>NC_143396.1:235826214-236134714 GCF_052110815.1 Crocodylus siamensis | reverse complement strand
AAATATTTGCATAAAATCAAGAACTTCTATTACTGTTGTGAAACACGTTTTTATTCCAAAGAGAAGGAATAAAAGGAAGAGAAATACATTTTATGCTTTTTAGTTTTAAAGGAAACAATAGGATTTTCATCACTATCTTGGAGTGACATTTCTGTAGTCTGATATTCTTACTCTACAAGATATTCTGAATATGCAACCTGTTTTTCTTCATTTTCATATAGTAATTGTATATTTCATATAGTTATTACAAAACCATTGGAAGAATCCTTAAAATAGTGCACTGAGATGAATGTTTTAATTACATACAATTAAATCTTTATTTGGGATTGAATTATTTAAATTTGTGATAGGATATTTTAATATGCCATTTTTTCCAGAGTAAAAGATGTTGAGTGTCATGCATTTTGATTGTCCAAGAAAAGTGAGCTTTTTTTTTGTTTTGCACTTGACATGTGCCCTAGGCATACAAGATTGCCCCCTATATTTTTCTAACCATCTTTTTTGCAATGTCTGATCACCTTTCTTTTTTTACATTGCTTATCATTTAAAAATGCTTTAAATATTTTTTTCATTTAGTTTATTGATTGAAACAAGAGACTTAGTAATTTAATTGAAGGCATAATTACACACACTTCTCATTAACCTCATGATGAAATTGCACTTATTTAGTCTAATGGTTAATCTGACCTGGGGTGTCCTATTGTACATTACAAGTTTTTAAAAGTTTTAAAATAGAAAATTATAATGAGCTTTTTTTTAACTGAGCTACATTTTTTTGTAAAAAAGAAGTTATAAAAAAAATATGTATATATTTTAGATGGCACAGTCAATGAGCCGGACATGTCTGCAAGTTTCTGTCCTGACCACAAAGCACCCATGGTGCTATTTCTGGACCGTGTCTATGGTATTAAGGACCAAAGTTTCCTCCTCCACCTGCTGGAGGTTGGATTTTTACCAGACTTAAGAGCGTCTGCCTCCCTGGATACTGTAAGTATTTTGTTAGTGAGTTTAGGTGTGTTTATTATGTATATTGGCTATATACATATTATAAAATACAATTCAAGAAGTAAACAAGTCTTTTCATGCTCACTAATACCAGCAAACATGAATCATTTACTTGCAGTAAATGGCAATTTATATGTCTATAGCACATACATTTAACCATGAGTGTTCAGTAAAAAAAACTGAAGGGGAAGCATCAAACCAGTTTTGATGTAAAGATTTTACAGTATGACTGAAAAGCCAAAGTACCAGCACTTAAATGCAAAAAACAAAAAAAAAAGGCCATGATTTTTCCCTTCACTACCATATTATTTCTTTATGCATGTTCTTGAACCTCCTTAAACCTCCTTTGTGTGTGTATCTTATTAGGTTGTTCCTTTTTTCACTTTGAAATTCTGGTCACCAGTCACCCAGTTCAACTGCTCATTCAGACTGATGAAACATCTAAGGTTTTCAGTCCTAGCCTGGAAACATTATGAGAAGTGGCGTTATAATAAGCTTTCCAGTATTTTCTTTTACCTTTCATTTAAGAAATACAATTTCCTGACAGATTAAATGAAATACTTTAAATCTGTGAGGTCTTTGTTGAAATGGGCATCCTTTTCAAACAGTTTGAACTGAACGAAAAAGATCTACGTGTTTTGCATCCCCATGGAGATTTTGATTATTTATTCCTCTTTCTGTATTACCTTGCTTAATAGTAATTAAAAGTAATTATAGGCTAATCTATGTGGTTTCTCCTTTTTCAGGTAAATCATAATGCACCTAACTTTCTGCCACTTTGTGTTGCCACATATAGAGTACCTCATTCTCCACTACCTTGTACCTTGGTTACCTACATCAGTATAAAATAGATGTAAATATTAGCAGTGGCGTGACTGGAGAATTCTGATTTGTTAGAAGATTATACTTAAGTTACATGTTCAAGGCAGTGATGATTCATGCCAGCCTACAGAACAGAGTGCAGACTGAGGGTATATACAAGCATGACATTTCTACTGATGGAAACACGGTTTTTTAACAGTACTTCTTAGCACTAGGATGATTTCATCTGGCAGAAGGATTTTTATAATTTTTCCAAAACATAACATATTCTAGTCCCCTGCCATAGGAAATCATACAAGTGCTACGAGGCACTGTTAAAAATGACACTAAATTCATATATATATGTGTGTGTGCGTGTGTGTGTGTATATATATGTAAAGTATGTGTACACACACACCCCTTTTCAGATATGAGTGAAGTGTGTTGCCTACTTTAATTTATAAAAAAAATGCCCCCCAGTAATAAAAGGTTGGGAAACACTGCCCTAGCTGTACAAGTATTCAGACAGTTTCTACCAAATCAAAAATAGCAACTCCAGTAAAAACTTGTACCACATCCAATGAGGTAGAAGTAGCTTCAAATAGAGTTTCTGCCTAAGAAATGGATGCTGTATACTTTCCTCTCCAAAAGAAGCTGATACACCACCCACCAGCATCCCAGCATTCATTGTTTTGCCCACCCGCACCCCCTTCAGTATGACAGTCTGTGATTCAACCAGACTCCACTGTTCTGGCTGAGCACAGAGCCAAAACCCTGTCTCAGCCTCAGGACAGAGAAAGTCCACTCCCTCTCAACAGCCCCAAGGCTATGCACCTGTTAACCCCCCTCCCTGCCCTGCCCTGACCCTGAGCAAGCAGGGAAAAATTACCCACCAGCACCCCACTGGACATGCCAGCACTGACCCCAACTTGCCAGCACCAACCCTCACCACCCTCTACCCCTGGATCTGGAATGGCCTCAACCCCACCTCCACCATTCCCTGAGCCCTTACATCCTGCACCATTCTCGAACCTGGACCCACCAGATCCCACCCCAACACACGCACAGCATTCCTGGAGTGCTCCAGCCACCCCTTCTCCCACCCCCCACATCCCTCAGCAACACAAACCTTGCAGACCCTACCCTGCTGTTCCCTGAACCCCCTGACTCACCCTCACCACAGACTCAGACCCTACAGACCCCACCCTGCTGTTCCTTAAGCCCCCTGATTCATGCCCACCATGGACTTAGACCCTGCAGACCTCAGACCCCATGCCATTCTCCAAGGCCCCTGATTCACCTCTGTCAAGAACCAGGACTCCACAGACCTCCATCATTCCCTAAGCCCCTTTACCAACCTTTGCCACTGACCCAGACTCCCCAGAGACCCCAGACTCCATGTTGAGCTGCATGACTCACCCCAGCATTGATACAGATACTGCCCCTGCCATTTCCCAAGCCTCCTCACTGGCCGCAGGGATGCACAAACTAAAGACCCTAGCCCTTCTGTTTCCCAAGCCCCCTAACCAGGTCCCTGCAGACTCTGTGCCATTTTTCAAGTCCCCTGATCCACCCCCTTCCAGGGACCCAGACATTGAAGACCCTGTTATCACCACTCCCTGTATCCCCTTACCTCTGCCCTGGCAAACTCAGTCCCCTCAGAAACCAACCCCAGCATTCCCTGAGCCCCCCAGACCACCCCCACAGGGATGTGGTGGGATGGAGGGCTCTGGGAATGGTGGTGATGGAGTGGACCAGTTTGCATCTATTCTATTTTTACTGTTCTTCCAATGAAACTGTGTTGTTAGAGTTGTGGTCTCTGTGGAGTTGGATGAGATAGCGCACAGACCTTAATGTGCCTGGCACTTTGTGATCAGAGACCCAAGGAAGAATGTCTTGCATTTGAAAGCTTGTCTAACTTTATCCCAATTACATAGTTGGTCCAATAAAAGATATCACCCTAGGAAATTCCTCCCTTTCCCTAAAAAGCAGCTCAAGTACCTGACATTGAGATATATTGCATAGAGATATATGTGCAGGGTGGAATCTGCCAGGTAGGAAGAGTGCAGCACAGGGGGGCACATAATGGGCTAATTCACTTCTCATTGAGCATGAAATTGGGAGACATTCTGTTCTCTTAAGTGCCCATTGTGCAATGTCTCTGTTTCCCCCCACCAAAATCCAGCAATTGACAGGTGATTACTGTTACAGGCGCAACCACCCTCCTCTCCCATCCACACCATAAGTTAGGAGCCACAAAGCACCCCATGCATAGAATCTGGCTACCCCCCCATCCCAAATAGGCCTGGAACCCCTGCCAATGGTCCTACCAGGAAAGTGAAACTGACAAAGAGGCTTTCTGCTTCCCTGCTCCTATGGGTCTGTCATCTCTAAACAATAGATATTTGGACACTAGAGTCCTGGTTGCCCTTCATGGGTTTGGGAGGGTGAGGAGCAGTATAGTTTGTGATGCCTGGAGGACTAACCAGGCACTAGCCATGGAATGGTCTTTGTCCATGCGTAACATAGAACCCATTCAAGGAGGACTGGCTTAGAATAGTATAGCAAAAGCTTTGTTATCTGGCACCCAGGGAAAATGGGGGGGTGCCAGATAACCAAATATGCTGGTTACCTGAGAGGCCTGAACAGACATCTTTGCCAGTTCAGGCCGTCGCCTCTCCCTCTGCATCTGGTGCATTGCCACCCCATGTCAGTGTGCCAGGAGGGGGGCCCTGCACAGGCTGCTATGCACTGGGCCATGGGGGGCTCGGCAGTGCAGGCTGCTTTGCCCCAGGCTGTGGGGGCTTGGCAAAACCAGAAGTGCCATGGTGGGCACTTCCAATTTTGCTTTTACTTTACAAGCTGGCATGCTGGTTAATAGAGTATACTGGCTTGTAAGATGCTGGATAACGCGGCTTTTACTGTACTTCATTTTTCCTAGTGTGCTTTTGAAATATTGCAGAAAGTTTAAACTCATCTAAAACAGCATGTATATCTAGATTCTTGGGGTGTCTGTGCATGAGACAGGAGGCTGCTCTGACATGCTGTAATTATAGCACATCAGAGCAGACTCGATTAATTGAGTCTGCTGAAGCCTGGTAATTACTGCACTTCAGGCATCCTCTGTGTCTTGTGTATCAGCGCCCCCACATTTCAAAATGGTGTTGGGGGTACTTCAACTAAAGCTTGTTTGACAAGCTTTAGATAAAGCACCTCTGCCACCATTTTGAAGCATGGAGATGCTGATAGATGAAATGCTCTGGGCACTTTAATTAGACTGACTCACGGATCTGCTCTAATTGAAGTGCCCTCCCTGCTCCACTCCTGGAGCACATGTAAAAATGCCCTTGGAGTTTTAAATGCATTTAGTACGTTCTAAGTGGGAAGTGTTTAGTATCAAGATTTTACTTCTGAATTATTTTATTTTAATAATTATGCAGACCGACAGAAATGCATGTATGGTATGAAATAGAAATGTTGCTAATAATTAAAAATGACATAAACTATAAATGTTTAACACACAAGTTACTATGTTTGCACAAAATTATGAGCTACCCTGAGTACAGGCAGAAGAGTTAAGTGTTCAAGACAAGAGCACAAGACAGCTTGCAAGTTTGATAGTCTCTTCTAATATATTCATCCAATTTGCTGTAATAATGACAGTTTATAAAGTTCAATACTAAATCCAAATTCATAGTTACAAGCAATTATAGGATTACAATAATTATTCTAGTAGCACTATTGACATGGTTGAATTTCTGATTTAGGCTATAATTCTATTTCATATTTTAGTGACAGTGCCTGGACAACTGACTGTTTGGGGTAATTAGCTAATAACAATTACATACATTCCTTAGTTATATTGCTAGAAGTGTGATTCTATGAACCATTACCTATACAAATAATACTTATATTTGACTTCAGTGCAGATACTAATATACAAGTAATACATGCATAAAAGTTAAAAGATTGACTTGCAAATAAGGCTCCAGACATGTCAACAGATCAAACTGGTACCTATATCAAAAAGTGATAAGAAAAATATTAAAGCTTAATACACAGGTGATAGAAGCTATCACATTAGACTGACATGTACTTTGCTCCCTGAGTATGTAGTTGTAGAAAGGTGAAATTCTGTTAATAAGATTTCTGTCTGTACCATATATATGTTTGACTGCTCAGAAAATACTTAATTTTCTAAGTTAAAACCTTGTAACCATGGACACATTTAATTATGATATATTATTTTAGTTTTAAAAGCTTTCATAGTGTTAGACTAGAAAGAAGGGTAATAGGAATCTAAATTTAGAGCTGTGCTCTGAGTCAGATAAATGACAAGGTAAAAGGGCTTTTTTATTAGTTTCACAATCATTATTTTAACTACACTTGCACATATTATTAGGGAAGGTAAAATATATATATATAGACAACTGCTGGAAAATCATCCAACATCACAGGGAATGAAAAGTAACATTTTAATGGCATAGAATGTAAGCATTAAGGCTAAGTACAGACATTCAGAAAGTCCAAAGCAGCAGTGGTCTAAGTGTTGTACTTTACTGAAAGTGCTCTAAATTAGGTTGGGACCAAACAGAACAGATGTGCACTGTTCAGTGGAGGGGGGCAGGGGTAGTGCTCAGAGCCTGCCTGCAATGGCCAAAGCCAGCAGCTTGGGGGAGCTCTTGCACATGTCCCAGTATGCCCCAAGGGCTCCCCAGGCTGCTGGAGATTCCTGAGCGCAACCAAATAGGCAAGCCATCCCTGATTGGCTGCCTGTCATGGGGGAACAGTTCTCCCCACCTGCTGCTCTGTCAGCAACAGAAATCACAGAGAATCACAGAGAAGCGCAGCTGCAAATGACCTCCAGGCTAGGCTGGGGACACCAGGAGGCCAGGATCTGGAGCCCAACTGCTGAGTGCCAACAGGGGCAGGCTAGGCACTGGCATCTCCCCAGAGCCTCGGTGAAGGCTGGGAGCACCTACCTGCCTGGATTTGCTGCAGATAAATGCTGGGAAGGGGAGGGGTGCAGGGCAGAAGTACTTGGGGCCAGGCTGGGTATGGACTGCTCATTCTGCCTGCCCTGCTCTTCTGCCACTGCTGTCTTCCAAGGGACTCAATCCTTCTGTCTATGAATTCCCCTGCCCTGCTTAAGGACATGGTATAATGATAGAAAAATACAGAGATACAGACACTCCTTCCCCTGTCCCCCTCCCACTCCCCTCCCCCGCTGTGGCTGACAGCTTGGAGCAGCAGAGTAAGCCAAGTTCCAGCATACTTCCATGGAAGGGGGAAGCCCACTAAGTCATCTGGGATGCCAGTGGAATGCAACGTATCTTAATTCATAATGGGATCTTGTACAGACATTCAAAGCAGTGCTCTAACCTAAAGTGCTTTAGTCTGACACCACATTTGTTCAGGGTTAACTTAGAGTGAGATTCACCATGGTTAAAGCACTCTGTGCCATGGACGTCTGGCCAGTCATGGCTATAGAGCACTTTCTGCATACTTAACGTGTGATAAGTGTAACTTTTGTACCTAACTTAAAAGCTGCATTTCAGGCCTTCCACAATAGAGAACACAGTGGTATTCTAAAATATACTTCGTTGATATGGAGTGATTGCTGTTACACACAGTTCTGACCAAGAAATAACCAACACCACATGTTCACAGATTATTTTTATTTTCATCAAGTATTGCCTATGCTGGGAATGACCACATCAATAAACACATTAATAGTGCTTTTCAGCATAAGTGTATACCTATTAAGAGGCAATTGAGACCTGTATCTTTTTGTTGATTTTTAGTATTTCAGAAACATTCTGAAAGAGAATATTGAGAAACAATGCAAGTTGAAGAACATTTTTGCCCCCAAATTACCCAATACATTTCTTTAACTTGATAGATTTGCAGTTTATACACTATTAAATCTTTAAGGAATATTTCATCTCTTATATTGCAGCATTCTTATTTAATCTGGTTTGGCTAAACAGTTGCATATTCTTTTTATACAGGTTTCTCTGAGTACCACAGAGGCAGCTCTTGCACTAAATAGATACATTTGCTCAGCTGTATTTCCATTACTGAAAAGGTGTGCTCCCCTCTTTTCTGGAACGGAGCATTATGCCTCTCTAATTGATTCCACACTTCATACAATATATAGACTCTCCAAGGGACGCTCCCTTACTAAAGCCCAAAGAGATACCATTGAAGAATGTCTACTTGCTGTTTGTCAGTAAGTATGATACCTGTAAGCAAGCTGATTATTCTTGCAATGTATATTAATGACCATGCACAACTTATTTCTCTTTGGATCATATAGATTGGGAAGACCTTACTGTGATATGAAACATATAACTTAAAGTAACATAGAAAGTATTTTTAAAAAAAGAAAATGCTTAGTCTCTATTGTATATTACATAGGATCTTTATATTACATAGGATCTCGAGCATCTTACACTTGCTGTTTCTTTGCTGTGGGTGACAGAGATACACCATAACTAAGGACTTATTCAAATTGCAGTTTTGCAGAAATTGCAAAATTGGGCATTCTCTTCAAAATCTGCAGGAAAAAAACTTACTAAAAATAAAATGCTGCCTCCCCAGTGGGAGCCAGCAATCCTCCCAGCTGTCTAACCTGGCATGAATGGGGCTGCCAGCATGAAAACGAGCAGGCAAGATGATGGCCGCAGCCACCCTTCGCTGCTGATTGGCTGAGAGGGCTGCCTGTCATATGGCACTGCCCCCTCCACCAATCAGGTGTGAGGGGCAGGGCCATGTGATAGACAGCCCTCAACCAATCAAAAGTAAGGTGTGGGGCCATAGTATAGACAGCCGTTTCCACCAAGCAGCAGCAAGGGGCGGGGCCTCCAGGATCCTTGGCCAGTCAGAGGCATTGGGCAGAGGGGGGCCACCACAACAAGCCCATGAAAATGACTGTAGGGTCTTCAATCTGCCCACATAATCTGCCAGCCCCTATCTCAAATTGGGTAGACCCTTAACCATAACTTTTTATTTTTTATAAACACAATGTAGCAATAATGGTTCTGTTTAGATGTTTGTGGTTTGTGTGGAGGGAGTTGAGGGAGGGGAAAATAATTAGCTCTGATACTCATTTATTTCTAGAGTACGTAATAAACATTTAATTTCTACATAGTTCATACCTTTGTAGGTCAGTCCTCAAAGCTTAATCTGGGCACATTTAAGGCTCTATTTCCACAAGGGAATGATGAAATTTCTCAAACTAACTTGACTTGCATATATTTTGTTTTGTCTATTATAGCCTGAAAGTCTCCTTGAATTAATGGCAGCATGTTTGTTGTGACAGTCACACGTTTTTCTGTCGTTGTGCTCTATAACAAAAAATGCAAGTCTCCCAATATCAAACTTCATAGATTTCATAGACATTAAGGCTGGAAGGGACCTCACAAGATCATTGGGTCCAGCCCCAGGCTCAAGGGGCAGGAAATCAGCTGGGGTCAAAGGATCCCAGCAAGATAGGCATCCAAATATCTCTTGAAAGTGTCCAGAGTAGGTGCTTGCACCGCCTCTGGGGGGAATCTGTTCCAGGCCCTGGGCACTCAGACAGTAAAGTTTTGTCATTATGTCCAGCCTAAAATGATCTTCCAGGAGTTTATGACCATTGGACCTTGTCTTCCCTTGGGGTGCCCTGGAGGACAGATGTTCTCCCAGTTCCTGATGTACTTATAGGCTGCCACCAAGTCACCCCTGAGCCTACACTTCTTCAAGCTGATGAGTCCCATGGCTCTCAGCCTCTCTTCATAAGGCCTGCTCTCTTGCCCTCTGGTCATGTGCATGGATGGCTCTCCTCTGGACTCTCTGAAGCTTCTCCACATCCTTTCTGAATTGCAGAGCCCAGAACTGGATGCAGTACTCCAGCTGCAGCCTCACCAAGGGCAAGTACAGCAGGAGGATGACTTCCTACGTCTTGCTTGAAATTAATTGGTAGATGCAAGCCAGAGTATTGTTCGCATTGCCAGCTGTGGTGTCATATTGGTGGCTTATGTTCATCTTGTGCTCAATCATGACCCCCAAGTCTCTTTCAGCCATGTTGCTAGCAAGTGTAGCACTGCCAAGCCTATAAGTGTGATGTGGGTTTTTCTCCAGAGATGGAGCACCTTGCATTTCTCTGTATTAAGTGCCATCAGGTTTTCTGAGAAGTATGGGAAATAAATGTGTGCTTGGATGTGTTTATTATTTTTGTTTATTTTTAATTGATTCTAATCTCTATCCTGGAAGATTGAAGCATGAGTTATGTGTATATGTGAGCCTTGGCAGCGGATGCATGGAGCACACAGATCTACAAATTTTAAAAGACTGAGGAACGTTGAAATTGATCAGGCCATGTTTCTTTTTCTCATGCACTGCAGTACAGGTTTTCTTCATGATACATGCCTTATGAAGAAAAGTTTGTCCCTTGGCCCCTTGTTTTTCATGTACATTTTCATGAGTTTACAGCTTGTTTCCTTGGAGGGCCCAGGAGATGTGCTTCCTGCCTGGAGCCTGACTTCAAGATGTCACAGAGAGACTGCTAAATCTCATCCATCCTTTGGACAATTATCCCTTCCTATTTGTCCATACATGTACCAACGACACTACCAAGAATGACACTAAGCAGATCAAAGGTGACTATGAGGCTCTTGGGGATTAAGGAGCTTGGAATACAAGTTGTGTTCTCATTGATTCTTCCCTTGGAAGGCAAGGATCCAGGCAGAGACCATTATGTCCTGAAAGTGGAAATGTGGCTAAGATGGTGGTGTCAACGGACAGATGTTCTTGGGTGGAGGACTCCTATGAAGAGATGTGAGATCCATCTGATGAGAATGGAAAGAAGCATCTTTGGGTGTTGTCTGGTTAACCTAGTAAGGAGGGCTTTAAACTAGGTTACATGGGTGATGATGATCAAACCCCTCTAGCAACAAAGTACACAGTCCAAAAGGGAAAAGACACAAAGAAGCAACCTAACTCTGGGAAAGTGTCATAGAGCTACAGGATTGCAGCGAATGGTGCAAAAGGGAGGTCAAAGTGCAAGGTATGTCTGATGCCCATTTACAAATCTGAAGTATGAGGAATAAACAAAATAAACTGGAAATTGCACCCTGTGAAAAGAACAGTGATCTGGCTGGCATCACTGAGACATGGTGGGGCCGCTGGTATGACTGGAAGGTCAACATTGAGGGTTACACTCTGTTTCAGGACACGATTGAGAGAAGGTGGTGGTGTTGCCTTGTATGTCAAAAACACGTGCACTCATTTCCTGGTTCAGGAGGAAGACAGCAAAGAAGAATGCATTTGGATTAAGATGAAAAGTGAAAGATGCAGCACCAATATAATGATGGGGCTTTATTGTAGACTGCCAAATCAGGAAGGGAGGTGGATGAGGAAGGCTTCAAATAGGTGACAAATCTATCTAAAAACTATGGGAGACTTCAATTTTCCAGACATTTGGTAGAAGAACAATGCCAAGCTAGTTCCTAACTTGTGTGGAGGACACAACTAGGGAAAGTGGAGGATACAGCTAAGGTCATCTATCTGGGATCTTGTCTTGACCAACAGGGAAGAATTGGTGGAGCATGTGAAGGTGATGGATAACTTCAGAGGAAGCAATTATGATATGATAGAATGCCAGATCCTGAGGCAGGGAAGTCATAAGCTCAGCAAAATTAGAATGCTAGAGTTCAAAAAGATGGATTTCATCCAACTCCAAGTTTATAGGCATGGTGTCATGAGAAGATAGATTGAAAGATAAAGGCATCCAGGAGGTCTGGGAGCTTCTAAATGGCACAGTATTGGAAGCCCAACAAGAAAATGTCCCGATGTAATGGAAGCACAAGAAGAATGGCAAGAGACCAATGTGGCTGCACAAGGAGCTTTTAAAATGCCTCAGATGCAAAAGGAAAGCAAATAGGCAATGGAAGAATGGGCTGCATTTCCTGGTCTGCTGCAAGGAAGCATATCAGGAAATAGGAAGAACCTGCAGACACAAAATCAGGAAGGCAAAGATAAAGAATGAGCTGCACCTGCAAAGAAGGGTAAGGACAACAAGAAGAGGTTCTATAAGTATGTTTGCCAGAAAAGAAGGACCAAGGAATCTGCGGGTCTTTTAACAAGTCGTGGGGAATTCCTCACAAAGAAGGCAGATTTACTTAACAGCTGCTTTGCCTCAGTCTTCACAAAAAAGCTGCAGCCAGACACCTAACAAAGATTATCTGGATAAAGAAAGGAGCAAGCTGAGGGAGGAAATAAGAGATGGAGAGCTTTTGTTGGGTCTGAATGAATTTAAGTCAGCAAGGTTGAATGAACTTCATTCCAGGATACTGAAGGAACTTTTAAGAGGAGAACTTGGAGCCCTTGGCAATGATCTTCATGAAGTCATGGGTCCAGGACCAGGTGCCCCTCTTTTAAAATGGCAAAAAATAGGTCCCAGGGAACTACAGACAGGATAGCTTTACCTCAATACCTGGAGCACATCCTACAGAGAGCCATTTGCAAGCATCTGGAGGAGGAAAGGCTGATCACAGGCAGCCAGCATGGATTTATGAAAAACAAATCGTGTCACTGTAGCAAACTTGATCTTTCTCCTTTGACAAAGTAACTACTTGAGTAAATGAAGGGAATGCTGTGGATATTGTGTACCTGGACTTCAGCAAGGCTTTTGACAAGGTCGCACATTACCTTATTATAATTGGAGAAATATGGGCTAGATAAAACTACCTTAAGGTGGAAAGATAACTGGCTTAATAGCAGCAAGCAAAGGGTAATTAGTAATGGGTCCATGTCACAATGGCATGCTGTTTCAGTTGGCATCCCAGAGGAGTCTGTCATGGGCTCGATGCTGTGCAAGTTGTTTCTTAATGATTTGGATGCTGGCATAGAAAGCTTCTTGAGCAATTCTGAAGAGGACACAGAACTAGGAAGGATTGTGAACCTGTTGGAGGATGTGAGCATGATTCAGAAGGATTTCAACAGATTGGAAAGTTGAGCTAAACAAATGATGTTCAGTGCTGACAAATATAAGGTGCTATACCTTCGGAGAAATTGGAGAGGGGCCAGAGGCAGGCAGCAAAGGTGATGAAGGGCTTGGAAAGCATTTGAGGAGAGGAGGAAGGAACTAGGTATGTTCAGCTTGTGGAAAAGGCACTTAAAAGAGGACATGTTAGAATAGTGAGGCAGTGGAATAGATTACCTAGTGAAGTTGTGGACTATCCATCACTGACAGTGTTCAAGAAGAGGTTGAACAGTCACTGGTCAGGGATGATCTAGTTGTAGCTATGCCTATTTTCTACCCTGGGTATTTCCCATGCTTCTGGGCTTTTCTGGTTGCCTCTGCCCCCCACCCCAATCAACTCCACTCCCCTTCCCTTCCCTTCCCTTCCCTTTCCCTTCCCTTTCTGTTTCATGTGTCATAGTGCTTTTAAGTCACCCTCAAATGCATTGGGTGTTGGCTACAGCCAAGGCTGGGGACTTTGGCTGGGCTATGCCAATACTTCTGTTGAGACCAAAGCTGGAGGTTCTGACTAGAGGGTCTTTCCCCCCCCACTCAGGTTCAGACTGATTGCCATATCTGGGGTCAGGAAGGAATTTTACCTGTGGTCAGAGTGGTACAGACTGGGGGGCAGGGGTTGCCTTCCTACGTACTTGCGGCCCTCTGCCTGAGATATCTTGAGCATACATTGACATTTCATAGAAGCAGAATATTGGCTGCCATGGTTCTTCTGATTTACCTGTGACAGTTTGGGGTGTAAGGTCTGCATTGGGTAGGGTTAAAAGTAGTCTTATTCAGAGTTTAGATTATGGTTTCTATAGGATGATTTGGATGGGGTGATCCTGCCTCAGGCAGGATGTTGGACTAGATGACTTTGGGAGGTCCCTTCCAGCTCTACTTCTCTATAACTGAACTATGGCTGACTGATTTCTAGGATTTGGCACTTTGAAATTAACAATGGAAAAATGTTAAGATGTTGACAAAGGGATGCTTGTAGTGGTTTCAAAAGGGGAGATGGAGTTGTTCCTTCACAGCACTAATTCACCTTTGTCTCAGGATAATATTCTGTCTTTTTAGCTTAGATTTTTCCACTGTAATTTGCTGTTTTCCCATAAAGATCCCCTTCCTTTGTGCTACATTATAATAAGGTGCTGTATGGGTGTCTGGAAGAAAAAAAGTGAAAAGATGCTGCATGGATGCATGAGAAACAGAACTAGTCTGCCTGCTCATTGCATCCTCCTATGCATAGTCCAGATACAGGAAGATCCTTGTGCTCGTGTCTTATCACACGCCTAAATAATCTTAATTTTCTCACAAAGGGTTTTCATTCTACATGACTGAATTGATTTTACACGCTGCCTGTTTTCTATGCACAGCTGATTTGTTGTTTTGCAGAACCCCTTCAATGAGTGACTTGAATTCCAAAAGAGACTATAATTGTTTTGCAATTACATTCAAATGTGCATGTCACTAAATGAGTAATTTATTTTTTTTAATTACAGCCACTTACGTCCTTCTATGCTACAGCAACTATTGAGACGGCTAGTTTTTGATGTACCCTTACTTAATGAATACTGTAAAATGCCACTCAAGGTAAACATTGCTATAATTATTATATGTGCATTCAACAGAAAATATATTCTAAAAAGCAACGTCAGCAGCACCTTTTAGAAGAGGTGAAGGCAGGCAACATAAAACAACATTAAATGGACCCTAACCAATGTGGATTTATTTGTATTTTTTAATAGTTGAAATAAAAAACAGATAAATGCATTGTCAGATGTCTCCCTTGTGAAGAGTATGTTGAACGTTGATCATGTGAATTTTCTTGACGAACAGTTACCTTTTCCATTTCTCCTATTGAAATGAAAATAGCGGATTATATCCCAGTTTCCCGAAGAACTCTAGGGAGAATACATATGCCAATAATGTGTTTGTTTGTTAAAGTGTGCACATGTGATACAGGCAAAAAGGATGATTTAGGACAAAGTGTTTGGGGTGAAGGAAACCTTTGAGTAATGCCTACCACGGGTCTAATATTCTGCCCCATCACATGAAACTGACAACTACAGAGCTAGTAGGACATTTTCTTCCTGGTTGCCCACCAGCTTGCATGCCTGTTGGTTTGTTTTTACAGAGATAGGAGTATGCAGTACCTAAAGCCTGGGTTTTAACCCATGCTGGGGATCCTAAGTTATCTGGTTCTTTGCTGCAGAAAGCCAGGGTTCCTAGGGTTCTCTCATCCCCACAAAAATGGAGCAAGTATTGATGAAGGCAATGGAGCCATCTCAGTTCTATTTCAGAAAGTCACAAAGAAATATCAAGTTAATCTTTCAAAATGAAATGTCAGAGTTTTCATTCTACAGGGAAATTCATAATTTCAGGGTTTTATTTTGATGATAAAGTTTGTTGGTGTTTTGAGAGAGCAGGATGAGGGTTGGTTGATTTTTTTTTGCTTTTGTTGTTTTTTGAGATTTAGAACTGTCTATGAAACAGAAGTTCTGGTTTCTAATTAATATGTTCTACTAGTAAGCCCATGAGATGGAATTATAGCCCATCACATAGATGGTTATAATCATTTAAGCCCTTGCCAGTATGTTATATATTTTCTTTATAACTTCTGTGCCATGCATTTTCATGGACTCCATATAGTATAGCTGATCAGACATAGCTAGTCCTAGAAAACAGTGAAGCATGAATTGTTTTATCATATTTCTCATCTCTTTTAGGTAAGATGGAGAACACCTCAATGTACTTTGCAGTTGCTCAATTTAGTTAAGAATTTCTAAATAGTGAGAAGTCAGAGCAAAATAAATTTAAGTGAAAAGAAGACCCCTTTGTCAAAAGCGATACAATTATTTTATGCAATTCTTTTTTTCTCCACCCAAACGTAAATTTCATTGTGTAAATTTACACAATATGATATTTTATTATTTGGGCTAATTTGAATATGCTGTCACAAATTTGTGGTCATCTAGAAATTTTGTCACCCTTCTTCTCCCTATGACTCATTAGAACTTGAAAGCAACAGCAAGAGTACAACTCCTGTACTTCTAAGGAGCACAGACCCTGGTTGCTTTAGCTAAAAAGAAGAATCTCTGTTAGCTGGAAGGATTGTAACATACAGTTGGTTCTCATCATTTCCAGTAGATGGTAGTGGTTCTGATCCTATCTGACCAATTAGTGAATAGCATTCAGAAGAAATAGATGGATTTTATAACAATATTTTCTTGTAAACTGTACAGCTTCTAACGAATCACTATGAACAATGCTGGAAATATTACTGCCTCCCGTCAGGAATGGGAAGTTATGGAATTGCAGCAGAAGAAGAGTTGCATTTGACTGAGAAACTTTTCTGGGGAATTTTTGATTCCCTCTCTCATAAGGTAAAGATTGTAATTCCTGTTAAAATTGAGATAAACATTGAAAACATGACTGTAATAATAGCTGATACAAACCACAGAAAGTACCTATTTTAACTCTGCTTTTACTTAATACAGTAGATACGGCAATGAATGCTTCTATCCGAAGTAATAATTGACTGAATGCTTGATAAATCCACTATTATAAATCCACTATTATAAATTCTCTTCAGCTAAACATAGGGATAGAGATCTTTTGTTTTATGTACAGCAATATCCTCCTGCAAAATTTGGCCAGATGATTTGTTCTTGTCAGAAACCAATGCTACCTTTTTCTCCAGCTTACCTCTACTAAACATTTTTTTAAATATTTTTGCAATTTTACAATAAAGTTATCTCTAAAACATTACTACATTATGTTGTCATCGATATGATATAAAATGGTATGTTAACATTAAATATGAAGGGGGACATGTTGCAATATATATATTGGAGATCAAAAACTTATGCATCAATCATAACATAAATGGAATTTAATAGGATACAACTGAACTTTGCAAAGCATGGAAGCAAATAATGACAGCCATGGAAACCTTTTATCATTATCTCCTTTTTTCAAGCAAAAAGGGTGTATCTTTATACTATGCTAGTTATAATATGTCTCAGAGACTACGAAGCCCCTTTCTGGAAAGCAAACATTTTTCTTCTCTGATATTTTACAGTGTCATCTGGTGGTCAGGATTGTGGTGAGGACAGAAAAACAAAGGGTATTTTCTTGATATGCCAACAGCCACCCTCACTGGTTGAAGTGGGTTGGACTCAGAAATCCAGCAGAAGCCACTGACCATGAAATCTGATGAAAGAAAAATCAAAGTTGGCATTCTGCCCAGGCTCTGAGGATGGGTGCCATCAGTACAGCCTACTTCTGTAATAGTGCTAAGACATCCTGGTGATGTCTCAGTGCTATGGTTCAGAGCATACAATCTAAAAAGGGGTGACTCTTTTGCAACCTAATCAAACTTACAGTGTTCTAAATTCCAGTCCAGCAAACTAGCATTCAGAGGTCTGGTTTGCTGTTCACTCAGCCTCCGTTTCACTGTTTAAGGGAACATGTTCAGAAAGCAGTAGTCTCAGTGTGGTAGGGAATTCTCCAACCCTTGTTCACAATATTGATCTTAGTAATATTTATTTCCATTGCCTTTGCACCAATACAGCATCACAATGCTAACAATGCTGGAAAAATCTAATAAGATCATCTGTCAACAACTTTATCTTTACCTTGTTTCAAATAAGTGTTGTTGACATGCCAGCTCAAACACTGATGTCTAGGTGTTATTAATACTCCAACCATTACTGTCATTCATGATAGTGTAACGTAAGAAGGCTTCTCTAAAGTCACTGGCATCTTCCTTCCTTCTATTCTGAAAACAGGTATTTATGGGTTTGAAATGTTTCATGCTCTCCATATATTTGGCTGCTCTCTATTTGACTGATCTTTCTTCCATTATACCAAATTTTTCAGGCCAAGCAAGTATAGAAAAATCTTTAACACTTCCACTTATAGATTTCTCAGAGTGCGTGTTTACAATATATTTGTCATTTGTCATACCAACATCAAAAATTGTCCATGAATTTCAAAACTGTACTTTTCAGCTTCATCTTAGCACTTATTAATACAGGGGACAGACAAAATATGACCCGCGGGCCAGATGCAGCCCACCAAGCCATTCTATCCAGCCCACGGGGCCCCTAAAAAATTTAGTAAATAAATATTTATTTGCTCCTGGCTGCCTGTCAAAGGTGACAGAAGACAGGGGTAGTAGGACCCAGGGGGAGCTGGCAGAACTGAGCAGCCCAGCACCACTCAACTCCCACCCATTTCCCCTCATACTACTCCAGCACCACATGGCCCTGGGTTGCATCGCCAGACTGGGGACCCCAGGCTGCACCAGTACCCAGGGCCAGAAGCAGAAGCAGGGGGTGTAAGCAGGGGCAGAAACTGTGTGTGTGTGTGTGTGTGTGTGTGTGTGTGTAGGCAGGGACAGAAGGAGGGTATGTTTGTAGGGTGATTCCCACATGCACACCCCATCATATACATGCACCCACACCCTCTTCACACTGCCATAAATGCAGACCACCACACCCCCTCAGACACCCCAGCAACCCTCTTCCCACACACACCTCTCACAAACCCCATACCAACCTACACCCCACATATCCACCGACATGCTCTCTCACCTCACACCCCCACACTAATCCACCCCTCACAGACACACCTACACCTTTCCCAACATCCCACATACCCACACACAGCCCCCCATGAACCTATACCAACCCCCCACAACATGTAAGAGTAAGACTTCATTTTACGGTATTGTTCAATCACCTCTATGTACTCTACACAAACACATGTAAATCAGGACAAAAATACCTTTTGAAATCAAATTTATGAATACTGTAGATGTTTTCTTTTAGAATTTAATTTGGTAATTTTATGGTTCCAAGATGGCAAAACCCTTTGCTGAAAGGAGTACTTCTGGAGGAAAGGGGAGGGACTTCTAGTGGCAAAGGTCAGGGGTTAGGGGGAGGAACTTCCAGTCACAAGATGACAACCAGGGGGCAGGGAATCTGTCAAGGGGTGGGGCTACCCATGCAGCCCTCAACATCTTGCCCAAACTTGGTAAGCGGCCCTCTGCCCAAAATAATTTCCCACCCCTGCGTTAACAGTACTAATCTCCAATTTTCACAAGAGACACAAAGAAAAGACTTCTCACTACAGATAATTTGCCTGTAAGTTGGCCACATAAATTCCAAGCTCATTTGATGCCTAATAGCAAGGTGGTGGTCCATAGGGCTGTGCGAAATTTTGACAGTCATTTCATTTTGGAGATGTTTCAGCCCATTTCGGCGTCCGAAACACCAAATCTGAAATGAAATGGAAGGCTCTAAAACATCTCCAAAACTAAACAAAACCATCTAAAACATTTCAGAAATGTTTTAGAATGCTTCAGAGTTGCCCCCGGAAAGTCTGGCACAGCCCCACAGCCCTCCTTTTAAAGTGCTAGGGGGCTGGGGCTGGGCAGGGCATCCATGAGGGCTTCTCCCATGGCTCCTCCTGCTGAAGCAGAGGCAGGCACAGCTGGAGGAGCCACAGGAGAAGCCCTGATGGCTGCCTTCCCCCATCCCCCACCTGGCCCTAGCCTCCTGGCACTTTAAAAGAAAAAAAAGAGCCCCACACTCACTGGCTGCAGCAGCAGCAATTAGAGCCTCTGAGGGCTCATGGCAGAGCCCCCCTGTGCTGTGCAGGGTAGTGGGGGGCAGTGGGCATCACCCCCCCCCCCACAATTGGCACTCACGTGGCAGCTGTCACATCACATGATGCAGTGTGGCTTGGCAGGGTGCTGCACACTGTCTGGGAGCTGGAGGCATCTGGGGCTAAGTGGTGCTGGGCTCCAACTGACTGCTGGAGCCGCCTCAGCTCCCAAACAGTCGTGGCGCCCTGCCAAGCCACATTGCACCCAAGCAATGTGACAGCTGCTGTGTGGATGCCAAGCAAGGTTGATGATCCCTGCTGCCCCTCACTGCCCCACACTGCATGAAGGGGCTATGTCATGAGCTCGCAAGGGCCCCACTGCTGCTGCTGCAGCCTTTTTTTTTTTTTTTTTTTGCTTTTTTTTGCTTTTTTTTAAGTGCCAGGGGGCTGGGCCTGGGCCTGGGCCTGGGCCTGGGGCTGGGGCTGGGGCTGGGGCTGGGCAGGACAGCCATGGGGGCTTCTCCTGCAGCTCCTCTGGTTGTGCCTGCCTCTTCCCAGGCAGGGGGTGCTGCAAGAGAAGCCCCCATGGTTGCCCTGCCCAGTCCCAGCCTCCCAGCATTTAAAAAAAAGCCCTGCACTCACTGGATGTAGCTGCGGTAATCAGGGCCTCTGGGGGCTTATGGTAGAGCCTTCCCATGCAGCATGGGGCAGTGGGAGCAGCTGGGATTGCCCCCCCGACACAGACTTGGCACCCATGCCGCAGCTGTCACATTGCGCGGGTGCAGCACAGCTTGGAAGGGCACTGCACACTGTCTGGGAGCTGGTGCAGCTGCTGGAGCCTGGCACCACTCCACCCCAGTGGCCCCAGCTCCCATACAGCATGCAGCATTACATCTGCACCATGGGGCACCTGCCATGTGGGTGCCAGGAGTGGGTGGTGATCTCCACTGCCCCCAATTGCCATGCACTGCGTGGGGGTAGGGGCTCTGCCACAAGCCCTCAGAGGCCCCAGTTGCCACTGCTGCATCCAGTGAGTGCAGGGCTTTTTTCTTTTTTTTTCTTTTTTTTAACATGCCAGGAGGCTGAGTCCAGGCAAGACAGCAACAGGGACTTCTTCTGTGGCTCCGTCTGCCCAGGGAGAAGCAGGCACAACCAGAGGAGTCCTGGGAGAGCCTGCAGCCACCTGGCTGTGCCTGCCTCTCCCTGGCCAATCCAAATCTCCAAATCAGTGTTGAAATTCTGAGACAGACTTGACCAAATCGAAACGAAACAGTGATCTGAAACACCAAAATGAATCAGTGTCCTCCGAAATGGCCAAATCTAAAAGCAAAATGAAAAATAGCTGTTTCACAAAGCCCTATACAAGTAGATGCCATGCTTATATTACCAAACACCAAAAGTTGTTAACAACAATACTCATATGGCAACTGATGAAACTGATGAAAACATCAGTCAATTTTGCAGGAGTTTACAAAGGAAGATCAGAATCATTATTCCCACTTTACATCTAAGGAAATGAGCTCAAAGAAGTATAAAGTAATTTCCATAAAGTCATCCAGAAGTCAATGGTGACACTGGTCTACAAAGTCCCAATCAAGTGCTTTTTTCATTACAGCCAACTGCCTTAGAGTAGGTAACCATAAGTCACATGTCACATTGCTAGGGGTAGAATTATTACATGAAAGTAGCAAAAGGCTCTATCCTTAAAGCTGAAATAACTTGAATTAGAAGAGGGGATGTGCTAATTCAATTCTTGACTGGTACAAATTTAAAATTTTATGACTTGCCTCTATTTCAGAAGGCAATTTCCTTTGACCTATGCAATTTTAAGCAGAACTATGTTTAAAGGGAAGAAGGAGAAGAGTTGATGCTGCATTCTGCAATACCTATAGGGTTTGGAAATTCTGTAAGGTCTAAAGCAAGTTTTATAGATAAAGTTTTGTCTGAATAAACACAGTCAAAATTCTTTGACTTTACCCATACTTATCTCTCTTTGGTCCAGAGATGACTTAAGTTAGAATAAATACTTGTGGAAGAATTACATGCATTAACTCTGTTTTGAATAGAGCCTTAGAAATATAGTAGTTTCTGCAATGAAGAATGTTTTGTAAAACTATACCTTTGTTCTGGAATGAGTTTCTGTTTTGTGCTTGCTTTTTTAAAGTGTTTCCTTGTCTTCTAATACTGCTATTATATGGCTGCTTTATCTTCACTAACATTTTGCATGTTTTTCTATTGGACTTTCCAACCAGTTCCTATCTCTCCTGCAGAAGTATGATCCAGAGCTTTTCCGAATGGCCTTGCCTTGTCTAAGTGCTATAGCTGGGGCTTTGCCACCAGATTATTTGGACACCAGAATTAGAGCAACTTTGGAAAAGCAGACTTCACTGGACCCAGAGGGAAACTTTGATCCCAAACCTATCAACACAGTCAAGTGAGTCCTAGTAACACTAGAAACTTTGCCAAATATTTGCTAATGCCCATATCTCTATTTTTGGTGAAGTGAATAGGCTGGCAATGGACTTCTTAATGATATTAGAATTGTTCATAACTAATGTGGGAAATCACGCTCCTTCCTACCAATGCTGCAACATACCAGTAATGAATATGCCAATATTGTAACACTTTGGCTTTTACATTCTCAAACATTAAATATAATAAACACAATACATCTCTGAGGTAGGTAACTGAGTGTTATCAACACATAACAGCTGAATTAAATTCCATTGATTATGTATTCCAATAATACCTCCATTTTTTTCCATTACTTAGGGGGATAAACTATGTTTGTAGATAAGAAATAACTTAAGGCCACTAAACTCTCATCAATAAATGGTGTAATTAGCCTTTTGCCAGGTTTTGACAAAATCTTTATTCGGTGTGTAACTATCACCACTTCATATATCAAAGAAAATTAGCATATAGTATATGATGATTTAGTAATGATACTGCATTTTCAGAAATATGTGTTCTAATAATTTTATACACAAAAACTGAGCATCATTGTGTGTGTCATTGTGTCCCATAACAAGGAAAATGAATTCATTTTTCAGTCAATCATCCTAGCTGTTTGCTGTATTAACAACTGCCAAGGAAAAAAACCCTTAAGAAGTGGTTCTCTATGATTGCAATTCTGTAACATTCCAGCATTCATGTATTTAAAGATACCCTTTAATGTCACTATCCACTGGTTTTAGCTTGAGCTGTTCCTCGTAAATGGAAATCTAATTATAAAGCATGACTTTTTGTTGACATTTTGACTTGAAATATTTTCACTACTAGTTTCTCTTACTGCCTTTCATTCATACAGCTGGTTAGAATAAATAATGGTTAAATAACCATTTTGTTTTTGTTTTTTGTTTCTTTGTTTTGGCAGCCTCGCTCTCCCTGAGAAGTTAGAGTATATTGTTAGCAAGTATGCCGAACATTCACATGACAAATGGGCCTTTGACAAGGTAGGGATTATTATAAAACTGACAGTTGTCAGAAATAGGCAACTAAAGAACACTGAGGGTTGAATACTGGAAATCTGTCCAATTTATCTAGGTGATAGACTTGGATCATCCTAGGACAGGAGAGGTATCACAAGCTTTTTCAGTTTCCAGGGTGGTGAGGAGAGGGAGAAGACCCTTACCTGCCTGAGCTCTTTTTACTTGAGCAGCAGACGCTACTGCTGTTGCTTTAATGACACAGGCAGCAATGCAGACTCCCCAGGGGCCCCTCTTGGTGCCTTGTTCACACACCACCTACTGGGACAGGTCTGAGACATCCATGGCAAAGTCCCCTGCGGGGGAAGGGTTTCATTCCCCTTCAGACACACTGCAGGGTGTGGTGCTGCCCTTGCTTGACTGCACCTGCCCATCTCCCTATGGCTAGCCTATGCAGGGCTCTGCATGATCCCCTCTTTGAGGGAGGGGGCAATATTTGCAGTCCTTCTAAGTGAGCTCTGGGGGTTGGTGCTCCACTTACCCCTCCTTAGTTATCCTACTGAAGGGCATTTTCCAGAGGAGTCTTTGGAAGTCCAAGAAAGAAGCTTTTTCATCTTAAATTTGAGAAATATCACTTTTAAAGGGTTTTATTCATTTATTTATTTTGTTTAGTGACCATACTGGAAATATAATGCAAAGTTTGCTCTCTGTTGTTTTCTTTGCTAAAAGGGATACGTCTTCCAAACTACAGTATTCTGTGCCCGCCATTATTTTTTTCTTCCTGCTTAAATATGATCCAGATCCAATATACCTCCTTTAATTAATCAAACCGAAACTTTTCTGCCAGCATACCACAAGTAATGTGCGAATGAGAGAAGTCATCTAAGGAGTGGAAATGGAGTTTGTTTCAGTTTCAGGGACAAGACTATCCCATCCCTTAGTACACCTGCAGAGACTTCTCACTGAAGTTGTGGGAGAAAATTATGCTTAAGAGAAACATCTTTCTCTTACTCTGGATTTCACACATACTGGAGTCTGCTAGCCTTGCACACCATTATTCAATTTGAGTACATAACAATTGTGTCCAAAGGCTTCCAACTGAATGCTTCTGGATACAAAGGGGCTGTTTTTAGATAATATATTTAGGTTGCATTGGTATAGCAGAATTGCTTTAAAAAAAAAGTTACCTAAAAATGGTGAGATAGCTCCTGCTTATTTGGAAAATAGACAGCTGGTAGGAGAAAATGTTTTGGCTTTGAATTGGGAACAACAGATTGAAAGGAGACTGAAATCTGGTAAGTCTGAAAATTACATTTACTACCTAAGTTTTGATTCATGTGCTTGTCACTCTTTTGAGAAAACTAAGGCTTACAAAGCTACATATAGTGATGCTTGGGATTTATGAATTCAGATAGTACTTCATCAATTCAGAATGGTGCCTGAAAAGCAAGGCAGACCTGATGGAATAAATGGACTTACACCCACTACCATGTGGCCTAGCACTTTTTAAATTTTGTTGTCGGTTTGTAGTCCATTTGATATTTCAACACGCTTATTCAGTTTAAAACTTTATCTTAAACCTGAATGTTGTTGGGTTATTTTGTTTGTTTATTTGTTTTTGCCAATATCAAGGGAGAAACGAAAAGCAAAGTAGGATGGAGTTAAACTTTGTTGCCAATCTTGATACTTTCAAAATGTGCTTTGATTTGTATTTATCAGCTCTGCACTTGCCACAGTGGGCATATGCCATGTAAATATTAAATCTATAGATAGTTTTCCAATAGATATTCCATCCATTGTTTGCAGCAGATAATCTGAGGATAGCGAACTCTCCCATTTAAAAACTAATTAGCTGGCAATTGAAATATTGGTAGTAGTCTGAATTTAGAATGCAAGCATATCAGGAGTAACACTAAAATCTATATGGTTTATTTTTTAAAACATCTGAAGAAATGACATAAAATTATTTCACTATTATCTGCTTATTAAATACAAATACTTGTAAAAGGGTGACCTATATTTAGAACATGCACATCTTGTAAGTTTTATGGTTAGATGAGAGAATTAATTAACGTAACTATGGACACAAAGAAAAGGAAATGGAGAATGTCATTTAAGGCTTAAACCTGCAAAATGCTAGAAGGACAATGTGTGGCAAATCTTTGGGTAGAGATATTTTCCAGATCTAATACACAACTGTGTTTGGCTAGGTCTACAATCTTGTATCTTGCTTGTTGAAATGACTGGTTGATTTGCAGCTGTTCATCTGCAAATGCAGATTTCTGACACGAATAAAGTGTGCTTTATGTCTTCAGACTAACAGTGGATGGAAATATGGTGTTTCACTGGATGAAAACATGAAGACACACCCATTAATAAGGCCTTTCAAAACATTAACTGAAAAGGTAATGGAAGAAAGCTTGAACTGTGTTCTAATGTAAAGCAGTATGGTTCATATGCATCATTTTTTTAATCCTTATAGAGAGAAGAGAGACAAAAGTTATATATTTTATTTTAGATAATAACAAGAATTGTAGGTGAAACTATTTGTTTAAAGGTCTGTGCAGGAAGTTTAGATTCAATTTCCGTGCTCAGTCTCTACTTCTGTGAGTAATCTGATGCTGGGAATACCACAGATGCAATGCTGTTGGTGCTCTGTGAAACTAAGAATGTTTGATGGTAACTTCTGTAAGTAATACTGAAGATCTCTGAAAATAAATCACTTCTCACTTAAGGAAGGTGTCTGTCTACAAAGCTGTGGAGGGAATAAGAGGAAACTCCTCTGCTAAACTGATTTTTTTTTTATTTGTAGGTAAATTGTTTTGTGAGTTGCTTGACTAGGAACATCTTTTAGTGGTCAGAGAAAGGATTCTGTTGCCTGCTCTTTTACCAAGTACCGTTGTGACCCAGATAACATGTCTATTATCAAGGGTCTCCTATATATGTTATTTTCACCATTCAAAAAGTGGCAATTACAACTTGCAGTGGTGGAAAATGACTTGAGGTTTGTAAAGCAATTTCCTGTAAAAGAATTTTAATACCCAAAAGCTTGTCTATGTCTATCATGGCCAGGCAGTTGGTCCACAAGAATGCTTGCCTCTTGCATATTTCCTGAACCATCATGGCAACAGAATCATTTCAACACTACCAGGGAATTCTAACGCATTATAATTATTATTGTTGCATTATAGGAACACAGAACTAGAACAGCCCTCCTGGGCTATTGAGGTTCATCTCCTGCATCAAACTGTGTTATGAATAAAACAGTTTAACTATTATTCCATCTAATCCAGATTATACTGGTATATTTTAGTATTGATACAAATGTTACATCTGTCTGTACCCTTACAGTATGTATAGATGTTACACCTAAGTGCTGACCTGTATACAAGTTCAGGAGGTTAGCTTGGGCAAAAAAATGTCTGCTTGATCTAACTTAGTTCGCTTATGTGTGGATCCTTCACTAAGTGCTGAACTGTTCAGATATTCAGGAAAGTTAGATCAAGTAAAAAATGGCCAGCCCAGTCTAACTTTAATTCACCTAAGACATGAACTGCATAACTTAGTCCAACCTGTATCTGATCTAACCCAAATATATATACAAGTGCAACCCTGATCCACGATCTGTGGTACCAGTTCTACAATCTCGCATCTTAAAGTGAGCAATGTTATTGTAGATCAGGTTCTGGGAATGTGTATACGCATTTGCAGCACAGCTTTGGAGCTGGGAAAGCCCAGCCACTCACCCCAGCCCTGAGGCTGTGCTTTTCCTTCCCTCCTCTGCTCCCTGACAGCACTGTCTTTAAGCCTTCAGTCTGCCCACCCCAGAACAGACACCATCTCCTCTGATCCCACCAGTCCACCCCTGAGGAACCAAAACTTTCCCCCTAACCCCACAAACCTACTAAACCCCCCTGGTCTTGCTCACACCCCTTGCAGATTGGCTAGAGTCTCTGATCCCACCAGCACTTCCCAGACCCTGCCAACAAAAAGGCAGGAAGGAGGACCCAGGAAACTATAGGCCGGTTAGTCTTACCTCAATCCTAGGCAAGCTGTTCGAGAAAATTATGCTGGCACACATCCAGGAGGGGCCAGCAGGGGACTGCATGCTTAGGGGCAACCAACACGGGTTCATCAGTGGCAGGTCCTGTCAGACCAACCTTGGTGGCCTTTTACGATCAGATCACCAGATCATTAGACGCAGGGGTAGCTGTGGATATAGTCTTCCTGGACTTCCGGAAGGCTTTTGACACTGTCTCTCACCCCGTTCTCATT
The DNA here is from genome assembly GCF_052110815.1 of Crocodylus siamensis. NCBI lineage: Eukaryota > Metazoa > Chordata > Crocodylia > Crocodylidae > Crocodylus > Crocodylus siamensis. Next base: position 236,107,588 of record NC_143396.1, on the reverse strand, counting down.
AAGAAACTGGGGGGCTGTGGTGTAGACACCCACACAGTCAAATGGGTCACCAACTGGCTGGAGGGCCACACCCAGAGGGTGGTAGTGGATGGGTCCTTCTCAACCTGGAAGGACGTGGGCAGTGGGGTTCTGCAGGGCTCAGTCCTCGGGCCCGCACTGTTCAACATCTTCATCAGTGATTTGGATGAGGGGGTAAAAAGCACCCTGTTCAAATTTGCTGATGCCACTAAGATGTGGGGGGGACGTGGGCACACTGGAAGGATGCAACAGGCTACAATCAGACCTAGACAGGTTACAAGGGTGGGCGGACAAGAATAGGATGGGTTTCAACACAGACAAGTGCAAGGTGATGCACCTCAGGAGGAACAACCAGCACCATACCTACAGGTTGGGGAACTCCCCTCTTATCAGCACGGAGGCGGAAAGGGATCTGGGGGTCATCATTGACTCCAAGATGAACATGGGTCGGCAGTGTGGAGAGGCAGTCAGGAAGGCCAACCGCACCTTGTTATGCATCCACAGATGCATCTTGAGCAGGTCCAAAGAGGTGATCCTCCCCCTCTATGCAGCACTGGTCAGGCCACAGCTGGAGTACTGCATCCAGTTCTGGGCGCCGCACTTCAAGAGGGATGTGGACAGCATGGAGAGAGTCCAGAGGAGGGCCACTCGTATGATCAGGGGACAACAGGGCAGGCCCTATGAGGAGAGGCTACGGGACCTGAACCTGTTCAGCCTCCAAAAGAGAAGGCTGAGGGGGGATCTTGTGGCCTGTTATAAACTAGTCAGGGGGGATCAGCAGGCATTGGGGGAGTCAGTATTCCCCCGATCACCGCCAGGAGTGACCAGGAATAATGGTCACAAGCTGGCAGAGGGTAGGTTTAGGTTAGATATCAGGAGGCACTACTTCACGGTCAGGGCGGCTAGGGTCTGGAACCAACTTCCAAGAGATGTGGTGCAGGCTTCTACCCTGGGGGTGTTTAAGAGGAGGTTAGATGAACATCTTGCTGGGGTCGTTTGACCCCAGTACTCTTTCCTGCCATGGCAGGGGGTCGGGCTAGATGATCTGCTCAGGTCCCTTCCGACCCTAGAAACTATGAAACTATGAAACCCTTCCCTGGTCCTGTTAATCCTTCCACCATGGACCAACTAGTCTCTACAATCTTGCTAACTCTCCCCCAGACCCCCACCGGTTTCTCTCCCCCCCCAGTTCTGACAACCCCCACTTCCCCAGGCACCTGTAAGCCCCCATGGACCCACTAGCACCTTCTGGCCCAATCTCGGCCCCTCCTCCCTGCCCCATCTTAGTCAGATTGGGCTCCCAGCACCAGTGAACATATGTATATTTTATAGCTGACACTTGATCTACAATCACATCACTTAAAATAAGCCACGTGATTGTAGATCAGATCCTGGGAACATCTGTACAGGGCCTTAGTTATTTATGACTACTATTTCTAACAGTTGTGATACACTAATAGCAATAATTTGAAAATACTTAATGTAAAATGATCTATTTTTCCTTGTTACAACATTTCTTTTATGCAGTGCCTTTATTTTTAATAAAAATGGAAGAATATAATCCCAGGCAATTATATCTAATTATGTTGTATTTACACCAGTGGAGGAATAGCCCATTTTCTCATATTTTACATCTGTGACTGTTTTGCATCTGACTCAAAATTTGGTGAAAAAAGCAACACTCCTGATGACAAGTTCAAATGTTCCTGTTCTCGTGTTTGCTGATGTATAGGAAAAATAGCACCTTTGACTTGTGGACTGAAATTATTGCACTATGCTTTTTCCAAATTGTTCAGAAAGATCAAGAAATTCTTAAACCACTGCAAAATATCTATTACCTATTGCTTTAGAGTTCATTTCCATGCTACACTTTGTTTATCATGCAGGGTGACATGTTCTAGCAGTGAGGAAAACATGTAACCAACATGACTATTTTAAAAACAACTTGTAACAAAGAAATAAAAAATAAATTCTTATCTTCCGTCATATCTTTGCTATGCTTGGTGACTTTAATAAGACTTGCCTGCATCTAACTGAGTGAAGAATGTTTTCTCGTAATGTTTCACAAGCCACTGGAAAAAAGCCTGTATCATTCATTCATTCATTTTTCCTTAAAGGAAAAGGAAATTTATCGTTGGCCTGCAAGAGAATCTCTTAAAACTATGTTGGCTGTGGGATGGAGGCTGGAAAGGACCAAGGAAGGAGAAGCAATGGTACAGCAGCGTGAAAATGAAAAGCTTCGCAGCATATCTCAGTCCAGCCAAGTAAGGCAAAACTGTTTACACAGAGATCAGTCAGTTCCTTTGCTTACAGAGCACTGATACTAAAATGTGTTTCAGATTTGTTTTAAAGAAACTTGCTACAGATAGATTCCAAAATTGGGAGTTGACTCAAAAATAATAAATATTCTGCATTACTAATGAGGGACTTGTAAAGAAAAGTAGGGCTGTGTGAAGCTTCGGTCCCTGATTCAATTTAGCAGATATTCAGTCCGATTCAGTGGCTGAATCTCCCAATCCAAATAGAATCAGAAGACTCTTTAATCTCTCTGAGTCAAATTGGAACCCTCTGAACTGATTTGGAGAGATTCAGAAAGATTCAGCGATTCAGACGTAGACCCAGCTTTAAACGTTTTTTCTACATAACTCTAGGTATCAGGTGGCTCACGAACACTGCGATGCTGGGGCACATGGAGTGTCCCACAGGAATGTGGGGGGCTCCCCTGTGTGCTTGGCAGCAGACCAGAAGCATTTCCAGTCTGCTCTGGGGGCCTCTGGCAAGCGCACTGGACTCCCGGCCCCCCCCCACCCCAGCTTGGTGACTGGTGCCTCCTGGGTCCCGGGAGGGTGGGGCAGGGAGGGCACCTGGGATCCCCCTGTGGCCAATTGGTGGGGAGGAGCCCAGCGCACTCCTCAGCAGACCTCTAACTGGACCAGAAGTACTTTGGTTCACTTCCGGGTTTGCTGCCGAGCATGTAGAGGGCCCCTCCCACACACTCCTGTTGGATGCTCCATGTGCTCCAGCATTGCAGCGTTCTCAAGGTATTTAGAAAAAACATTTAAAGCTGTGTCTATGTTTGAATCAGCATTGACAAATCAAATCACTGTCTCTGATTCAGGCTGAATCCAAATGAAATAGAGACCTCTTGACATGCCCGTAAAGAAAAGGAAGTCTCTAAGAGAAGCCTGTTGGAACCAACCTCTCTCCATTTCTATATGGGTAGACTTGGAAATCAAGCCTTTTTGCATAACCAACCTAGAAATCCTTGCCAGAGTATTTGCAACCTTTTGTTTCATGTTAAATGACCCTAATAGTGGAGGCATCTCTGAGAGGTTGAGGTTTGTTTTTTTTGTTTGAACGAAAAGGCCTCTAATGGTTTTTGGTGAAGAACTATAATGGGCTGTGACCGCACTAAATATATTACTAAGAAAAAGAAAGCTTGGCCTTTTAAAAGTCTTTCGTTGTATTTAAAATGTTCCTAGTATGTGATTACATGAATACATCATGTATTTTTTGTCATACAGCACACCCCATATATAATATGCACCTTGTTTCTTAAAGGAGGCTTGAAGAAAACAAATCTTCATGTCAGAAGTGGCACAAGGATTTTTACCACCCTAGGCAAATTAAATTTTGTCACCCTCCCTTGTAATGTTCTTGGGTGTTGGTGAGGGCAAGCACCAGACAGGGCCCTGGAATGGTGGCTCAGCAATGCTGGAGCTTCCCTGCTTTCTTCTGCCCATTCCCAGACCTCTGAGGCAGCCTCCAATAAGCATGTAAAGTGTATGCACACTATTTTTGCTGCCCCTTCAATCTGCCACCCAGGCAGCTGCCTGTGCTACCTAGCCAGTTACATTGGCCCTGCTTCATGGTACAAACTGAACAGCAACATTTAGAGAGCCAAGCCTATTTCTGAACTGTCTGCTAGCCCCATGTTAGGCCATGTCATCCAGCCAGGAGACTCCCAAAGCTGTGGTAATTAACTGCCTCATCCTATTAACCTCTTCCTTGTTGCCCAGTCAATCAAAGTCTTCCTTCCTTTCTCGGGGAATTCTGATAAATTGGGTCACTTGCCACTGGGATGTATTCATACTGGCTAGGTATTCACTGTCACCCCCTGGAAGAAATTTGCAATACCTGAAAGGTGACTGTTCCACCCAAAATGCTTGGCAGTATGCATGTGGTCACCTCTAAACCAAGGCAGTTCTGAACCAGTTCCCAATCGGTAACATTGTTGGAATGGTTCTAGTGTTCGTCTGTCTGCATCCTCACATGCTCAACTTTAATCACATTGTTTATCGTGTTGGACTTAGATGAATAAAAAAAGTGTGCCAAGAATAAATAAGCTTATTGTAGCCTGTATCATACATTTAACCTACCAGATGTTTTCATTCCTGTATAAGGCATAACAGTCAATACAAGTCCTATTGAAAGGTTTAAATATGTTAATTCCAGTTGCAAGGGTAACTTGGTGATAAAATATATAGTAGAAAAGTAGCAACCAATAATGCTTCCTTTTATTTTCCAGGGAAATGGATACAGTCCAGCACCACTTGATCTTTCTAATGTTGTCCTTTCTAGGGAACTTCAGGTTTGTATTCTTATTTCCAGTATTTGCTGGAGAAAAATATGAAGTGTCTTTTTGTAGGGCTAAAGGTATTCAAAGGTTTTTATGGGTACAAGAACACTTCTATGCCTGTTGAAACCTCGTAGTCAATTTTGGAAAATGACATTTACTATTTAGGCTACTGGCAGTGTTTCAGCTATTCAGGGGTCGGCAACCCCTGGTGCATGTGCCTGAGCATGGTACATAAAACCATTTTGCTTGGCATACCACAGCCAGCCCGGGCTCTTGAAAGGCCCCTGCTGCAAGTCACGGAGTCTGGGCTGCTCACAGCAGGCAGCGGGGAACCTACAAGTAGCTGCATCGTGGTCCATTGAGCCCCAGCCTTGCTCGTTGCTTGTGGCAGTACTAGTTGGTATCACCTGGCCCTGGAGGAGTTGCAAGCAAAATATTTTCAGTATCTGATCTTCAGAAACTGCCTCCTGCCTTAGTTCTAAAGAGCATGAGTTTGTCAATCTTCCAGATATTTTTCAAAGCCCACCTGTATTGCCAGACTTTTCTTAAGATAGAGTAAAAGAATTTATAGCTGTGGCATCATTACTTGAGGTAAATTTACTGAAGAAAGTAAGCTATAAACAGCACTGCTGTTCTGTATGTTTTGTTGTTAAACATACCTGTTCCCTGACTATTGAATGGGTCATTTTAGAAATATAAAATAATTCATTTTTGTGTCAGAATAAAAATATCTTCTCTTATGGAGAGTTTAGCTTGTGCTTCCTGCCATCTATCAGTCTGTAGGGGGATGGATAGAAAGCTGCATTGCTCCCTTACTTCTGTAGCTTCTAGTCCCCCACGCCAACCCTTTTCCATTGTTAATCCTCTTTTGTACAACACTACAGCCAGCTCTTCTTTCTCTTCTACCTCCATGTTGTTGGCGTTTACCATCTTCCAAAATTCATGTATCAATCTTCTTCTTTGACTGATATTGTGCCTTTACTGTCTCATACCTGCCTCCCCCTTCATGTACTACCTATTTCTTCTCTCTTACCTTATAATTAAGATTATCATCTCCTTAAGGCAGGACCCATCTTTTTCTTCTTTGTACTGTACCTTTTAAAATGCCATTCATGACTAGGATGCCTTAGTACCAATAAAAATACAATTATTCGTTTTGGTAAATAATGATTTTAAGCACTCTTATTCAAAGGCATCACTGAATTCTGTGCCATGGGCAGAGATGGTAAGTACAGTTGTGCAGAAAGCGGGGACTGAGCACTGCAAGGTCTTACCTTACTCCATCTGTTGAGGCAGATCTTGGGGCCAACTCCACACACCTTCCCCAGCTGCTGAGGTAGCAACATGCTGCGCTAAATTGGTGCTTGGTGTTGTCTTTGCTCGTCCTCCCCTTCCCTCCACAGTTACACAGCTGCTGTACCACGCGGTGAAAAATATCTCTGGACCTGGATTTGCCCTTACTCACGTTGTTTCACATTAGACACAAAAATACCTCTTTGTGTACAGGTCAAGGTAATTACTCTGAAGAAATACTGGCTATCTTATCTTATAATGTTTTTGTACACCAACTCAAGTTTCAAAGTATATTTGCATGGAATTGTTTTTTAAATGTTCATTAAATTTACCTTTTGATTTTGAACTGTCTTTTTTCTTTTCTTGATCATGATATAGGGAATGGTTGAGGTAATGGCAGAAAACTATCACAACATTTGGGCCAAGAAGAAGAAAATGGAATTGGAGAGCAAAGGTAAGACTGAAATCCTCCAAAGAAAACCAAAGAAAATGGGACTGGGGAAAAATGAGCCCTAGTGCTCAAAAGACAGCAGGACAATGTAAATTAGGTAGTTCCCATTTCATTTGCAAAAGAATGTTATAATCAAAAAACTTATAGCTCTCTCAACTTACCAAAGGTGGAGGTAGTCATCCTTTATTGGTACCTTACGACACCCTGACAGCCAAAGAGAAATCTCGGGACCGAGAGAAAGCACAAGAGCTGTTTAAATTCCTTCAAGTGAACGGTATTGTCATATCTAGGTAAGCCGTGTATTTATGTAAAATATTTTCTCACTTATAACTTCATCCTTGTTGACTTCTTTATCTCTTATTCTTTTATGTTAATCATTAACAGCTTAATTACCACTTAGCATAGGATCTGTAAATAATTTTATTTTCTCATCTTTTCTGAACTTAGGAAATGATAAATTATTATAATTTTGGATATGGCATTTACAAATAAGATGTATAGTTACATGCGTAATCGTGATATATTCAAAATAGAACAAGATCAAAATAAAAGTCGGCAGACAGCTCAAAACTTTATAATTTAACAATCAGCTGTTGTCAGTAAAGATCTTGGGGAAAACAGACTTTGTGGTCTAATGCACTAGAAATGCATGTGCACAACAAAATTTTTTAATTGGATTTTGTGACAACTAGTCTTTAGGGCAATGTTGAACCAAATAAGACAAAGAGACTCTTTGGTGTGTATCCCAGTATAGCTTGTTCATACAGAGTAGCTGAATTATGAGAAACATTATGCCATGTATCATGATATCTGAGGGCTAGACAGGGTCTAAGTGATGACTTATTTTGTGGTTAAAAAGGAAGTTCATTATTTCTATATTTGTTGGCCTCATGCTATTGAGTCACAAATTATTAGGCCAGAAGTGAAGAATCATCTAAGTAGTATACTTTTGTAAAAATTAAATGAGAAATTACCTAAGATATACTTTGTAGGGCCATGTATGTTTTCTAGTATGGAACATTATTTCTTTTAAACTAAAATGAGCCTGTAAATAATGGGATTCTTCTGTATTTTGCAAAAGGGAGTTAGCTAGAATTTTGGGGTTTTTGTAAAAGCAGTGCCTATAGGGAAAATATAGCCTTGAGTTTGTAGGAATCAATATAAGTTAACATTTAGAACCCACAGCCACACACACAGGTGTTCTATCTTGACTCAGTAGTATGGCTATGGCTCCAGTGGAACTATTCATTGCAGTAAAGCTGACCATATGGCTAAAGATATAACAGGATAGGGTTCCAAAAATATATTCCTTTATTACTGGCAAGTGAAGTCTACTTCATTCAGTTATTTACATTCTCTGTAGGTAGAGATCAGAGCAGTGAGGGTAATAAATACAGCTACCAGCCAAAGTGCAGGTATATTAAAACAGCAGCACTGTTCTTTGTAGCTTATACATGGAAATAGACAGCTCCTCTGAGTTAATTGCATAGAATACTTGGGCATACCATTAGATCTACTGAAATGTTGGTCTTCACTCTTCCCCATAAGCTGCCTGTGACGGTCCTAACATGGAAACTAGTTTCAAATACACATAGAAGAGTTGGCAGTTATCCAGAAGAGTCCTGTGCAGCTTTCTCATGAGCCTTGATTGTTGCAGTGGGCCTTGCAGCTGTCATCTGCATCTACATGAATTTCATTCCTATAGAACAACCCCTTCCTGATTTTTTTTTTTATGCATGTGGGTGTGTAAATTATAACCAGAGATATAATGATTGCAAGCAGTGATTTAAAAATGTGTTCTCTTGATATATCACTAGCTAAATCTCTACATGTAAGGATATAGAGATATAAATAGATAGATATATCAAGATAGCATGTTTTGAAACCTGTGAATACAAATACTGCATCTCTAGAATTTCATTCAAACACATGTTAAATTAAATCATATAAACTGGTCTGTAATTGGAAGTGCACTGTATGTACTCTAGATCAGTGGTCTCCAAACTTTTTTGATCGCGCACCCCTATCAGTAAAAAATTTTTGACCACGCACCCCCAATATATGTATAATTATATAAATAGAAGTTCTAATATTTTCTTTCTGCACCCCAATGGATCATCTTGCGCACCCCACTTTGGAGACCACTGATGTAGATAGATTTTTCCAGGCTTTACTCAGGTATAGATTAGAAACAGTCTGAAGTCCCTTTAAGATGCTTTCATTCCTCGTAAATGGGCTTGTAAATTGAGAAAGAAGACAGCTGATCTTGTTGCCTCCAATATAGGATTCTTTGCTGTTCAATGGAGCTAACAATTCCTTTTGATGTTTCTGGAAATTACATGCAATCATTTAGCAATCATGACATAATATAAACTGAAGAAGAGTATGTTCACTGTATCCTCAGTAAAAGTAAGCAGCATATTTTGTTGCATTACATACTGTGAAATCAGGCAGCAGGAGATGGCTGTCAGGCATACATAGCTGCCAGACACTTGCTGTTACTGTAATAGTACACCGCATGCCAGGATAAATGCATAAAGAGTCATTACGTTGCACAAAAGGTGGTGAATCTTTAAAAACAGAACACTGAAATGTATAAAGTGTCATCTACATCAGTGGTCTCCAAAGATGATCCATTGGGGTGCGAGAAGAAAATATTAGAACTTCTATTTATATTTATATAAATATACATATATTGGGGGTGCGTGCTCAAAAATTTTTTACTGATGGGGTGCACTAATATAAATATACATATATTGCAAATATAAATATACATATATTGGGGATGCATGCTCAAAAATTTTTTACTGATAGGGGTGCGCGATCAAAAAAGTTTGGAGACCACTGATCTACATAGCACTAGAGGGAAGAAGCACAAGAATGGAGTGACCATGAACAAATAGCAAGCAAAATAAATGTCAAACAAACATTGAGGTAAGAGAGTGGAAGAGATAAGAGGATAAAAAGAAGTCTCTTTTGAGAATAGAACAAAAAATTAAAATAGATATGGTCATGAGACTTGAAGGTATCAAAACAAAACAAACAAAATAAATGATGTAGACAATGCCAGGAGAATTTCACTGAGGTCAAGTTCACCTACAATGCATAGATTCATAGATTATAGTTGGAAGGGACCCAATGGATCATCATGTCCAACACCCTGCCCCTGGCAGGAAAGAGGACCAAGGTCAGACGATCCCAACCAGGTGATGTCAACCTCCTCTTGAAGACCTCCAAGTTAGGCGACAGCACCACCTCTCTTGGAAGCCCATTTCAGACTCTGGCAACCCTTATTGTAAAAAATTTCTTCCTAATGTCTAACCTAAATCTACTCTCCACTAGTTTGCACCTATTATTCCTAGTTACTTCCTGAGGCGCTCTAGTAAACAGTGCATCCCCAGTTCCCTGCTGTCCTCCCCTGATAAATTTATAGGCGCCCCCAAGGTCACTCCTCAACTGTCTTTTGTATAGGCTGAAGAAATCCATATCTCTCAACCTCTCATAGGGTCTTTCACGGAGACCACTAATCATTTGGGTGGCCCTCCTCTGAACTCTTTCCAGATCCTCCATGTTCCTCTTGAATTGCAGCACCCAAAACTGGACACAGTACTCTAACTGTGGCCTGATTAGGGCTGCATAGAGAGGGAGCATCACCTCCGTCAATCTATTGGTCATGCATCTGCTAATACATGACAATGTGCGATTGGCGTTGTTGAATGCCTTGTTGCACTGCCAACTCATGTTCATGTTGGAGTCAACTATGACTCCAAGATCTCTCTCAGCCTCTGAGCTGCTAGAAGGATATTCCCCAACCTGTAGGTGTGCTGGGGATTCCTCCTTCCTAGGTGGAGTACCTTAAATTTATTTTTGTTGAATTGCATTCTATTACATTCCACCCATTGATCTAAAGTGTCCAGGTTGGCCTGTAACTGCTCCCTGCCCTCTGTTGTAATTAGGATGGTATAACATATTTTTCAATTGTTTTCCTTTTTTAATAAATGATGTCTCACCATTATTGTCATTTAATTTGAATTATGCCTCTAAGGAAATGGCTTGAAGAATTTGCACCTCAAGAAAATGATTATGTATCTAAGGTTGCACAGAAACATTACATTTCTGCTGGTAGAATCACAGGTTTTCTGGTACAAACCTGGGTGTACAAACATTCAAGGAGTTTATACCAGATCAAAAATGGCAGGTGTGGTAGAAACTTCTACCTTATCCAATGAGGTAGAAGACACCTCTGATAGTGCTTCTACCAGTTGAATGAATCCTTGTACATTTACCCTATCAACAGAAGTCACCACACTGTTCTCCAGCATCCCAGTGGTCATTGTTCTTTCCACCCCTGCCCCTCACCAACCTGCAATGAGACAGTCTATTACTTGGGTTACACTCTACCATTGGAACCTAAGACATGGCAAACCACTCCCCCTGACAGCTGAGGAGCCAAAAAAGTCCATCTCTTCTCCACACCCCAAGCTGTGAAGTTGTATTACCCTAAGCAGACAGGGGAATCCTACCCACCAGCACCCTAGCCTGCCTCTCCCCCTCACCAACTACCCTTCTCCACCCCTTGACCTGGACCCCTACAGGGACATGTGTGTGTGTGTGTGTGACTGCATCACCACAGCCAGAGCTCTGTCAGTGGTGACAGGGTTTCTCATGGCAGTAGCTTGTGCCAAATTGAGAGCTAGGGTGCTGGCACCTCCAGCAGCACCAGCCCTAGCTCCAGCAAAGCCCTAGTTCTGGCTATGGAGGCAGGCTTTCCCATAGCAACAGCCCATGCTCCAATGAGAGACAGGATGCTGAAAGATGCATCAGCACTGTGAGCAAAGCCATTTCATTGACCCTTCCCACTCCTGGCCAAACCTGCCCCCTCCCAGAAACAGAGCCCCCAGCATGTGACCTGTAAGCATCAGAACCACCAGTACCCAACCCCAAACTTGACCAGAACCACCCAACCTGCACTGGAAATGGGTCCACTGATTGGTGCCAGAGGGGTAGGGATCCAGTGTGGGCTCCTAGAGGAGAAATTGAGAGACTTTCCTACTGGAAAGCCTGACAGTTGAAGGGGAGGAAGGGGGTATTATAAGGAGGAGGAAATGTGGTTCTCTGTGGCACCCACCCAGTCAGTCCTGTCCCACGCAGTCAGGGTGGCTAGGATCTGGAGCCAACTTCCAAGGGAAGTGCTGCTTGCTCCTACCCTAGGGGTCTTTAAAAGGAGGCTAGATAGACATCTTGGCAGGGTTGTTTGACCCCAGCATTCTTTCCTGCGTATGGCAGGGGGTCAGACTTGATGATCTGTTCAGGTCCCTTCTGACCCTACCAACTATGAAACTATGCCCTGGAGTGCTGTCAGCTGTCTCTGGGTAGACTGGGGAGCCGTCAAAGCATGCTGGGATGTGTGCTTTGGGGCCCGTCAACTAGGTGCTCTTGGCAGCATAGTCTGTTTGCAGAACATACAGCCACCCCCTGAACACTTGTACAGTATTGTACTGATAGGGTTTGCAACCACTTAAACTAAACTGCTAAACTGTCACTGATTTATTTGACACTTGCGCACCCTCTACAAGACTTAGTAACCTAAGTCCTATTGACTTTCAAGTTATTCTTTCTATAGCCCAAAGTGAGATAAGTGGTATTAAAAAAAATTTAGGGATAGCTAATGAGATCCAATCCTGCTAGGCTCTATTTAAACACAGCCTATAAAGCATTCAACCCCCTTGACTTTCATTGAAGTCAGTGGAAATGGAGTGGTCAGCACTCAACAGGATGAGACTCAAAATTAGTGCATTTTTACTTGTATAAGGTGCTTGTAGTTCTTTAAGTTTGTAATACTGAATGATTAACTGTAAACAAAAATTTTTCTCTAAAAATGTGAGCTTTTATGAAGTCAGTACAGTCTAATAGGTTTATGGAAAGAGAATTGCTATGATAGATAGATTTTGATTTATGAAAACCTGCCTTGATAAACTAATAAAAAAATTATAGACCTTTTCATAGAGGTATATTATGTGTGACGTCTTCATAATATTTTCCGCTGTAAACTTCTTTAAAATAGGGGTCTTAATGATATGGAACTGGATGCTTCATCCATGGAAAAAAGGTTTGCATTTAAATTTCTGAAGAAGATTTTAAAATATGTTGACTCTGCTCAAGAGTTCATTGCACATTTAGGTAAGTTTCTGAAGTGTTCCTATATTAAAATGTAAAAGTAGTTAATATCAAAGCTTTACCACAAAAAAGAAAATGTATTATATTAAAATTTCTACTTCACATTTGATGACTTACTGCTATTGAGAAAATACATGGCAAGCTTCTGATAATTAGTTATTTGCTTTTAAATTGCAAATTGAGTCTTTGGTGCCACCATATTAATTATAATTTTTACTTATTCACAAATAAGTTTGTAAGGCTGTTTTAAAGGTTTGAAGAGTTTAATGTTTCTTTTTTCCTTAGCTGTATTCATATCTGCCTTGATTTTATCCTTTCAGAAGCCATTGTTACCAGTGGAAAAACAGAGAAATCCCCACATGATCAAGAAATTAAATTTTTCGCCAAAGTGAGTAACTTAATACTTTAAGGAATGCACCAAAACTGCTGCTATTATGCAGAGCACGGTGTGTGTTAATAATAAAGAGTTATGCATGTAAGGAAATGTCTGTTTTCCCATCTGCCTGGGTATTGAATCTAACAGTGATAAATAACATTTGCAGAAGTATTGCTTTGAGGCACTGTTTCTAGGAATGATTTTTATATGCAGTAAGGGTATCAGGCTAAAAGGCTATCTATTTATAATAGATAAAATGTAATATTCTTTTGTTGGACTGTGACAGGGGGCAAACTTGTGGCCAGATCACAGGTTGGCCCACTCACCTGCCTAAGGCAGTCTGCCCTGACTTGCCTGCCACGACTTGAATGTTAACATTATTTATTAAGCAGGAGGCTGCTCTTACACTACCCTGATACCAGGGGGTGCTGTCCACAGCTCCAAACCTTCCCTAAGCCTTGCAGATGGCATCTAGATTGATATTGCTCCCCAGTCTGAGACTGGGGGTAGCTGAGTCCTTTGTTAGCCTCATTGACACACTCATTCACGCTGCCCTCCCTCTCATAGCAGGCCTCTTGCACTCCATCCCCCTCTCACAGGGGCCTCTTACATACTGCCCATCACTGGGCCACTCTCTACTGCCCTTGCTCCCCTCAAGCAATCTCTTTTGGCCTTTGGGCTTAGCTACTCTCTCCCTGGCACTACCACACAGCAACTTTGGCTTCCTCGAGATCACCTACTCTGTGTGGTGTAACCTTGTGCCCTCACCAAGCAACTGATTTTCCCCACACACTTGGGGTTGGCCCAGGTACCTCCCTTCAAGCCACTCGAGCAGCCCTACTTGGTACTCCCCTGGTGCAGCCCTTCAGGCCACCCTCAGCAGCTCTACTCTGCACCCCTATATGTTCAATCCTTCAGGTGCCCCTTATTGCATCCTACTCTGAGTGGGCCCTCATACTACATCCAACAAGCTACCCCCTTGGGCTTCTGGGATCTCACATCCCTGCTGGGCTCAGGTATCTCACTATTAATGCATCTGGGCCACCTTGCTCCCACTACTCACACAATTACCCACCAGATGGTGGGGGCCAGGATTAAGGCAATCCTACCCGCCTTTCACCAGGGAGGTTAGCAGTCCTGGTATTTAATTGAGACTGCCCCACCACAAGCAGTCCCACCAGGCCTCCCTGGCAGGGTGCAGTTTTAGGTCATGCCCACCCTAAGAGCCTCTAGACCATCCCCATAGCTCCTGCCCTTACCTCCAAGATGTTCCTGAGCTGTAGCTCAGCCAGCTGATTTTTCTTTCTTGGCCACAAACTGCTACCTCACCCTATAAGAACTAGGTCCTAGTTCTTGGCCACCCTAATCAGGCACCTGCTGGTTGCGTGCCTCCAACCTTTAAAGTGGAAAGCATCCAAAGTTGCGTTGCCATAGGAACATACAAGTAATTTTTGAGTTTTGCTATCTAAGGATATTACTGTGGCAAACATACCTTAGTATTTTTTAATAACAGGATTCAGTATTTATATGCATAAGAATGGCATATGTACTTGCATTTACAGGATACAATTACAATTCTCAAGCTTCAAAGAATAAATTAATGACTATTTAAGTTTAGATTTTTTTTCTCAGAGACGGTATTGGTTAGTGATATGGAAAGATGAAGGGCACATCCTGTTGGATGCCAGTTGCTGCTGGGAGCAAAATATGGAAGTAGAGGGCCCTAGGTTGGTAGTTCTAAGAGTGCAGACAGACAAAACTTTTGAAAGAAACCACAACAGGCTTGGAAACATTAATAAACATAAGGCATCTTTACATGTGCTCCGGGGCATGGTGGAAGGGGTGACACTTTAATTAGAGCAGCTCTGAGAGCCATTGTAATTAAAGCACCAACAGCATCAGGTGTATTCAGTGTCCTGTGTTTGAAAATGGCAGTGGGGGCACTTTAACTAAAGCTCATTCAACAAGGTTTAGTTAAAGCACCCCTACCACCATTTTGAAATGCAAAGATGCTGAATACATGTGACCTGGAGGCTGCTGGAGTGCACTAATTACCGTGCTCCAGCAGTCTCGCAGCAGACTCAATTAATCATGTCTGCTTCAATGTGTGCTAATTAGCATGTGTTGGAGCAGGCATCCATCGTGTGTGTAAGTGCCCATAGTGTTTCAGCTGCTGGACAGACATACAGCTCATGTTGACCCCAACTTTTCCCCACCCAGCTAGATCACTTAAAAATCACTGCCACTACGTGCAGCAAAATGCTTTTCAGCCAGGGATCCAATAGGGGGCTGCAGCCTCTTCCCTTTCCCCAACAGGATTATCTCCAATCCCCTTTGCCCCCTCCATGATGGGGGCTGTGGACTGCGGCATGACAGGGGCTGTGAAGCCAGTGTTAGTGAGTGGAATCCTACCTCTCTTTCTCTTCTTCCCTAAATCCCCTCCCCTCTCACTTAAGTGGAAGACAGAAGACCAAGAGCTATGCAGGGATTTGAGACTAGATCTGGGGGGGGAGGGGCAGTGGAAGGACTGTAGAGATCTCTTGGTTCTAACAGTTGGAGGACAGTGTAGGTCCTCCCATTCTAGAAGTAGCTAGCAGTAGTGTTGGGGGAAGTGGGAGTACAGGGCTCTCCTGATTCTGGTGATAGGCTCTCAGTTTCATCAGTGGTGGGGACTGTCTTGGCCAGGAAAGCCACCCCAGGATTTTTTTTATTATTATTTTATTTATTTTTTTACTGACAAACTTTTTTACTGGCTTATGTTTTTACTGACACATGTTTTACATACTGTAAATGTAACCCTTTTGTGAGGCTCTGGACCAAAGTAATAACAAGGACCAAATTTAGGAGTTTAACACCAATTTTCTAAATCTGGCTTGAAACCTCACCCAGAAACCTCTGAAAATAAAGCTTAACTGGGTATTCTAAAGTGAACAAACTTCCCCACACACAATGTTCAACTGAACCAGGGTTTATTACATGAAAAAATGGGATAGACATGCCACCATAGGTAGGGTGGGCAATTATTTGGGTTGGAGGACCATTTGAGGAGTTTCAGTGAAGTGTAGCGGGCCAGAGAAGGAGGGGTGGTGATATGGCCCAGTGCAGCAGGGAGAGGAGGAGTCATTCAGTTCTATCCAATACCAGCCCATCTACCCCGCACACACCACCGGGGCACTGGACAAGGTGGGGTCTCCATGGAGATTGACCTGGGACCTCTATGAGCAGGGTACACTCAGCTGGGCTGATGGGATGGATATGCAGGCAGGTGGGGAGCAGCATCTGGGAGTGGGGCATGCAGGCAGGGTTGAGGCCAGATCATGGGACAGTGACAGCACAGGGTCAGGGCCTGGGCAGAGCCCTGATCCAGTCCACACATGCCCCTGTGATTGGCACCAGTTACACAGGCAGGGACATGTGGGGAGCAGATCGTGGGTCTACCCTGTGCCCCAGCCCCCGACCCCGTGCTGTCACCACCTCAAGATTCTGGCCCTGGCCTTGTCTGCCCATTCTGGTCCCAAACACCACTTGCTGCTCATCTGTGGCTCTACCTCATCTGTCCAGTTGAGCATATCCTGCTCACGGGGGTCCCAAGCCAGTCTGGCACCTGTAGTGCTGGGTGTGGGGTGGACTGGCAGAGGCAGTTGGTCAGAGTGAGCTGCAACAATGAAGGCTGCCATAAAGCTGAGCCCAGGTGCTGCACTGCCTCTGCCCCATTGTATATCAAAGGGTATAAAACTACACACACACTGCTTGTCCTCTGAAGCACTTTTAAGGCATTTGAAATGCGTAAACTATGACATCTATCTATATCCTAATACTTTCACTCAATAGATAACTGATAAGAGAATAACCCAAGATCTCCTATATCCTTAATATTCTGCCAGTCCCATCTTCATTTTCATGAGGAATAACAGCATCTCAAAGTATACTATTTGTTGTGTTGTATTTCATTTTTTCAGTTTGAATTTGACAGTTCTGAGATTTTTATTTCTCTCTCTCAATGACTCTTATTACTTTTAGATGTTATATTACAATTGCATTTTATAGTCAGAGGCATAAAGGTAGTGTGGCTTGTTGAGATCCTGAAGGATATACTTACTGATATCTTGTATAAATACCAAAAGTACATTTTGTATTCATATCTTTTAGGTTCTACTGCCATTAGTTGACCAGTACTTTACCAATCATTGCCTGTACTTCCTTTCATCTCCCACTAAGTCACTCAGTAGCAGTGGATATGCTTCAAATAAAGAAAAAGAAATGGTAGCAAGGTAAGATAAATATTGTGGGATTAAAATGAAGCATACAAGGTTTTTTTTAATGATTGAAAATGGCAGTAGTTTCTTCCAATTGATAAAATAGTTGATGAATCAAGATTTTACTTTTTTAGTAAAATGGTAATGACTACCATTTCCATCTTTATTCTTAATTGAAAGTATTTCATGGTTTGGCAGTGATAATTTTTTAATCAATCATTTAATTAAGAAAATGAAGTAAAAACTGCAAATAATTGCAATAATAGTTTTTTTAAAAGGTAAAATCTTTTAACATGTTTGGTTTTGACTGAAAGATTAGTATCACAGTATGTTGGTTTAGCAATTTACGTTAAGAGTTTAGTAGTATTGCACCCTTGCTTTCACAGGCTGCCACCTTTTGTTAGCAGTCACAACAGGAAGAACAAGCTACTATATGGCTGCTAGGAAGCTCTGGCTGCCCTTAACTCAACTCTGAAATAAGTACAGCCATCTCCTGTCAGTATCAAGCTATGAATATCCCTGGGTACAGACTAGTTTCTCATTCCTAGAGTTTCACACTCTGAAAAAGGATGCAGAAAAATAAGAGAGAAGCTAACATAGCTGCTACTAACTACTGTGTCAGTTTTATTACTAAATAGATAACATCAGGCTCCAGGACTCAAATAACTTTCTTTAGAACTAAAACAAAATGTAAAAATAATAGTGTGGTGCAAGCCAGACAAAAATTATTAAACATCCCAAAAGCCCAATTATAGCTAATGGCTGTACCTGAATATCCTTAACAGTGGAATGATAGACCTTTCCTTCATGCCCGCTCCCCTTCCCCCAATTTCTGCTTACCCTATCAGAAGAAACTCTGGCTGCCAGCATCAGAAAATAGGTTAATACTGATAAAGGCTCTCAGTGTTGTTAGCAAATAGGTTTCTGGCAAGGTTTACTCTAAGGGAAAATTGAAGCAACTTATTTCCCATTATTCAATTTATTGGAGATAAACAGTTTGACAAGAGTACCCATTTTCAGTTTGTTTCATTCATAAATGAATGAACCAATTTACATGCATGTTCTCAGAAACATAGGTGACATGTAGGGGAGGCACAAGGTGGGGGGGCATGTGCCCTCCCTGAGATTACCCTTTGCTGGCCAGGGAGTGAGGGGGGAGCAACAGACAGTGCCCCCCACCTGAGAATGTGGGTGCACTGAGAGAAGCACCAGCAGCACTTCCAGGGTTGCCACTGGCATTTCTGGTTTGCTGCCAGTGGCGATCAGATGCTGGTGCCCCCCCCCCATTCCCCCAGGATCAGGAGGCACCAGCCGCCCATGCTCAGAAATATTATTTGTGTTCAGAAAGGGTGTAGCTACACATGCCATTAGGGGGCAGCTTATTGCTCCACAGTTTATTGCTCCTGGGAACACATCTGTACATGTGCCCAGACATTACATTGACCCGGGTCGCAGCAATCCCAGCTGACGGGGCCCAGGGGTCCACCTGTCAGCCTGAGGCTGCTCTGACTGGGATCAATGTGCTGCAGAGGGGCTGACTGGGACACAAGGGTATTTCAGTGCAGGACTAGCCAGCAGGCAAGACCCAGCACTGATGCAACCTCGTGTTCCCGCCAGCTGGGTCAGTGTCTACACAGGTGCTGCTGCACACAAAAATATTCTGCAGCTGGATAGTACTAGTAAATATTTACAAGTACTACCTTGCTTTACAACCCTGCTGTGGAGCTTATTCATTTTGTGTGGCATAATAGGGGTGCATGTGTAAATGCTGAGATGATTACTAGGCAGTTAATTAGTCAACTGCACAGTAAGCATCTCATGTAGATGCACCCAGTGAGTGGTATATTTTAGGAGGATAAGCTGTACTATGCATACATACCAAATTATTGAAATCCCGCTTGCACAGCAAAACTTAACATTGTCTGAGGAACTGACAATGGTAGCTTCATAATTAGTTAAAACTGAAGAACATTAATAACTTTTCAAGTGAATCTCCTTTGCTGTTCTTATAACAAAACTGCAAATGGGGATGATAATCGTATGTTTAAAAAAATGTAAAAAATGCAAAATATCAACCTATTCATTTAACATTATTCCTTGATTCTGGTCTGTAGGCTTGCTTTATTTTTGTCCTTTATGACCAAATCCTGAGACACAGCAATGTCTGAATTTTAATGCACAGCAAGGACATAATTCTTTGTATCACTTTGCATGAGGCTTCAACTGCAAAAGTAAAATATTGATTTAAATGCTATATATTGCGGGGATAAAAGCACTGCCTTGCAATGTGGAGTATTTTTGTAAGAGAGAATGAGGCATGGCAGAAAGCAGCTGTCATAGACAGACTGAAGCAGAGGTGGTGTTAGGAGTATAAGAAGCTGAATTGAAAATGCTATTGTTTGATATGAACATTTTCTCAGTATAGACATGATATGAATCAAATTTTAGAAACAGAAAGACCTAAAACATGGCTGTTCAACTTCTTAGTGGCCGCATGCCATGGTGGGTGTGCTCCCGCCCCTCTAAAGGCATGCTCCTTCTGCCCTATCGCCAACACATCCCCTGTGGGCACTGCTCTCCTTCTGCTATCTCTGCTGAATTTCAAAGGTCTGCTGAACACAATGGAGGTGTTAGGATTTCACAAAAGTCACTTGAGTTGTATGTAAAATAATTTGGAGATGTTTTCCATAATTATAGTAGGTTTAGCACAACGTGTTTCTATGAAATGCATAAGCCTGGGTCATAGAGGAGCAAATGTAAAAGCCTCAGCAACTTGGAAGGAAGTTGTTTGGAGACACTGGAAATTGACAGGGGCGTAGATTGTAGCCATGTTGGTCTAAGGACATATGCAGATAAGGTTGTTTGGGTAAATCCAATATATTTTATTAGACCCACTGAAATAGTTGGAAAAAATTCTTCTTTACAAGCTTTTGGGTACAAATGCCCTTTGTCAGGCTGAGGGAAGCATCTGCAGTTGGTGTGTGCTCTTCCTGGGTGGAATGAATAGTAAAGAAACTAGAAGCTGGTATGCATGCAAGACAGGCAGTCAGTGACTACAGACATGTATTCAAATCATCCAGGACAACTCTCCCAGGTTTGCTTTTGTGAGAGAAAAACTGACCTGTACAGAACTTCAGATAGATAAGCAAAGAGCCTGCAGTATGAATGCTAGACTGCCAGGGATCCCTAAAGCACACAGATCAGAGAGCTTTGCAAACTTTTTTTTGTTTTTAAGTGAACGTAGGCAGGTATCAGGAAAGGTGGGGACGGTATCTGTTCCATGCACAAAGTAGTCCTCCAGCCTTTCCCCCCTCGTATGCTATGTTGGAGGATAGCTAGAGCTGGGCAGGGTGTGTGCTTCTGTGCTTCCCTGCACCCAAGTGATGTAGTGTGATTTGAAGCAGAGAACAAGCCAGGAGCAGAACACGCCAACTAAGTACTGGGTTTTTCCAGCCAAAAGCACTCTGGTGGCACGTTCTGCTCACTGCTTTGCTAAGACTGAAACACTGTCCTTCCCCAGTGGGAGGGCACATGAAAGAGAAGCAAAGGACACTAGGATTGTGGAGGTCAGCTCTGTGTCTGCTGCCTGTGCAGAAGTTTTGTCACCTGAGAGAGATTCTCTGGGGACCCACTTCACTCGGGGTGTTCCCAAGTTATTTTTTCCCTGAGTGGCCACTTCAACTCTGGGAGCAAAATTATGAACTTCTGTATGCTTGTGGTTTCTCCAGAGAGAGCAGGGACTCTCCCTGGAGATTCCGAATGTCTGTCTGAGTCCATTATTTCTAATATTTTGCTGCATAGTCAGAACAGAAATATATTGAATTTCTTCCTATGTAGTTGAAGCTGAAAATGTATATTTAATATGTTTTTGATTGTGGCCTGGAGATTTCTGTCTACATTATTGATTCCCCATTGTTTCTTTCTCATTGAGAATGTATTGCAGATTATTTTCTCCCCAATATTTGGACTGTATTTTTTCAAGCTGTATCCGATGTCCTTGTTTTCCAAGTTTCCAGTTTCTCTAGATTTATTTCCTTTATTCCATTGTCCCTACTAGTTTTTGCAACTTTCTTCCAGTTTAGTGTAAGCTACAAATATCATTGGTGTACTATTACCCACTTGCTAAGACAAGTAATTAAGATATTAATATATAAGATAGGATGGACAAAGCTGAGCTCTTAAACCATTTCTTTGTTCCTGGTCATGGATACAAACACACCTCCCAACCAGTCTGGCTTGAGGGAGATACCAATCCACTAATGGTTAGTGCTGACCTGGTGAAGGGGCACTTGGAGGGGTTGCCATATTTAAGTCAGCAGGCCACGATAATCTTTACCCAAGGGTACTAAAGGAATTGGCCAGTGTCATAGCAAAATCACTGATGCAATGAGCACCCCTGTTTGAGTACTCATGGCTCTCGGACAAGTCCCAGAAGATTGGAAAAGGGCCAACGTGGTCCCTATATTCAATAAAGGGAGGAAGGAGGACCCAGGTAATTATTGGCTGGTTAGCCTCACCTCTTTCCTTGGCAAGACCTTAGAAAAAATCATTAAAGATCACATTACAATAGCCAGCAGGCTCCCACAGATGTGCTCCTGGATAATTTTTTCTAGGATTTTCCCAGGGATAGAGGTAAGGCTGACTGGTTTATAGTTCCTTCAGTCCTCCTTCTTCCCCTTCTTAATCTCCTGTTGAACACCTCCAAGGTAGGGGAAACTGCCACCTCCTTTGGAAGCCCATTCCATATTTTGGCAACCCTCACTGTAAAGTACTTCTTCCTGCTATCCAAGATAAATCTACTCCCTTTCAGTTTATGGCCGTTCTTTCTAGTATACCTGAGGGGTGCCCTGGTAAACAGAGTACCCCTTATTCCCTGTTGACCACCCCCCCCCAAAGAGCTTGTAGACAGCCACAAGATCACCTCTCAGCCTTCTCTTGCGGAGGCTGAAGAGATTCAGGTCCCTCAATCTGTCTTCATAGAATCTTACCCGCAGGCCCTCAACTGTATGAGCAACCCTCGTCTGAACCTCTTCCAGGGTATGCACATCCCTCTTGAAATGTGGCGTCCAAAACTGGATGCAGTACTCCAGTTGCAGCCTCACCAGTGCTGCATGGAGGGGAAGTATCACCTCCCTAGACCTGCTCATGATGCACCTACTAATGCAAGACAGAGTGCAGTTAGCATTTGTGACAGGAGTATCGCTACCGAAGGCCTTCTATTGGTGACTCCGCCCTCCTGTTGGGGGGCAACCACCTGCTTACTCTCCTGCCATTCCTTGATCTTAATTGATTAATTGATGTAATTAGCAGGAAGCTGCCCATGTTATAGGCCCCAGTGCCACGGGGCACTATCTGTGGCTCCTTTTCCCTCCCTACACTGTAGCCCAAGCCTTGGAGATGATACTGACGTGATTTTGGCCCTCTCCTTGACTTCTCTGGGGCTCCTCACGGCCCCCCCTCGCTCTGCGGCTCCTTGCTCCTCATGGCCCTCTCTCCAGGGCTTCTTGCTGCCCCCTTGCTCTGGGGCTGGGGTCAGTGCACCCCAAAATGCCTTCTCTGGCACCAGGGTCCCCACGCTACTGTGGAGCCCCTATGAGGCCTGCTCCAACCCCTAATAGCCTCACCCAGTCCTCCAGTTGTAAACAACAAACACACAAAGTCCCTGGGCTATAACATAAAAAACTAAGCCATCCAGCCAAAACAACATTCAATCCCTACCTGGTGGGGGAATGCTCCAACCCATAGCAGCAACCAGGGGCTGCTCTTGCAGGCAGGCTTCTCCCCTCTGTCTGCACTAGACGAGCTCCTCCTCCCTTGACCACCAACGGGGAACTGCCCTCCTGGCCTCACTCCTGGGGTTTATATGTGCCAGGCCCTGCCCCTTCCTGTCAGCTGACTCCCCAGCGGTTGTCCTAGCAACCAGCACCTGTGGCTCTGGCTGCCCTGGTAACAAGCAGCTGGGCTTCCTGGTTGTTACCGCTAGGGGTCTCTCCCAAGCTGTTTCTGCTCTCAGGTGCAGGGCACCTGAGTGCTCTGTGACAGCATTACTTATTACCTTCTCACATTGGCAACTCATGTTCATTTTTACATTGACTATGACTTGGAGATCCCTTTCCACTGCTGTGTTGCTTAGAATGGTGCTTCCTAGTCTATAGGTGTATTTGGTGATTCTTTCTCCCCAGGTACAGCACTTTGCACTTATCTTTGTTAAATTGCATCCTATTCTGATCCGCCCACTTCCCAGTCTGTCCAAATCCACCTGAATTTGCTCCCTACCCTCTAGTGTGTTTACTATACCCTGTAGTCCGGTGTTGTCTATGAATTTGGACAGAGTGTTTTCTACACCCTCATTCAAATCACTGATGAAGATATTAAACAGTACTGGTCCAGGGACAAAGACTTGGGGGACATCCTTCTCACATCTCTCCAGGTAGAAACTGACCCATCCACCACCACTCTCTGGTGCGCCCCATAAGCCAGTTTTCCACCCACCTGACTGTAAAAAAATCCACATCACAGCTACTTAGTTTACTTGTAAGAACTGGGTGTGACAGGAAGGCTTTTTAAAATCCAAGTAAATAACATCTACCTCTACTCTACTACCTCTATCCTTGGGAAAATCCTAGAAAAAATTATCCAGGAGCACATCTGCGGGAGCCTGCTGGCTATTGTAATGTGGAGGGGTAACCAACATGGGTTTCTAGCAGGCAGGTCCTGCCTGACTAACCTAGTTTCCTTTTATGACAAGGCCACCAAATGTTTAGATGCAGGAGTTGAGGTGTATGTTATCTATCTGGACTTCAAGAAGGCCTTTGACAAGGTATCCCATACCATCCTTATAAATAAAGTGAGGGGATTTGCCTTGGATGATTACATGGTAGAATGGGTAGCAAATTGGCTCAAGGGTCGCACTCAAAGTGTGGTAATGGATGGGTCAGTGTCAACCTGGAAAGATGTGGGCAGTGGAGTCCCTCAGGGCTCAGTTCTGGGGCCGGTGTTGTTCAACATCTTCATCAGTGATCTGGATGAGGGGTTGGGAAGCACCCTGTCCAAATTCACAGACCACACAAAATTATAGGGTGCAGCTAAAACCCTGGAGAGGAGGAACCAGATCCAGGCTGACCTAGACAGGCTGGGGAAGTGGGGAGAGAGCAACAGGATGCAATTCAATAAGTGCAAGGTGCTGCATCTAGGGAGGAAGAACTGCCATCATACCTACATGCTGGGGGGGCAACCTTCTCTAGCTCCACTGAGGAAGAAAAAGATCTTGGAGTCACTGTTGACTCCAGGATAAACATGAGTAGCCAATGTGATGAAGCAGTTGGCAGAGCCAATTGCACCTTGTCATGCATCCGTAGATGCTTCACAAACAGGTCAAGGGAAGTGATTCTCCCCCTCTATGAGGCACTGGTCAGACCGCAGCTGGAGTACTGTGTCCAGTTCTGGACGCCGCAGTTCAAGCGGGATGCAGACAACCTGGAGAGAGTCCAAAGGAGGCTCACTCACCTTATTGGAGGCCTGCAGGGAAGGCTGTACAAGAAAAGGCTAAGGGACCTTAATCTGTTCAGCCTCTCCAAGAGAAGGCTGAGAGGGGACCTTGTGGCGGCGTACAATTTCATAAGGAGAGAGCAACGTGAATTAGGTGACGATCTGTTCACCAGGGAACCCCCTGGAATGACAAGGAACAATGGCCATAAAGCCATTCTCAGAGAGAAGGTTTAGGCTGGACATTAGGAGAAAGTTCTTCACGGTCAGGGTTGCCAGAATCTGGAGTGGGCTTCCAAGGGAGGTGGTGCTCGCCCCATCCTTGGGGGTCTTAAAGAGGAAACTGGACAGGCACCTGGCTGGGATCACATGACCCCAGGGTTGGTGACACTTTTCTTGTCTGCTAGGGGCAGGGGTCAGACTAGATGGCCCACTGAGGTCCTTTCCACCTCTATAAATATATTAGACAAGCACCTGCCTGGGGTTACTTGACCCCAGCACTCTTTCCTGCCCAGAGCAGGGGGTTGGACTCTGATCTAGTAGGTCCCTTCTGACCCTAGAAATCTATGAAATCTATATTAATATTAAATAAAATTGGACCCCTGATTGACCCAGCTCATAACCTTCCTCCAGTTTATCCAATTTGTCTATACTTCCTTCTAATTTGCTACTGTTAATTAGTGAATGTGAATTAATTTACCTTAATTGATCAATTAATGACATTCCTTGCTTTAATTAATATCCATTAATTCTGAAGTACAATTAAGTGCCTGTCTCTGCTCTTAATATAATATATAGGAACATAATGGTAGGATGGTTCAGTCATTAGATTGCTAGTCTGATATTTAGGAGACTAGAATTCTGTTCTGTGCTTTACAACAGACTTTCCATGTCAGTTTAAAGACACACAGGGTGAGATTTTTCAGAGGTAGTTCAGGGTCTAAACATGGAAATTGGTGCTAAAATATGTAAGTCGAGAATGCTTGTAAATCCCAGTAGGTATTTATTGTGTATCTTTAAGCACCTTTGTGCCTTTGAAATCCTGGCCCTTATTTTCTATCTCTCTTTTGTTCTCCAAGTGTAAAATGGTGATGATAGTATATCCCATGTCAGCATGAGCGTGTTAAGGATAGTGAGATATTTAAGTATGCTAATGGGAAGCTATATAAATGCCTTCTCCACGCATACTGCATTTCCTCTAGTCACTTCTAGTTTGTAAATCTAAAACAAATGGAAGGCAACCCTGCTTGGCGAGGTTTGTTCTTTAGAAAACTATGGTAATTGGTACCACTACCTTTAGATGTATGTTTGACCCCCATCCTGCATATTTGTTTAATTATTTTTCTATGGATACGTTTGATTTATGAGGCAGTAGATGCCAAAAACACTCTTCTTTCCTCTTAACATTTCCAGGTTAATTTTACCTTTCAGGGAGGATTAGATGCAAAAAAAAAAAAAATTATATAAGTAATACATTCTTGAAACATTTTCAGTTATCTTAAGGTTGTTAATGTGTTTATCTCTGAATGTCAAAAAACAGTAAAATGTTATTCAGCTTTGAAAAAAATTATAAGCAATAGAGAATGAGTCAACCCTATAAAATAACAATTGCTGCAAAGTATTGAAATCAGAGGAAATGTCATCTTTTAGTCATTTATAGGTGCTTTCAGAATGTGAAAATATTCAAGATCTCACTGCTCAGTACACTTATCTAATTGTTTGTTCTTATGATTTAAAATATACCTTGAGGGAACTATTTCTTCCATATCTTGCATTCTCGCTGTTCTTTCTGTCTGATATCCTAAATAAATCTTTAATCTCTGTGTCTCTTCCTGCCCTTTTGCATTTTTTTTCTGCTTTAGCCTATTCTGCAAACTTGCTGCCCTTGTTAGACATAGGATTTCACTTTTTGGTAAGTTATTAAGAAAGACATTGCTAATGTTATGAATATAGAGAGACATTATACATTTCTAGATTTTTTTTTTTTTTGCCCTGCCTAGATTACAGTCATGAGAAAAATGGTCTGTGGCAGAAAATAAGTGTGATTTATGAGTTCATTGTTTTAAACTTTTCACAGTATGTGTATGCTACATGTGTACAAAATTCTACCCTCTGATATGTGTTCCATGTTTGGTAAAGTCAATGGGAACAATAAATACGCACCTGAAATTCAAATTTGAAAAAATATGTGAACTGTTATACTGTAGCAGGTAATTAGCAACTCTTAGAGTGGGGGTTGACTTCCAGGTTCTATTTGAATCTCCTTTTTTTCAGTTTATCCGGACTTTCACTAAAAAAAATTGCTGAAAACCTTAATGTGTAGCGTCACCCAAAGTTTATTTCATAGACATTAGGGCTGCAAGGGACCTCAGAAGATTGAGTCTAGCCCCCAAAACTGAATCGGTCCAGGTCAGAACATGTATAGAAATGGGCCTGAGAGACAAAATTTATATATAAATCATGCTCTAAGTTCTCCACAAAGTGACTAGAATTTTTAATACTATCTCACCTTTGTTTAGCACCTATGAAAACATCATCTCCAATGACTAGACTGTCCTCTTTTTTTTTTTTTTTTAGCATCTTGTTTACTACTCTCTGCATCCATAAAGTTTTAAACAAAAAGAATGGGAACTGAAAAAGAGCAAACAAAATGAAGGAGAAAAAAATGGTACATTGTGAAACAGAGAATGCTCCCGGCTCATTTTATGCAATCTGAAAGAGACACATGGAGATAAAGTGGGGGAAAATATAATCCTTAACTTCTAAAAGACTTCAGAGCAGGGGGCATTTGATTCCAATTACACATCAGTTACATAGATATACAATTATAACATAATGCGTATGTTTGTATATTTTTATTGTAAATGTTTTCTGTCACAATATTTCCTTTTTTTTTTAATAACAGGAAGTGATGCAACAACAGTGGTTAGCTGCCTGCATATATTAGCTCAGTCACTGGATACACGGTAAGTTTAGGAAATTTTTACTTTATTTCCATGCTAGTTACAATATATACAGTTGTCATGGAGCTCTTCAAAGAACACTTTTGCAGTTGGATTGGTATTTCTGAAAACTTACATTTTTCATCCACCCTAATGATGTTGATTCTAAAGAGTAGTTAGTGGCCTGTGAATTCTAAGGTACATATTTGCTAGTGTAGTTGGGAACACCGCTTGAAAATCTGAGGGAAGAAGCTGTAACTTCAGAATTTCAATTACTCATACCCATAAAAGCTTAGGCCGGTTTAAAAGAATTCTAGATATGTATTGAGTAAGATTTTAAACTGTCTATTAGCATACTAAAGTAAGTAAAATGTAACTCAGTCTGACCTGTTATCATAAACCACATCACACTCAAAACTAGACATATTTTTTAGACTACAACTTACCCATGAAGGCATAGATAAGGGGCTGAAATATTTTTTATATAAGCTAATAAATACATGTTAATATAAGCTAGGATTCACACACTACTGTTTCTATTTTTATAGGCCTCCTATTAGTTCTAGCACCCCTTGCATCATTTTCATGCTATCTATATTTTCAGTGCCCCTGGGAGACATTACACTTAGAATGGGAACTGGATTGACATGATTAACCAGTTAATCACATTTTAAGTAGTAAATTGGTCACAGATTAATGCAATTAGTTGCATGATAAAACAAGAAAAAAGCCACAAAGTTATTACAGAAAATGTGTGTGATAACTTTGTGGCTGGTTCCCATCACACCTTAAATTGTACATGTGACCAGGCTGATCAGGGCTCCCAGCCTTGGGAGCACATGTGAGCTCTTGACTCAGATATACTGCATAGTTGGAAACCCCATCAGCAGACTGGCTTCCTAGTTGCTGGTGTGGGGAAAGCCCAGGATCTTAACAAATCTTAACCCTGGGCTCTCCTGGTACCAGCAATATGGTGTGATGGGGATCTAATCCCTGCCATGCATGTGTAGCATTGTTGTTGGGATTGTGCATCAGATCCCATGGTGCCTTTAACTGAACATCTGCCAGGGGTCCAGGACTTTTCACTCCAAAGGCAACAAACCTGTTAAAAAGTTTAATTGTACCATTTGTGGCATTGAAAATATAGGGAATCCAAGTCCAACTATAATGTAGGGGAAACACTTATTTCTGGAGATATAATTTTTTAGATGAAGCTTAAAAAGAACAACCTGGATATTTTATTAAAAAATAATTTAATTAGTTACCATTTTTCTTGTTCTGCCTTACTCCCATACTTCAGGCTGAACATTAGGAAAAACTTCTTTACAACTAGGGTGTCCAGACTGTGGAACAAGCTCCCCCCAGAGGTGATGTAATCATCTACCCTAGAGGTCTTCAGGAGAAGACTGGACAGTCACCTGGCTGAGGTCATCTGACCCCAGATGTCTTTCCTGTTCATGCAGGGGGCTGGACCCAGTTATCCTTCGGGGCTCCTTCCAGCCCTATGATTCTATGATTCATGTTATTTACTGTTAAATAACTATCATTGCATGATGGAAGAGACTAAGTACATTTCTTACTTACCATACAAGCATATAGCAAAGATTAATTAGCAAAACACTTTAATTCAAAAATAAAAACATTATAGAAATTCAGAATGTTATAGCAACATTGAAAAGCGCTTTTTAAAGAAGGTGTTCATTAACTTTAGAAACCCTGACTGAAAATCATGTACAAAAATTTTTCTTAAACTATTTTTATTAAATTTTTATGTTTTTTATTCCCCCCCAATTTCAAGTGGTGTAGTGTGGTCTAGTGGAAAGAGCACTGGGCTGGAAAGATAACATTGCCAGATCTGTGACTCATCTACTGTGCTAATTTAATTGATGTTTGCTGTAATTGGCTTGCATCATGGAAACAGCGTGCAGAATAGATCAGCAGCAACTTGAAGACAGAGGCCATGGACTAATACAGTGCTGACTTTGTGGTCTGTCCCTTTTAGTTGAGGACATTTTGATTAGAGGCACAAATGGAATCCAAACTAAACGCTTAATTGTTTCATAATTGTCTACTGCTGCAAAATCATTTAAGTTGTTGACATGCCCAATATACTAATTCAAGTAATTGTCCTTCAGTTCACAGTTTAGAAGTTCTTCAGTATATATTTTGGAAACTCCAGAGTCTAATTAGAGATAGATACAAGTAACCAACAAGTCAGGGCCAGATTATATCCCACCAATTAGGTGTGTAAGTGGATTTACATGCATCACTGCAATTCTATTCCACTCTGCTCAAGTCCCTGAAAAACTGTTAATATAAAATTGGGTGGATCCTCCTCCTCCTCCTTACATGTTTTTTGTGACTCACTTTTAAGGGTTAGGTGATAGTGTGCTACCAAAGTACATGCATTAATAGATTTTTCAGGGATTTGAACAAAGTGAAATAGAATAGCAGTTAAGCATCTAAGTCCACTTATCCGCCTAACAGATAGAATAGAATCTGTCTTCTAAATATCTCTGTTTATGAAATATATATTGGCAATTGATGGAGTATTGAATTAAAGCTTTTTTTGTTTTGTTTTTCTTCCTCATATTATTTTGTAGAACTGTCATGAAATCAGGCTCTGAGCTGGTTAAAGCTGGACTACGGGCATTCTTTGAAAATGCAGCTGAAGATTTGGAAAAGACTTCAGAAAACCTTAAACTTGGAAAATTTACTCATTCTCGAACACAAATTAAAGGTGTCTCACAGAATATCAACTATACTACAGTAGCCCTGTTACCAATACTGACATCCATGTTTGAACATATTGCTCAGCATCACTTTGGTGTTGATTTACTTTGTAAGTCCTCCCTTTTTCCATTTATTTTCAGTAGTTAATTCTGTTGTAACAACATGTACTATTTTATTAGTGAATGCATGAATGCATTGAGCCAAATTTGCTTCTTAATTTTCTGGTACGGGGTAGAATAACTATGGCCTATGGAACCTATTTATCTGGCCTGTGGAGACAGAGGGCTTGACTCAGACAGGGGTGAAGCAGCAGTAGCACTGCAGGGAGGAGCAGTAGCTTTGGCTCTAGTTCCAGGTCCAGTAAGGGTGGCAGAGACCCAGATGGAAGAAACCTATGCTCAGAGCTGAGCCTATTAAAGTACCCCCCTCCACTCCAGAATCTTGCTGATCCCAATCTAGTATGTTTCCAGCATCAAACCTGGAATTACTTCTATGGGAATTCTTTCTTTCTATTGGCTTTTCTTTCATTTTAAGAAGTTTTCCTGGGATGTGTACAGTGTCGCAGAAGTCAGTGAACACTGTATCCATTTAGCTTTCTGAGAACAGCATTCATTAATCTAGAGTGTGAGAATTTCCTTTATGCCTTATATAAAATTAAAAGGGATAGAAATTTTCATTGCATTCTTTTATGTTGTTGGAATAAAATGTGTCAATGCTCTTTGGCCAAGAATATGGTGCTGTTTTACCCTTTTGTGGCTGGGGGACGGGGCGCGGAGGGGAGAATCTAGAAAATGAAACTTCAATGGCTTAAATTTTTAAAAATTAAAATGTTTTGAAGATGAAAATAGGAATTTTCATCTTTATTTTAAAAGTTCTGTTAGCAAGGAAAAGTAATTCTATTCATTGTAAAGGATTGATTTGAGGTTCAGTAATGGCATATTTACTCAAATATAAGTCCAGGTTTACCCCCACCCCAGTCAGCATGGGGGAAAAATCTTTCACCTTACATTCACATACAAGGAAACCTTATCAAATAAATTGTCTGTCATTAAACTGCTGCCAAATGCAGCTTTTGCTTAGTAATGGAAACCAACTATTAAGTTGATTAAATGCAGCTAACATTGAGCATGACTACAAAAAACTTTTTTCCAATATTGGGCAAACAAGGATAGGTTATTGCAGCCTGTTATAATAAGATATATGGTAATTCCCATTGCACTCAGCCCCCCTCACCACTGATGCTTTTTCAAGTCATGGTGAGCCACTACACTGAATATATTTAGACTTCCTCTTCACTCCCACAGCCGAGGTGTGCCTTTTCCCCCTATTTCCAATTATGTCTGTTTCTCCACGAGCCTCAAATGCCTTGCAAATGTCACCAAATGGGGACCCAAACAGTTCTTCTAGAATTCCTCTGCCACCCGCTCTCTCTGCCTGTCACATACGATTAATGTGGCCCCGCCCTCCATGAAAACCTGGTTTCAGTCATGGGGTGGAGTCAAATTAGCATATTGATCCTTTGTGGGTGGTATCTGGAGTACACACTCTGGGCAGGCTAACTGCTGTGGGTTTCCCCCATGTACAAAGCTCAACTGCACATTTTTGTTGATAATGGTGGACTGCATATGTGTTTACCCCTGGCTTTCTTCTTGGCCTTTTGGTTAAAAGAAAGCAAGAACAGGGCCACTGGACCTGGGGCTTAAACATAGGATCCCTGCCATGGATTTGGGGAGTATCTGAATCCCCAGACTTATGGGTCTGGGAGGGAGGATACTTGCCCAGTGGTAAAGCCATACAGATTTGAAAAATTGAGCTCTGCTTAGTTGAAAATTGGAACTTGACTGTTGGGCTTTGTGGTACAGAATTTGTAATTGATTTGGACCTTGAGACAGAATAAAAACAAAATGCTATATATATGTGGGTAGAAAATAAAAAAGATCTCCTTAAAACTGTGTTTATGGATTACCTATGCAAAAACTTGCATGGGTTTTAAAAAAGGTAAAATGGATCAATTCTGAATGAACGAAGTCTATGGGTATCCATAATAATTTGCAAATTACTATGATCATGTTTATTTCAGTGTCAGGTTTTCAAATTTGCTCGTCACTTCCATATGCTCGAGGGGGAGCAGGATCTAACAATAACGAGGAGCAGGAGGGGCTGCAGGGGAATGAAGTTGGAGGGGCAGAGGACAAAGGGGCTATCTGACTTGCTCAGATTTATTTTACCTGTTGTAGCAGTAGGAGGGTTCAAAATCAAAGCAAATGTCCAATAATTATATTCTATACCTGGAAAATTTTAACAAATTTATAAATTTTCCATATATAAATACTAAGTATTGGCGGTTGTCTTATATTCAAGGCCATCTCTCCCTAAATCCACAAGGCTTTGAGTTAGTATCCTACAACTGATGCAGGTGGACTGCTGTGCTTTAACTTGAAATTGATAATCAAAATTTTGATTAATTGAAATATTTTGATAAATGCTAATGTTTAATTGTCTTTTAAGTGTTGGTGTCTGCAAAGAATGCTAGATATGCATCAGCAAAATTAAAATAAATAAATAATATATGTTTCCAATATTGCCAGGCTAGAAATTAGGGCTGTGCAAAGCTTCAGTTGCTGATTCAATTCAGTGGAGATTCGGCACAATGCAGTGGCCAAATCTCCAAATCCATATCAAATTGAGAGACCTTTTAATCTCTCTGAATCAAATCAGAACTCTTTGAATCAATTCATAAAGATTCAGTGATTCAAACATAGAAACAGCTTTAAATGTTTTTCTACATACCTGTAGGTACCAGGTGGCTGGTCAATGTTGCATTGTTGGAGTGGATGGAGCATCCCACAAGACCACAGGGGGTGCTCCCCAGCATGTGTGGCAGCAGACCTGAAAGTGGACCAGAAGCACTTCTGGGTCTGCCAGGGAGCACAGGGGGCACACAGAGTCCACCCGCAGCTGATCACTGAGCTGGGGATGGGTGCGGGGGCCCTCCCATGCATTCTCCAGTGGAAGTACTTCCAGTCCACTTCCAAGTTCGCCGCCGAGCATGCAGGGGGGGGGGGGGGGGGGTCCTGCACTCCTGTGGGATGCTCCATCTTCCCCAGCGTCACACCATTCATGAGCTGTGCCTGGTACCTCAAGGTGTGTAGAAAAAACATTTAAAGCTGTGTCTATGGCCAAATCACTGATTCTCTGAATCAGCATCGAATCTTCACTTTCAGATTTGGCTGAATTGAATCAGGGACAGTGATCCAAATCCACGAATCTAATCGCTGTCCCCAATTCAGGCCAAATATGAATCAAAAAGGGCCCATTTCGCACATCCCTACCAAAAATATTTTGTAGAACATTATGAGAAAATGTAATTCATCATTTGATCAGTCATTGTTTCGTCAGATTGTATAAATGAACAAAATATATACTGTTTTTCTTTTTTTTAAAGTAGATTGTATATGAATGTTTCATAGCATTATGCAAACTTTTTTTTTTCTTCCTTTCAGTGGGTGATGTTCAAGTTTCATGCTACAGAATTCTTTGTAGTCTATATTCCCTTGGGACTGGAAAGAACATCTATGTAGAAAGGTATTGAATGAAAGGATATGTTGCATTTCAGAAACTGTGAAACATATTACTTACTGTATATCTATCCAAATGGAGATGGTTCAATTTAAAATCTTATTTAAGTTTAACAGTGATTTTAGCAGAAGTGGCAAAATGTTCTGAAAAATAATAGGGGAGAGAAGTTTGCTTGCGTAAAAGTATGCAGTTGTGATGGCCCAGGAATTATGCAAGAGTGAAGGCTTTCTTTCATTGATAACTTTGATGGGACCAACTGTGTGGTTAGGACAGTGTTAGACAACCTTTTCAAATGCAAACTTCCTTGTTTTTTGCAGGAAGTAATGCCACATTTTTGTTGTTCTGTATCAACACAACAATAACTCATTGTGTTGAGTCATTTATGCATCCCTCTCTATAGGAATATAGGAATTGCTGTGTTTTACTACACAAATAGTCCATCTATTTCAGCATTCTGTTTCTTTCAGTGGCTAAAAACAGCTGCTTTAGAGAAGTTGCAAAAAACCATGATGTGATGATTTATGTAAATTGTGAATGTTTCTTGCTAGCTCCCATCACTTCAGTATTGGGTTATCCCTTGTTCAGATCAGTCCAAATCAGGTTCTGGAATTCTGTTTTCCCTTTGTGTGTTTATGTAACAGGTTTTTAGCCATGTTATGAGTATATATAGCACTTAAATGCAGGCAATGATTCTGTTTCCCAGCAGTGTGGACATGTGTGTGCAGCATATACTGAGTATGTTCAGTAAGCTGTACAGTAGCTGGGCACATATGCTTCTACATTTGTGGCCATTGTAAACACATACTGACATCTAAGCCAGATAAGACTAGAAACTAATTTCTAACAGATATTAGACTCCAAGGAAGGAGGAGAGGAGGGTAGGGTAGGGTACCTGAGATATGAGAGACCTGAGTCCTAGTAACCCCTCACTAAGAGGAAGTTTGAACCTACAATTGTTTCCAGCACAGTTATCTAACCACCATGCAACAGATTAGGCATTAGCTACACTTCCTCTCTGGAGCAACTTTTGACATTGGCTCCCTAGGCATTCAAGGAAGAAAGACTAGGAAAAAGAGAGAAATTAATGGGCCAGAAACTTCCATATGACTCTGTCCATTTTATCCAATGGCTATTAAATACAAGTGGCTCAGTTTCAAAAGAAGCACCAGAGATTTGTTTTAATAATGCCTGACTTGTAATGTGGTGGTTGGATCACTATGCTGGCAAGTGAGGCAGATGCAGATCCAAATCCCCTTTAGGCAAAAGGGTTTAGAACTGATGTCCCCTAACCCCTTGTCTCTGAGCTAAAGATGGGAGGGCCCTCTTCCCCTACCTGGCAATATTTTTTTCTGGAACTTGCATGCATATGTAGGCACCTACATGCATAGTTTAAATGTGCAGGCTTATGCATCCAGAGCACAAAGTGAGGGCCAAAATCAGATGGGTAAATAGCCAAAAAACAACTAGTTGGAATCTGAAAAGGAAACAAAATTATCTCAGGCAACTATGGACTTATTGATTCTGATTAGTTATCTCCTCAGTAGCCTTTATTCAAATAAATCTCTTAGAAATTGCTTCTTTTACTCTGTAGTAATCTGGTTCTTTTATGGGTCTTCAGACAAGTCTATTAGTTCTTATGAATCAAAATAATAGTTTTGTTTGTTTTTCCTAACCTTGGCTATGTGCTCTTAAATTCTTTATCTTATTTAGGGGGAGGGTGTTCCCTGAATAATTTATGCAGGGATGTAACAGGGCAGTTCTACATCTTGGGTAGTTTGATGAATGGGCAGAGCTGCCAGCAACAGCAGTATGGCCAGCTGTAGCAGCAGGCATTTTTATTTCCCTACCAGAGGCAGTGCTCAGCAGTGTGACCTCAATCACCCTCACTCAATTACAATACTGAATTACTGCACTGCTTTTCTTTTGCCTCAGTTGGGTTAGATTGCTGTTTACCAAAGTTTATCTGCTTGCCTAGTATAATATTTTCATTTTTATAATAGAGCTGTATTAGTATTTACTCACTTGGCTTACTGCTTCTTCCTTATTTAAGGTTATGCAAAATTCTAGAATGCTAGCTTCAGAGATGATACCTTTTATTAGACCAAGTAAGAAATCTCCCCAAGATTACTATATTTAAAGGTATGCATTAGGGCTCTACGAAGCAGCTGTTTCATTTTGGTTTCATGTTCAGCTGTTTCAGAGGACAGTGATCCATTTCGGTGTTTTGGATCTCTGTTCCGTTTTGATTTGGCCAAATTTTTTTGGAATTTCAACACTGGTTCAGAGATTCGAATTGGCCAGGGAGAGATAGGCACAGCTGGGTGGCTGCCTCTCTCCAGGTGAAGGGAGCCATGGGAGAAGCCCCCATAGCTGCCCTGCTTGGCTCCATCCCCCACCCAGCCTCAGTCTTCTGGCACCAAAAAAAAAAAAAGAAAAGCCCTGCACTTACTGGCTGCACCAGCAGCAATCAGGGCCTCTGAGGGCTTGTAGCAGAGCCCCACCCCATGCAATGCAGGGCAGCAGGAATCAGCCCCCCAGCACCCGCGAGGCAGCTGCTCCACAGCTTGGGTGCAGTGCAAGGCTGAGTGCTGTCTTGGAGTTGGGGCCACTGGGGCTGAGTGGTCCTGGGCTGCAGCTGACTGCTGGAGCCATCTGAGCTCCCAGACAGCTCACAGTGCCCTGCTGAGCCACACTGCACCCACGTGATGTTATAGCTGTGGCATGGGTGCTATGCAAGAGGGACAATCCTTGCTGCCCCCCACTGCCCCTCATTGCATGGGGGGCTCTGCCATGAGCCCCTAAATGCCCTTATCACTCTTGCTACAGCCTGTGAGTGCAGGGCTTTTTTTGTTTTTGTTTTTAAAGTGCCAGGAGGCTGGGGCTGGGCAGGGCAGCCATGGGGGCTTTGCCTACAGTTCCCACAACCTGGGGAGAGGCAGGCACAGCCAGAGGAGTAGAGGTTGCAGAGCCCTGTGGGGCAGTGGGGGGCAGCGAGGATCGCCCTCACCCCCCACACACTTGGCACCCACTCTGCAGCTGTCACATCACACAGATGCAACACAGCTCAGCAGGGTGCCACACACTGTCTGGGAGCTGCAGTGTCTCCAGCCATCAAGCAGACCCTGGCAGCACTCAGCCCCAATGGCTCCAGCTCCCAGATAGCAAGCAGCACCCTGCCAAGCCACACTGCACCCATGCCATGGGGCAGCTGCCAGGTGGGTGCCAAATGTGGAGAGCAATCCCTGCTGCCCCCCACTACCCCATGCAGCATGGGGGGGGCTCTGCCATGAGACCTCAGAGGCCCTGATTGCTGCTGCTGCAGCCGGTGAGTGTTTGGTTTTGGGGGGGGGTTTTAAGTGCTAGAAGGCTGGGGCCAGGCGTGGGATGGGCTGAGCAGGGCAACCATGAGGGTTTCTCCTGCAGCTCCTCCAACTGTGCCTGCCTGTGCGCCAGTGGGGGGAGCCACAAGAGAAGCCCCTATGGTTGCACTGCCTGGCCCCATCTCCTGCCTGGCCCCAGCCTACCAGCACTTTAAAAGGAGGGCTGCAGGGCTGTCCTGGACTCTTCCCAGAGGCTGATCTGAAACATTCCGACACATCTGAAGCATTTCTGAAATGTTTTGGATGGTTTCATTTTGTTTCGGAGATGTTTTGGAGCCTTCTGCTTCATTTTGGATTTGGTGTTTCAGGTTCCAAAATGGGCCAAACACCTCCAAAATGAAACAGCTGCCAAAATTTTGCACAGCCCTAGTATACATGCCTTCTGGCAGTTTCCTAGGGTGCAATTTAATAGCCTCCATGAAAACTGTAAGGGTATTTCCCAACTCTTGACAGTAGTGGGTTTTTTCATTAAGTTACCTCTTTTTCTAAATGTGCCCTGTTTTTCTTCCAAAGTAAAGCAAAAGCATAATAGCTTTTTTTAATCTTTTATCTATATGGCACTCATTCTTTAATTACATTTTTCCTTTTTAAATTAGAAGAAAGCATTTATAATAAAATATGGTTGGAATTCTAACTTTATCTGAATCTTGCATCAAACTTTTTATTATAAATATTCTCTGAATGATAATTCTGATATTTATATATTATGTCTGCCATCACAAGGGCAGTCTAATTTGAATGGACAGGATATAAGCACAACTATTAACAATATACAGCTGGAATGCTTTTTTATTGTTATGTGTGTTCTGTTTCTGCCATATCCATTTCTGCCCTGGCAATAAAACTACCATAAACTTTTACTTTACAAAATGATTTTACGTTAACATTATCCTCATTTTGCCTTTATTTTTGTATTGTTACATTTCTGTATAATTTTTGTATGAAGCATTCAGCAGAAACGAAAACTGATAAAAAGAAGTGATCCAAAGCTTTTCAATGAAATATAAAGTATTATGGGCAGTGACCTCAGTTGATAGACAGGGTTTTTTATTGTATTCTGTGACAAATCAATAGAAAAATATCAAGGATACTTTAAAAAGAAAGGCCGGTTGCTCTTATACAACCCATTGCACTATAGTTTCTGAGGTAATTCTCAAGGATGAATCACCATTAAGTCTTGAAGTAGAATATTCTCTCATGCAACTTGTTATATAAATACTCAGCAAAGCTTAAATACCTTTCCTAGCATTTTACAGTTATCTAAGAATTTTTATTACAAATAACATTTAAAAATACCCGCCTCTCCTTTGTTCTAAAAAATAAAATGGAGAAGACAGGAGTTACATTTGTATAAATTGCTATGCAAATGGCACCTGAATCTAGATACAATGCAACTGATCTGCATTTGAAGACCAGAAACAATGTTAACGTCCTTGACTTTAGATCACAAAACTAGCAAAATTGTGATCATATTGCACTGACCTGATTTTTTTAAAAAAATATATATAGCTGTTATTGTTCAGTGAGATGAAACAGCACTGTTTTATTCAGCCATTGTCTATATATATTTAAAAAGCAAATTCTTTGCACCAGTTCCTCTTAAATTCTGTTTTATTAATATCTGCTACCAATTTTTTTCACTACTCTTTTAAGTCAATAAACAGTTTGTTGCAACAAATCTTCCTATTTGCAGAAGCAATAAGAAGTTCCTTTCTTGAATGTTTGTCCATATTCATATTTCACTGTTAATAAGTGCGCGCACACAGTTGGTTGAGCCAGTGGTCCTTCTAGACAGAAATGTCCATTGAAGTGGCACATATGCCCTTCAGATCCTCACATTTCCAGCCACAAACACAAAGGGGTAGAACTGTCCTAACCAAGCTGCACGTCCTGCTCAATGCCTGTCACAGGTTTGAGAATCTTTCGGTTCCTGATTGGTTGCAAGTCAGCAGAGCTAACTAGTCCAGGCACAGCAGCACACTAATGCAGCCATACTGCTGCTAATTTTATTAATTATTAAAGTTCTATATGCCACTCTCCTTTAAAAAGGCTCGTGTGGCTTGCAATCAGAAACGTAAATCATAGATAAAAGTAGAAAATAATACATAATAGACTGAGCAATTATTTCAAGTGGAGGGCCACTTACTGAGTTTTTAGCAAGCTGTCAAGGGCCACAAGGGTAGCCCCACACCTTGACAAGTGTCCCACCCCTGGTAACTATCTTGGGACTGGAAGTCCCGCCTCCTAACTGCTGACCTTTGCCATCAGAAGTCCCTCCCACTGACCCCAGAAGTGGTCATTTCAGCAAGGGGTTTCCCATCTGGGAACCAGAAAAATACCAAATTATATTCTAAAAATCGAACCTCTATTACAACATTCATTATTTTGGTTTCAAAAAATATTTTTGTCCTCATTTACATGTGTCTGTGTAGTGTACATAGAGGTGATTGTATAATAGCTTAAATTGAAGAGGAGATTGTATAATAGCTTTAAATGAAGTCTTATTCTTGTATATCATGGGGGTTATGGGTGGGTGGGTATAGATTTGTTGGGGGCTATGGGGTAGGGTGTGGGTATGGGTATAAATGTGGGGCTTATGTGTATGTGGGGAGGGGGACATAGCCCCCACAAGTGCTCCTCCAAGCTTGGGCTCCATGTTTCTGGCCCAGGGGCACTGGTATGGGCCCCATGCTCCCACTTGCCACCACTTCCCCCTCCCATCTGCCACCTCTGACCTTCCCTGCCACTCCTGCCCACTGCTCGCCACTTAGCACCATGTTCCAGCTCCATGGCTGAGACTGCAAAATGCATTAGAAGCCGGACTGGCCCCATTGGCACTGCATGGAGCCAGCCAAGCATCACGGGGGCCAAGCTGGTTCCTGCTGAGTCCTGTGACCTGGTGCTGCAGCTGGGAACTACGTGGTAGTGAAGCGATGGGCAGAGGGGTAGAGAGGAACAACAGCAGCAGTGAGTAGGAAAGCAGGGAAATGGTGGTGGCAGGTAGGTGGGAGTGGCAGCAGGTGCATGGGAGCACAGCAGCAGCTAGGTGGGAGCATGGGGCCTGCACCAGTGCACTGGGGCCAGCACCATGGAGGGCCCAGAATGCGACTGCACGGGTGTGGGGCCCAGGCCAGCAGGAGCTTTATGAAGCTGTGCTGGCTCCCCGCTCTCCCTGTTGGCACAGCCCAGCCTGGATTCATAGAGCTCCTGCTGCCGTACTCTGGGCCCCCACCAGTGCTGGCCCCAGTGCAGATCCTGCAGTCCCACCCAGCTGTCACCTCATGCTTGTTCACTGCCACTCTGCTGCTGCCTGCCACCACTATTTTGCCACTTCCCTGCCTACTGCCATTCCTCTCCACCTCCCGCCCCCCATCCACTGCTGTGGCACCAC
Organism: Crocodylus siamensis; assembly: GCF_052110815.1. Classification (NCBI taxonomy): domain Eukaryota; kingdom Metazoa; phylum Chordata; order Crocodylia; family Crocodylidae; genus Crocodylus; species Crocodylus siamensis. The sequence continues at coordinate 236,066,928 of NC_143396.1, read as the reverse complement.
GTTTCCCAGATGCAGCACCAGGATCACAGGAACTGGCTCAACCTGGCCCTGAGGACTGGGACTATTGTCTACAGTCCTCCCCTGCCTTCCCCCACTTGTTATCTGAATTTTCCTCTCCAGCAGAGTGAGGCAGGAAAAGCCCCAGGGTATCAGGCCACAAGCCTCTGCTAGACAGAAGCTTCCAGATGGGGGTGGGGCGGAACTAGGTGGGTTTTGCTGCTGTAGCTTCTGGGTCCTGCTGCTGGCTCCCTCTGGGTCCTACTACCCCTGGTGCCTTGTCATCTTTGACAAGCAGCCAGGGGCAGATAAATACTAATTGTCTAAATTTTTTAGGGGCCCCATGGGCCAGGTGCAGGCCATGGGCTGTATTTTGCCTGCCCCTGTAGTAAACCAAATTCCCTAGACAATGCCCCCAAATTTAGCCAGCCTGCTCAGATAAAAAGATCTTACAACACTTCCACAAGAAGTTAGTTCATGCAGAACTAGCTTGGATATCTCTGCCTGGTGTTAAGTTTTCCCCAGCAGATTCCCGTATCTCAGCTAACACATTCACAGGGGTGTATTTGGTATGCTTCTGCCATGTTGGCATACTTTTCATTGTTTATAAGTGTTCTGTTAACCGTTTTTAGTGAAATTAGCAGTACTTTAATTAAAACTTTTTCCACTTCTTCCTACAGGATCCTTTTACATTTTAGTTTTGTGTTTATTTTCTTCCAAATATGTTTTCAGTACTGGACAGTTGAATGTCTGACGACAAATCTCTAGACTTCAAGTATTGCTTATGTTTTATGGCCTTCCTTCTCATAACATCAAATGAACAAAGTATTTATTTTGCCTCAAGGAAGGTGCATCCTTGACCATTATGATATTTGCAGGTCCTCCTCCCCAAAAAAGACTCAGATGGTATCAGGAGTGGCCTAGCAAGTTTCTGCATCTACTTTTGTTATTGAGATAGCTAGTTACCACAGAATTTGATAAAGGTAGTAGAGATGTTCTTCCAAGGACATGGAGCTGAAGCATCTTGATCTCTTCAGCATAAGGTCATAGTCAACATCAAGCCTGCAAATGAAAATTTCAAATCATCAAGCAATGCTGTAAATTATGATTATATAAACTAATGTGCCACACTGTGTTTGATTGATAAATTGGCAACAAAGCACAGAGATGAATTTAAGTTCTTTTTAGCAGAAGGTCAATAAGCCTTGAAAACTTCTCTGCAGATTGCTCTAGATACAGATGATACACTGCCTCGGGGGCAATGACAAGTGCTGTCACTATGCATTTCTCTTGATACCTTCCTCTACCCTCTCTAAGAAATAACAAGCAGTAGAGAATTTATTATTTGAAGGGCTGCAATTAATATTACAATAAAACACCTCAAAGACACAAGAGGGGCGCTAACATCCTGTACCCAGCCCAAAATATACCAAAGGCAACCTGCAAGATGCCAGTTCAGCCACCACCACCTTCAAGGATAAGGCAAATACTCTCCCAGGAAAGCTGCCATTTCTTTTCACCAGATTCTTCCTTCCTTTACTGAATAGCATGGGTTTTTTTCTGCCCAAAACTATAACCTCCTTATCTACCTTTCATTTCAGATCCACCTGATTTTTCTTCTTTGGTGTTTGACCATCACTTAGCTCATTCTACCATCCCTGGTTCACCATAGCTTCAGACTAATAAATGTTAGGCATCTTTGGAGACGGGGTAATTCCTTTCTTTATTCTTTCCTTTCCCTCTCTCCTAATTCCTGTCCAGGCAGCCCTTCCTATGAGAGTATATTACACCAAGCTGTGCAGTCTTTTTATCTCTGTGTGGTAGTGGTGATACCACATCAAAAGAGCAAAATATTTTCTCATCCCAAAGAGTTTTGTCCCTTTTTAAATCACGAAGACCAACGGCAACCTAATACCTCTGCAGCTATCCTTCCCGCTTTAGATTTGAAAGGTTAGTATGCTGCTTTTAACCAATTAAATGCAGCCTCCCACATTGCTATTTTCTCCTGGCCCATCATCTGGTGCACAGAGCTGGAATTTGGTGGAGGCAGATTTAATCAGTGCAGTTCCCAGGGGGTATAGACAGACATAACCTTTAGACCATTTTAAATGTGGTTTAAATTGCAAGTGTCCAGATGTACAAGCCAATTTAGAATGGTTTCAACTTCCTGGAATATTTCAAAAGTATACCAAGATAATCAGATATTATTTTGAACCAGCCCTCCTTTAACCAGTTCAGTGTTACATTTGAACGCCAAACTTTCCATGACTAGCGTCTGGTCACTCCTCCAGACAACCCACACTGCACTGCTCCCCACTGCTCCTGCCCCAGCCTCTTATGGCAACTGGCTTCTTTGGCATGCATCCAGAACTCTACTGCCCAAACCTATATGACTGAGTCCAAGCAGTCCAGTTTACTGGCCAAGCGGCCATCATATAATCATGCTTGTGTGCATCCCATGGAAGGTTCTCAAATCTCTAATTAGAAGGAAAGATCCAAGGATTGTATGTAAAGCCATACTCCTCAACCCCATTCTACCACTGAAGATTGCATTTAAAGGCCTCCACTGTAAGCAGAATCATATGGAAAGGCGATACCCTCAAAGACCCTTAAGAGCAGACCCTCTCAAACAGATCAGTTTATACTGGAATTATGGGTCAACCCAAATGACGCATTAGAAGGAGACATGCAGGTTTGAACCATTCAAATGACATCAGACAACACAAGATCCATTTTTTATCAGGACAAGCGAAGAGGATCTAGATCATCACAGTTGTGATGGGAAGCCAATAGAACTCCACAATAAAACTTGGAATTATATTTTCAGCAACCTAAGTTCCAGGTTCAGACAATGTGGTAGCAGGAAGATTAAGTGAATGATTGAACAGTTATTCACAACTAGTAAATTAAACAGGCTGTACTTTACAACCTAATTTAAAAAATGAACATTCTTTATTATAGATGTATTTGAAAATTTTTTAAAAGAAAAAGTATCAGCACTACTGCTCAAAAGGACCTCAGTGCTGGATCACTGATGATTTCTTCTTTGGACCTATTTCTGCATGTAAACAAACCTATGCCCTCCTAAAACATTTTTCATAGCAAGATGACACAACCACATTCATGTAACCATCCCTATCTTAGCCAAGACAAAAGTATATCATCTTTCTATAAAATTGCCAGTAACCTGACTATTCATTCCAAATCTCCTGGCTTAGTATTAAAAGTAAAGTTTATACCTGAATCTACAAGTACTCTATCTACCAGTGTGGATGTTCAGTGTTTGACACATACAGAGAACATGTTAACAAGTTTAAGCCTTATTCATAAATATCAGAAAAGATTCAATATCCACTTTCCTTTGAAAGTGAAAAATCATTCTTTATCTGTTGTCACCAACATTACATAACTTAGTTACTTTCCAAAATACGGGACACTTTAAATTACTTCTATTAACTTTATCTCTTAAGTCCTCTGCAAGTATATTTGTCTGTTATTATATCCACAATGCACTGGCCATTCTAAGGTTTCTCAATACTTTCTCAACAGTGTGACAAGTTTTGTAAGGAGAATCTCTGGGTTTTACTCTCCTTTTAGGAAATGTATCTCTTCCCAGGACTGGCACCTTGATGGATGCCTAACACAGGCCTATGCACAGAACCACAGGCCTCCATGTTCTCTCCAAGATGGCTTTCCTCTGGAAAACTGCTTCAATTAGAAGAGCTGATGAATTCCATGTTCTGATAACAGTGTCTTCTTACAATATTTTTTAGAAAGATAAAGAAGTATTGCCCCTATATGCATTTAGATTGAAGATCCTTTTCAGGGCACTATATGAGAAAATAAGGTTTGCTGTGGGTAAAACTGGCTCGCTACAGTAGGTTTTGCTGTCTTTCTAGTGAAGATGAAAGGTTTTACTTTATGTTGGAGGTAGTCAGAGAAATGTTCCATTTCCAAATTTTTATAACTTGTTTTTAAGAACTTCTCTTTGTTCCTGTAAAATGCAGTGTTTTGCCTTCCTTACTTCTTGGTCTAGGTTACTGCTGATGACAGATTCTTCTCTGGTTTGGAGATTGAAATAAGTAGGTGCTTTCTAGCTACCAGTAACACAAGATGGCATAGCAGTTCAAGGAGGGCAATTCCTTGAGCTGTTACTTTTGATTATCCACAAGAAGAGGTTTGACATGACAGTACCTTGGGGGCTGAAAGAAGTCTACAACCCTAGCTATCATATCTTAGAATTATGTCATCCTGTGTGGCAAGAGTTTCAGATTGAGGAAATGGATGTGTCAAGGAATGATAAAATACTTACAGGTGGTACCTATGAATTTGATTAAATTTTTTGTGACAAATAAGAGATGATTTTTTTTTTTACAAGTTATGTGCCAAGAAAGACAAGAGCCTGTTCATATATTCCTGTCCCTGGATTTTTTTTTTCTCTCTCTTTTTGGTTGGCATAAAAGCATTAAACTTCAGCATGCAGTAGGCTTGTGTATTGATTCAGGCCCCAAGGGTGACTGTGATGCCCTCTGGTGGCCATGAAATCCTCACCCAGCTCTAACTCTAAGATGCCCTTCCCTTCTTACTTTCCTTCCACACCTTAATATAATTGATTGGAAGGGAGGCTGCCTAATGGGTCCTTTAGCAAGCCCCAGTCCTTCTAGATGCCAGCTAGTTTTCTAGGCTCCTGCTGGTCTCCATCTGGCTCTTGTTCATTGGACCCTGATGGCCCATCGGGGCACTTCCCCAGTGCATCTAGTAGCCTTAAAGGCTAATCATGGCCTCTGACCTCCCCTACAGCCATGTCCATGCCTTGTAGGTGTTACCAATTAATGACACTTGGCCCCAACCTGATGCAAGGCCACCTCAAGCCTCTCTGTAGCTTTGCTGGGGCCTCAGACTTCCTGGCTTCTTGTCCCTTTCCTCTGGCTGTGCACTTTGCTTAGATCCACTTCCCCAGACCTAGCTTCTGGGCTTCAGTGCTTAACCAACTAACCTGGCTCTGTCTTTGCCCTATCCTGGGCAGTACACTCACTGAGCCTGTTTAGGGTCCTGGACTCCCTGTCCTTTGTTTTTCTCCTTTTTGTGCACAGGACCTTCTGGCCCTCACAACACCCTTCCTGGGCACTGGCCCCACTAGCCCTTGCCAGGATGCTGCCCTAGCTAGGTTTCAGCATTTCTCTCTCTAGGCTTTAAACTCCCCCTCAGACTTAATCCTACTGTATGCCCTGAATCAGGGCCCCTATGAGAGTTCTAAACACTGGCATGCATCCCATGCCCTGTTGTAGGTTAAACCACAATGCACCCCTCAGGCACCCACCATGGCCTCCGCAAACTCCCCTTTCAGCCACTTCCAAACCATGGGTTGAAATTGTAACCAAGGGGTAAGTCTTCTGGCTATAACACAAACTAAACACCTTCTAGGTCCAAACATAACCAATGGCTACCTGCCTGCATAACAAGGCCTTCCCTTATCCTAGGTAAAATTCCTCTACAGGGTAACAGAACTCTGCCTTCCTCAAGATCGCTCCAGTGCCAAATAGGAGCTCTTGCCTCAGCAGCCTTCAGAGCCAGACTTTCTCCCCTGGCCCAGGTTTTGTGTTTTATATATGTATATATACATACATATATATCTATATGCCAGTCAGGTGATTCTCTGAGCTGCCACAGGTGTTTCCTGACTGACTTTGCTGGCTTACTGCTCCTGGCCTCTGCTCTAATGGTATCTTGTCTTCCATACAATGCTCTAGCCCCTTGTGCTTCTTCTGCACAGCTAGTTCTGCAATAAGTACTTGTAGCAGGTACATCCCTGGGTACCTGGTCCCTGGCAGCTCATAAAGGGTAGCTTTTCCTGCCTGAAGTTCTCCCTGCTGTTTTTTCACCCTTAAAGTAACAGGAGTCTTTGGCACTCTGTTGTAGCCTGTAGTGGTAGAAACATGCAAGCTTTTTAAATAAAATAAAATTCTACCTAAACAGTTATCTTAATTAGTGGTTCTTCATGGCTCTCTAAACAGGATGGTTTTGACTAAGAAACAGGAATATGTAACACAATATAAATGCAGGCAGAAGGTAAGTTGAGGTGACCCCTTACTATTTCAGAGAGGTATGAACTTTTGTAGGCAACAACCAATTATATCAGATGCTATGAAAGGACAGGGGAAGAAAGGGTCCTCTATAAAGGGCAAGGGATAGGATTGCTGAGAGTGGGTTGATAGGATCTATTTTGATGAACAAGGCAAGTAACACCTTGAAGGACACTGGAGTTAGCAACTAGTTCTGATAATGGGATAAGAATCTATAATCCCTGATGAGACCATGGATAACATAATCTAGTCTGTGGGTGATTTTTTGTTTTGCAATTTCACAATCAAGTTGGCTTCTAAAGTTCTTTTGGTTAAGGACAATTAGTCTGAAGTCAGCGATGGAATGTCCAGAGTGTTCTACCATAGGCTTTTTTGTATGTTTCTGGAACTGATGATATTTAGGGATTTCCCCATTTGGCCAATATAGACAGCAGAAGAGAACTACATAAAGCCAGATTTTGTATATTCTCAGGTTGCCCAAACTAGATTTTTTTTCTATTACAAGTGTCGTCTTCTGATACTTTCCATCAATTTCTTTTTTCCATCCAGAGAGTATCATTTCTGATACTAAGATTCAAACTTTATGGAACCTTAAGCTATCTCAACCTCTAGCCCTTTTAAGAGGTACTCATCTTCCCTTGCGAGTTATTTCACAATAAAAAATGTCCACCTGACTCAATAGTGGTGTAATAGAGCTGCATACAGATTTCCTTTGACCATACTTATCAAAATAGCATTTAATTACATGTAAACTTCCATAAAAAGGGGTCATAAAACTAGATACTCTTTTCATAGCTAAATGATTGCAAAGACAACTTTTCTCAAGGGCATGCATTTAGTGTAGCAAAAGACGATGGTTTAAGACAAGCTGTAATGGGGTTGAATTTTTATGGCATTTTTATGTTGTTTATTTTTTATTAATAAGTAACAAATGCTAACAAGTACTGTTGGATGCTACGTTCACTTTTTTTGAGTAATAAGTATAATCTTCTCTTTAAGTGCAGATCATTTTCTTGGTTTTGTACCTTTGAAAGGCTTGTGTGTGTTAATCATATTACCAGTGAGCTGCCCTTTATAGCTGTAGTAAGGAAAGGCATAAACTGTGGCTAAACATTCAGTGACCTTCATGTCATCAGGGACCTTCATAAAATAGTATGGTTTATGAGAAAAAAAAAGATTTCCAGGAGATTACTCAGTAGCTTAAAGGAACTCACTATTGCATGGAAATAGAAAATTTAAAGGAGTATGAAAAGGTTAACTTACTCGTTCATTTTGCTTATGAAAAGAGTGGGTTTATTAATAGCCAGTCATCAATCCTCTGGATCATGGTGTACATATAAAAGATCTAGTCAGGTGCCTGATGAATCTGCTTGTGACTGACAAGCCCAGTTCAAGAGTGACATGGCTTGGTACAAGTTTCAGCAGTCCATACGGTGTCAGAGTTGAAGCACAAGTTTACAGCAAGCTGCTTCCTTCTTTCTTACTTTGGGCACCTATACACGTGCTGGATGTCTGCTCCAATGTGTGCTAATTGGCACATGTCAGAACCGACTCAATTAATTGCGTCTGCTGGAGCATGTTAATTAATGCACTCCAGCAGCCTCCATGTCACATCTATTCAGTGTCCCCACACTTCAAAATGAGGGCGGAGGCACTTTAACTAAAGTTTGTTGAGCAAGCTTTAGTTCAAGCCCCCACTGCCATAATGAAGCATTGAACACTGAATACATGTAACACTGTGGCCACTTTAATTAAAGTTTCTCTAATCAAAGTGCCCCACCCTCCACCCCAGAGCATGTGTATAGATGCCCTTTGCTTCCATCCTCCAGGTCAAAGCAACTTCATGTTGAACTTGCACCTAGTGCCAGATGTTCCCTCTAGATCGGACAGGATTCTGTGCACTCCTTCCAGCTTTCTAATTTGATGTTGAGTGACTACATATCATTTTTGCACACAACGTGGTACTGCTATAAAGGGCAACCTTGCTTTTTAGAGCCATCTCAAATCTCACTGTACAGAATATTCTTGGGGGTACAGTCTCCTCCCATTTTTCTGAAACAGCTGAGCCATCACAACCTCTTCCTCTTGATGGCATTTTCTAAGTGTGTCAATTCTGTGTGCTCCAGTACCACTGTGTTCAGCATTTTGTCTTTCCACTTTATTTGCAGGATCTTGAACAAGCATTTCATGTGGAAATTCTTCAGTCTTCTGATGTGCCTAGCGTATACGGTCCATGTTTCTGAACAGTAAAGCAGGGATGACATCATGCAAGTCTTGTAGATTCCCATCTTCACTTTATTTGATAATTTCTTGTTATTCTATACGCACTTCTGTAATAGCCCAAGATTCTTAACTGCTTTTCAGATTCTGTTAGTTCAGTCTGAAGGTCAAGATCCCTGCTAATCGTAGAACCAAAGTAACAAAATATGTCAATGATGCCAAGAGATTTATCCTCCAGAGTAATGTTCTTCCATCCCTTGGTAAATGATAAATCTAAAACAAGATGGGGCTATTATTGAGATTCAGAAAGATCAGATTTCTCAGCACCCAGTATTAATGGAAGTATCAAGATGCTTCAGTCAGTCATTCTATGACAGATATATCAATCCCAGAGGGCTTTTGATTTTTAGCTAGTGATAAGGGATTTAAGAGTAATCTATAAGAGTATGTCAGAACATGTATTCCAAACCATGGATGGTATTTAATCTGAATATGGGTGATTTTTCCCCCCATATATAAAGTTTAGAATTCATGAGAAGTACAAGATTGACTTCGTCTAAAAATTAGGTCAACTGTGGCCAACATAAAGCAGATAATTACTTGTCATGTTGCCCTGTAAACCACTATACCATTAAATTAAAACTGTGACCTGCTGAGCTTGAAAAAACCTTTTATCTTGATAAGATATCTCTGATACATGTGGGGTGTTTATCAAAATCTTACCTAAAATATTTGAAGCACCATGTTAATGATGCTCTACAGTCCCCAGCTTGTGATGCTGAGAGGGAGGCCTCAGCAATTTGCTAATTAAGTCACTGCTAACTCTTCATTTCTCTTAGGACATGAAGTAGCAAACATATTAAAGATATTTACAACTCTCCCTTTTCTTTTTGGCTAGATGCAAGGATGCTCTCTTCTTCTGTTGTAGCAACAGAAAAGGTTGATGATAAAAGCTGAGAACCAGTCACAGAGGATTGCTTCTCACCTTTGGTTGTCATCATTCTCTGTGAGGTCTAACTTTTCTAAAATTCTATCTATTCATAGAGTATCATAGAATCATAGGAAAGTAGGGCTGTGAGGGACCTCACAAGGTCATCTAGTTCAGCTCCCTGCCTAAGACAAGATTGTCTCTGACTAAATGATCCCAGCCAAGTATCTGTCTAACTTGCTCTTGAAAATGTCCAGGCATGGAGATTCTACAACTTCTATGATGAGTCTTTTCCAATGCTTGACCACCCTTATAGTCAGAAAATTCCTCCTATGCTTCAACTTAAATTTTCTCTGATCCTCATCCTTAAATTTTCTCAGATCCTCATATGACCTCCATGAGTTCTCAAATAGGATAGCCAATGGCTCTGAAATTACTTTAGCCAAAGCCTTCATTACCCTAGAGTGCATCCATCTGCTTCTCCAGACTTAAAACCATCTAGCTCCTTTTAAGTTATTCCTAACCTGTTCTTCTACAATTCAAGGCTGTTTGTATCCTTCCCTTTCTTGGCTGCCAACTGCACTCATCATCTCATAACTTTCATTATTTGTGAAGACTGAAGTGAATAAGTCATTAAATGCTTCAGCTTTCTCATCATCTGTAATGCCTTCTACATTCTGTAAGGGACTTACAGTTTCTCTGGTCTTCCTCTTACTTTTGACATACTTGTAGAATCCCTTTTTCTTGCCTTTCATGACCCTTGCCAGTTGCACCTCAAGTCATGCCTTGGCCTTTCTTATTTTCTCCCTGCATGACCATGCGATGCTTATACCTTTCCCTAGTACTATGATCAAGTTCCCACTTTTTGTGGGATGCTTTTTTGAGTCTCAGCTCATTAAAGGATAGCTGTCTAACCAGGCTAGCCTCCTCTTTTCACGTGCCATTCTTTCATTTCATTGGGATAGCTTGCTCCTGCGCCCTTATGAGGACACCCTTAAAGTACAGATATATCCCTTGAATTCCTTTATCTCTCAGACTTGCTTCCCTGGGAATTCTGTCCACCAGTTCTAAGCCCTACGTGTGTGTGTGTGTGTGTGTGTGTGTGTGTGTGTGTGTGTGTGTGTGTGTGTGTGTGTGTGTGTGTGTGTGTGTGTGTGTGTATGCATGTATATATATATATATATATATATGTACCCACTTCATTGGATGTAGCCCACAAATTGTCCCTGTTAGGAAACTTTTCTATTATTTATGGCTTTGAAGATTTATGGAAATATTAATCCTAATTTTGTATTTCTTATAATAATCTATTTCATATAAAAAATTACTGTTAAACTGCAACAAGGGAAATTTAGGAATATTAAGAAGAACTTTCTAACTGTGAGGATGGATTACCTGCAGAGGAATTCACATCTTTGATGTTTTTAAGAAGAGTTTTTAAAAACTCTTTATTGAAATGGTTTTAAATAGAAATAATTCTGCCTTGTGCAGAATATTAAATGATCTCTTCCAGCCCTATTTTTCTATAATTCTTTACAGAGTGAGTTATTGCTGAGTTTTTTAAATTTAATTTCAGTATTAATATGAACATTTCTGTATCAGGAGAACATGATGAAAGACATAATAGCATTTAGTAAAACTGAGGGAGAGTAGATGTCTTCAAAATAAGCAACAACTGCAATCACAATAAAAAAGCAAACATAATATGTAAAATCTGCTGAAAACTGGAAAAAACTGCCTCATTTATGATCCCGTATATAATTAAATGGTTCATTCTACACACTTCTAAGGCTGTGTTGGCTTTCTACAGAGTATCTAGCAGAAAGAAAGTGGCAAGAGTTTTGTCCCACTTCTGCATCCTTTCTGCCATATTTATTGCCTAGGTACTTTTCAGCTGACTCTGGCATGGACTCTGGAATGAATTTAGATATGGGTAGCTAAAATTGCAGCCATAGAATCAGTTTTTATCTATGCAAATATACTAACACACACAATTACCAGACGTGCACACAGATGTCACTGATGGTCTACAGAAATGTGGATTTTACCTGTGGGATAAAAAGATACTAATTATTTACAAATTCATTTAGATCCTCCTGTTAAATGCTATTGTTTTTATCAATAGTTCATAGAATCATAGAATCAATGAGTCAGAAGAGACCTAGACAGATCATCGAGTCCGACCCCCTGCCATGGGCAGGAAGGAGCACTGGGGGTGGCAGGGGTCATAAGACCCCAGCCAGGTGCCTGTCCAGTCTCCTCTTGAAGATTTCCAGGGAAGTTGAGAGCACCACCTCTCTGGGAAGCCTATTCCAGGCTCTGGCCACCCTTACCGTGAAGTAGTTCTTCCTAATATCCAACCTAAATCTATCCTCCCTCAGCTTGTGGCCATTGTTTCTGGTGACTGCAAGGGGGGCCCTGGTGAACAGACTTCCCCCAAGTCCCTGCTGGTGGCCCCTGATAAGGTTGTAGGCAGCCACTAGTTGAATTTGTTGAAGATTGTTGAACACTATAGACCCCACCTACAAAGTGACTCAACCTTACCTGTATTTGTATGCTTATATTTATGTACAGTTCATGGGCCATATGCAACTAGAAGGTGAATCTGAAAAATGGGATGATGTGGGCTCCTTGTGTTACAGACATTTGCACCATGTATCAGAAGAGCAAATCAAAATAAGAACATATAACTAATGAAAGAACATTGATCATTAAAGCGTTCTTGTACAAATTCTAAATAGACTTTTCATGCTTTATAATTAAACATATCACAGCTTCGTTTTGACTCTGGACAGTTTCCAGGAAAGATTATTGTTCACCTTTTAAGCTTGATTTTACATGGCTCTCTTGGAAACCAGATTCTTGGCCTTGGTACAAAAAGAGCCATATGCCTGGTCATTTCAAATGACTGTCATGTTACTTTTAATTAATTCTATTCTTGCACCACCAGCTCACTATTCATTTAATTGTATTTATAAATTATTTATTCAAACACCAAGATCTTAGTAAATATATGTTAATACTAAGTGTATTTTGTTCTCCTGGTATCTGCCATTGTTCAAGAAGCTGCATCTTTGATTTGCTTGTATTGTGTTAGGGTTTCATTTGTTAAATTTGACAGTCACCAAAATGTTATGCATTGAATAATAATATGTAATCTATTTCATCCAATATAGATTTAATATCTGTAATAAACCTGCAGAAAGCTAGCAGCCTTCCCAAGAAAAAATATGTCAAGTGAACCTCAGGATTCCTTTTCTCTAACCTGATTAGGCCAAAAGATTACGTTTCTACATGTAGAGTTTTCCTGATACTTCTCTTTTGATACAATGTAATTCATATGAATATTAGTTTATTCTTTAAGATTTTTTGTAGTGAGTCCCTTTCACTTGTGTACCAAGAAAAAGGTATGTATATAGAAATTTTGAGGAGAGTTATTTTGTCACGCTTGTATTATTATCTAATACTAAGTTTTTGTAGGTATGAAATGCTACATCTAGTACATCTCTGTGCTAGAAGGGAAAGACTGTGGTGCTGGTGTCAAATTAAATAAAGGAAACAGTAGCAAAGACAGAGGAACAGTTTTCTACAGCTTGTGTTCTACTCACTGCTCATGCCTTTCAAACATGTGAGGCATATCTCGTAATGAAACATAAGTCTTTCTTGGTCCTATATTGGCAATTTTTTGGTTTTTAGGAGTTTTTTTTCTTCCAAGCAGATGTACTCCCTGCAGCTTGATTCTATACATGAGCATGTGTCATCATTGCTATATAAACATGTCAAGGCTTGGTGCCACTCAGCAAATTTGCTGTTCCTACCACAGTACCGTTCTGGAACCTTTCAGAATTATTGTTTGCAATCTAACTTGTTAAGATAAAACTTTGTGATTGTCAAATATCCTTTCATCAGGACAACAGGCTCTTTAACAATAAATTATTTCTGCCTCTGTTGCGAAGGGTCATATTTACTGAGTTTTCATACAACTGTAAATTCCAGTTGCTCTTTATAGTACATTATCATATATGGTAAACTTGTTCTTGTGAGAATCCCAACCCACTTCCGCAAAGGAAATGAAACCCAATATAAGATTGCTACGGCTGTTTAATGTGTGTTGCACTTTATGGAGGTTTTTTTCTGATGTCCCCTTAATTTTCCGTCATTTACAGGCAGTGCCCAGCACTTGGTGAATGTTTAGCATCTCTTGCAGCAGCCATTCCAGTGGCATTCCTTGAACCTTCTCTCAACCGTTACAACCCACTCTCGGTCTTCAACACGAAAACTGCAAGAGAGCGAGCCAGTAAGTACTGTATTTCTGAATTTAAAAAAATGTTTCCTGCTCTTCAGAGGAAAAAATCCTAACAATAAGAACAATAACTGTGGTTCATTAAATAATATTAACTCCTACTTTCATGTTGTCAGCCCTTTTGGCTTGTCTGCGTTGTAACTGAACCTGCGCTACACCCTTCCCTTTCATCTTATATTAAATTAAATATGCAAACCACATTGTGTTTTGATTCTTTTATTAATTTTGTCCTATAATATGTAGGGATCACTCTAAGGGCACACCTATAGTACAAAATAATTCATGTAAGCACACAATTATCTGTCGCTAGTGGGGCATGCAGAAGTTGTTTGTTTGTTTTCTGCTTATCTGTTTGAACAAAAATAAAAGAGTTGTGTTTAAAAATCAGCGTGAGGAATGATCTAGTTGTCTTGATTAGGAGCCTAGGGCCTTCATAGACTGGAAAATTGTGATGGACTGTGAGCCCCACCATGTGAGTCTTTAGGCAAATTGACAAAATAGGAGCCTTTCTACATGGTGTCTAGCACTCCTTTGTCCCCAGCATTGTGACTGGCTCACATATCTTATGGCATGTTGACTCATTTTCCTCTGTTGGGAACTCCCTGTTACATGTAGTAATCCCTGTTTCACCATGAAGTCTTTAGGTGTCTAAAGCCTAAATATGTACATGTCCGTTTGTGCTGCTTACACAGACTTTAAATTGCATTTCTACTTGCATTAGACTTGTCCTTCTGAAACATAACCAGCTCTAGTCATGTCTTTTCATAGGGTAGTATTGCTTATCCAGTAAAAGGGCATTTGAGACCTCAAGTTAGAAACATTTCCATTCTGTATATAAGACTCTTTCACTGGGCATCTCTCTAAAACTTCATTTCCTGATTTGTGAAATGGACAGCATGGTTCACAGGAGAGTTGAGCAATCATTAATACTTGCCCAGTGTTTTGAAAATATACCATACTAGATGAGCAGGATGGCCTAAATAGCTGTACTGTGGATCAAGTAGCAACTTGACTTCAGGAGGCCATGGAAGAGGGAATTGTCCTTCTAGATTTCAAAGATGCCCTTGAGCATCACAAATGCTGGTAATATTCAATCAGGCCTGCATAAGGGAAGGTCATATTCACAATGCCTGAATCCATCTACAGTCACAGAAAAAAGGGACCAAGACTTGATCCTAAGTGATATTGTTATTACTGAATATTCAAATATGTTTACTTATTTTTTAATTCCCTTAATTCTTTCTTTTTAGAACACTTAGTTCTTGAACTCATATGCCTGCAAGCACATATATACTCTCTTTATTTTATTAATTAGGCTTGCTCACTTTCTACTCTCGTATGAAGTTTTAGGTATGCCAGATACAGTAGAAGAGATGTGTCCAGAAATCCCTCACCTGGATGGATTAATGAGAGAAATTAATGGTTTAGCAGAGTCTGGAGCAAGATACACTGAAATGCCCCATGTGATTGAGGTCATTTTACCTATGTTATGCAACTATTTGTCCTACTGGTGGGAAAAAGGACCTGAAAGTATGCCTACAAGTGTTGGGCCCTGCTGTACAATGATAACCTCCGAGCACCTCAGCATCATTTTGGGAAACATTTTGAAAATCATCAACAACAATCTGGGAATTGATGAAGCATCTTGGATGAAGAGAATTGCAGGTATACTAAGTATTTTTATAGAGTATAGCGAATATTTGCTATCATAATAGGAGTAATAGTTAATGCATTTACTTCCATGTACTTTACCATAGTAAAGTATACATAATATAAGGGAAATAATGTTAGTTAAAAACAAGAAGAGAAAATCAAAGGAGTAGGTGATGATTAGCCATATAAATATCCATGAAGAAGCAATTTAGAGTTTCATAGTGTTTTTGTTTATCTACATTGTGTTGCCACCAAAAATGTGAGAGTCATGTTGTAGCCATGGTGGTTCAGAAATTATGTGAGAGGCAAGAATTTCCTCGGGTAATGTCTTCTATTGGGCCAAAAATGTGAGGACACGCATAGATAGAAGAAGAATTGGTCTCTAGATTTTGGTCATTTGATTAACAGCCTAGCAAGCCAGAAAAGCTTAGAGGGCTAGATTTACAAGGAGGATTTTAGTATATTTTTTAAGCTCCCAAATCCAAAATTTAAATTCTTAGAACCTGAGGCACCTAAATCCCATAGTCAGCTAAGTTGTATGTACACAGCAACATGATGAAGTATAATGAATAGATATGCAAACTAATGTAGTTACTGAAAGCACTATGGTCAGGTGGGATGCTCTATCTGCCAAATTTAGGCACAGAGCAATATCAGAAGAGTGTGGTGGTGGTTCCTTTGAATTCAAGAATACTGGTTAAAGTAGCCAGTTTGCAATGTTTGGTTTCTGGGTCAAAATCTCTCATGTTTTTGAGACAATTTGAACCTATTTACCTCTCCACTAGCTGGAGGAGTCCCTGCTGAACAATAATAGGGTTAAATAACCCTATACAAAGGTAAAATTCCTGTTAATTTTAATAGGAAATTATTATTATACAATTAGACAGGTGTAATTTACTCAAGGCCATAACTGGCTTGACAGCCAAACTTTGCATTGGAAGGAACATATTTCCATTGGGTTAAACTAGGGTGAGGCAAACAAGGCAAAAGCAAATAGCAATGGCTTGGCTGCGGGAAAAAGGGAAGGGGGTATGACAAAAAGTGGCTGCTACCAGTAGCCACATGTTTGCCATCACACTGGAAGATGTTACTGCCCTTGTGCCCTGGGCACCTAGCTGTCTCCTTATGCAACTATGCATCTTAGACCATGAAGCCACATTCCTTCTGTAAGGCATTATGCATGCTTTTAGCTATATGAAAAGCAAGTGAGTACACATTCAGGCAGCTTGTATTGCTGCAAAATGGCAGACCCAGTTCTAGAGCCTGTCCTCTCCCCTGCCAAAAGCCAATGAACATTGTCAAGTGCAGCCCATATGGGGTGGCAAGGGTGAGGAAAGTATGCCTTCCTGTGGTTACACAGGGACGGCCTCCCTACAACCACTGCCTCCCACCATCAGCTGAAGGCAGTCTTTCTGCTATGGTTTTCTCAGTTCTTGTCACCATGGGCTTCGACTGTTGGGGCGCGGGGGGAAACAGAGAAGCCCTCTATCAGCCTCCCTCATCTTTGGTTGGAGAGTGCACTTTTGAAGCAACTTTGTCACATTCCAGCCAGGGGCAGATGCACAAATGAACAAAGCCTCATATTGCCAGTTACATAGTAACATCAAGTCACAATGATGTTGTGAGACTGTTTGTAAGTGTTATGTGCTCTAAGGACATTGATCTTAAAAAGTCTAATGGATTGGTCTTAATAAGTTTAAAACAATTAGTTGAACATTAATTATAGCCACACTTTTTTGTTTGTTTGTTTAATGTGTAGTTTATGCTCAGCCCATCATCAGCAAAGCTAGGCCTGATTTACTGAAAACTCACTTTATTCCAACACTGGAGAAACTGAAGAAGAAAGCCATAAAGATAGTGATAGAGGAGGAACAACTGAGAGCAGACAGTAAAACTGACACCCAGGAAGCAGAGCTTCTTATCCTAGATGAGTTTGCAGTTCTTTGCCGAGATCTCTATGCCTTCTATCCAATGCTCATACGTTATGTAGACAATAACAGGTGAGAAGCCTAATAATTAGACAATTTAATAGATTTGCTTTGAATTTATGTTTAAATAATATAGTTCACAAAGAGTGCATGAATTTAATAGAATGCTGAGAAGGAAGTTATGGTTATTCTGTGGCCTTTAACTTAAAGAAAGCTGTACTGTTGTTTTTTTACATATTTCTTTGTATTCTAACAGCAATGCTGGCTAGTGGGGAGGCATATGTTGGGCCTTCAGAACAAATAAAGTTTAGTAGCCCATAATTGATGAACAGTGATGTGCGTCTCCAAAATGATGGGAGGGACTGGGTAATTATCATACCTTTGTTGGACTCAGTCTCTTTGCAGATACTATCACACATCCCTGCCTTCATGTCCTTGGGGACACTCAGTTAAGAAGGAATAAAAAAAATATAAACATTATTTGTGTAGAAAACAGCCAATATTTCATCAATTACCATATTTACTCAAATCTAAAATGAGGGGGGAAGAACCCCTCATCTTAAATTTGGGTACAAGGTGGGGTGGGCAGGAAGCTACCGCAGCTCAGTTGGGACCAAAGCCACAGCTGCTGCTTGCCCCCTCACTGCCTCTGCCCTTCTTGTTAGTGTTTCCCCCCACTGCCTCTTCCCCGACCACTTCTGCCCCCAAGCACTTAACCTCTGGCTCTGGCCACACTCCAGACTGGAGCACAGAGCACATGGTTGCTGTGGCCCCAGCCCAGCCCAGCCCAGTATGAGATGTTGTAGCAGGGGCACTTCTATCTAGGCCCTGGAGATAACAAGGATGAGCTGGAGTGAGTTGGTAAGTGTAGGAGGGAAGCATGGTGCAAGGGCAGATGGTGCAGGAGGGAGATGATCAGGGGGACTGGACAGATGGAGGACAAAGACAAAGGGCAGACAGGCATCAGGGAGCAGGCACTGGAGGGTATGTCAGGTGCCGGGGGTACTGGCATGGTGGGGGGGAGTAGCAGGGGTAAAAGGGGACAAGTACCAAGTAGGCAGGCACTGGGGGGTGGGGGCAAGTGATTGGGGGGACAGAAAGCAGAGTCAAGATTTGGGGGAAGCCAAGTGGCAGAGATCAAGCTGCTTGATTCCAGCTACTGCCTCCCCACCACCTGCCCCCCCAACTGTCTGCTCCCACTGCCTGCCACCTTACTACCTCCCCTACTGCCTGCCCTCTCCACCCACAACGCTTTCCCCACTGGAGTGGTGATGTGGGGGGGGTGAATTTATGATGCCCCTCTAATAATTAGATTCTATAAATGGAAAATTATAACAAATGTATAAATTTTCCACTTATAAAATCTAATTATTGAGGGGGGTTGTCTGAAATTCAGAGACATCTTGGGATTTGGGTAAATAGTATGTGAAGTATATTTCTAAATAATTTACTGAGGGATAAGGCTCATTCCAGGCATTGCCAAAAATATTTTAATTCTGTTCCCAAGGCTATCATGTTGTACATTATCAGGAATCACTTTCAGGAACTTAATATAAATGTGGCTAGTAAACACCCTTGTCTGTGCAACTTTAATTCAGCAGGCCTGATCATATGGCCACAAATCAACTTCCTTGAAACCAGGTATGTTTTCCCTTATAGTTAGGGACCTACTAAAATTGTGACTAAAGTGTGCTGTGTGGCGGCTCCTTTAATTTTAGAATTTTTCCCCACATGCCCCCCCCTCCCCACACACACACACACTGATTGGCAAAGGGGTCCTGCCACTCATTGCTCGCACCTGATAATCAGGGAAGTAAAAACTGCAGTTTTAAATATAGCATGGTTTTGCTTCCCACCACTGATTGGTCAAAGGGCCCCTGGGGGCCCTGCCACTTTCTGTCAGGAGGCAAAAACCATGCCATATTTAAAACTATGGTTTTCACCTCCCTGCTGATCAGCAGCAAGCAGCAGGGCCCCCTAGCAATCAGTAACAGGGGGGTGCATGGGGAAAAATTCCAAGACTAAAGTAATTGCCACATAGCGCACTTCTGCTGCAATTTCGGTAGGTTTGATAAGACTTTACATTGATAGCTTTTCTACAAGAGGAAGGATTTAAACGATTCCCCTAACAGTAGGGAATCAATACAATCAATGTACATAAAATTAAAGTATATTAAGCTACAGAGAACTGAATAAGAGCTTCCGCACAGGGTTTTAATACATTTTGACGTATACAGATTGATGTTATGTGTTTAGTTGATTCATCTTAAGGTTTCTGAATGTCCCTATGTAGACAAGCCCAATGAGAAACCACATTACTTCTTAGAAAGTGTATCAGTGATCCTTATTTACATTCTGAATTTGGTCAAAGAAATATAACCGGCCTGCCAAATAATGTAGTAGTAATTCTGTTCACGTACTTCTTATTCTAAACTTTCGTTGTTTTTATATTCAGAGCTAATTGGTTGAAGAAACCAGATGCTGATTCTGTTGAACTCTTCCGAATGGTAGCTGAAGTTTTTATCCTGTGGTGTAAATCACATGTAAGGTGGCATTTTCCAGTCTTTCCCTGCACTATACTCGATTTATGTATGATGCATTTATTCCTACAGTCTTCTCAAGCTGAACTTTTGAGTGATTTTTGTTTTAGAACTTCAAGAGAGAAGAACAAAATTTTGTGATTCAGAATGAAATCAACAATTTGGCATTTTTAACAGGAGACAGCAAGAGCAAGATGTCTAAAGTAAGTTAATAATCATTGTAAAATCCATTAAACCTCAATAATGTGATTAACTTTTTATATATAAATTGTCAAAATAGCTCTGAAAATGTCACCAGATTGCTGCTTTAAGATAAACATACTTCTGTACATTTTACCTTTTCAGTGCAGATTCTGTATCTTAAATTATTCCCTTATTTAGCAAACATTTAATCATTTGAGTATAACTTATTTCCACACAGTACATTTCTTCATGCTTATCTTCAAAAAGCAACAGCACTTTTTGTTGGCCCTATCGGCAGAAAGGCAGAAATGTGGCTTTTTAAGTATTGAAAGTACAATATTGTGTGAAAAATATGCCCAAGGATCTTTCTTCACTGAAGTCAGGCAGTATTTTGCCTTCATCCTTAATGGAGCAGGACAGACCAATTCTCTGCATATACCCATTTTTCTTTTTATACAATATGTTATATATGCACATTTGCCTTATTGAGAGCATTCATTGTTTTATTTGTTTTTATAACATGCCGAAGGCAATGCCTTCAAAATACATTTTGGCAGACCCATGGAGAAAGTACACACTTATGAAGTAAAAAAGTTTCATTAGCATGAATTGGGTAAGGTTTCCAAACTCAGCAACAAACTGAAAAGTTAACTGCACATTTTAATTCAAGAGTACTATTGCTAATACCTACAGACTTAAAATCGTGTATTCTCTATAAGTCATATTTTTACAAAACGTCTTCTTTAAAATGTTCTAGAGAGATAGGGGTTTTGTATCCTTTCATCAGTAAACTAGACTTACTTTGCATCTAATTTTTGATGACAGAAAGAAACAAAACCTTTATACCAATGCATTTTTTTAAATCTCTGAAAAATATATACAACTTCTTTCCTACTGTAAACATATCATGACTTCAAAGTTAACTATTTTGGACCCTTCCAGGATTAGAAACAATTTCAGTGTGTTCCATGCAAATATTTAGAACATCAGTATATCAGGTTTTATATCTGCCACTGTTTTGTGTATAAATAGTGCCCACTTTGGTCCTCAGCCTGGTGTCATTTTAGAAAGGATATATATTTGGAGCAAAGGAGGAAATGTTTTTATAGAAAACTGTTTCTTTTTTTATTTTTAAAAGGCAGCTGTTTGAATTTGCTTGAGAGTTTTTGATATATTAATATAATTCCAGATGGGGAGGTGTATTGGGTGGCACAGTGTGGATGAAGTGAAGATAAATTGCTTACAAAATGCAGTTTATCACATGACTATCACCATACATACATGAGGTGTATGCAAGCATGCATGTGAGTGTTTACATGTACATGTACACACACAGAAACACACACACACACACACTATATTATACATATAAAAATATAAATAATTTTATTTATAAAACATACATATTAGAAATGGGCTGAAGAGGCAGTAATTTTTTGCTGAATTCCTTATAGATCAGATGTAGATTAGGGTCTCTGGTTTCATTTCAAGACCAAATTTGAAGGTTTTGGGTTACTTTTGTATTTCTCAAAAAAAGAAATTTATCCCCATCTTGAATGGTGGAAAAAGTAACAAGACCCACTTTTCTCAGGACAATTCATCCACACCTGAATCACAAAATAAAAAAGGCACCAGCTATTGTTAGCTCCAACCCTGGATCAAATTCATAGGGATTCAGAACCAAATTAAAATTGGATTTGAGAGTATTTTATTGGGCCATCTCTTGTGTGCATCTAAAATGTATGTATGTAGATATGTATATACATGTATTTATAATTATATATAAATCTGTACCAATGTACATATACATACTCAGATGTGCATGTTTATATGTATGCAATATAGAAAGAATAATCCTTTCTGTATGTATGCAGTGCTTACATGAGCATAAATAATATCAAAGTACAGTGGTTATGTGGATTTTGCATGGTTGTTACCAATGTGTGAACATAAATAATAAATTATAGTGTTCATGGATAAATACTTTATTCATGTGATAACATATCTGCAAGAGTGATTGCAGAGAAACTCATTGGTTTAGGTAGGCACTTGTTTCATGATGACTTAAATATCTTATGATAATGAAGTACCCAATAAAGCATATATCATTCCTCACCAGTGGCAATTTTTGCTTTTCCTAATATACGTTATATTTACTATTTATGTAGTGCAATTGCTAAAATACAAGTAAAGATTTTCTCTGTCAAATGATTTAAATGCTTTCAATTAAAATTCTAAGTTCCCTCAATATTTGAATTTGATTGTAAGGTTTGACACTCTCTTGTAGTTTAGCACGTAAAAAGTGCATTAAATGATATCACTGGACTTCCTTTGCTCAACTCCTTTCATTCTAATATTAACTTTAATGTCACTTTCCTCTTCATTACTATTTCATCTGTCATCACATTGTTTAATGGTAGAATTTAGATACAGTTTTTATTAAGCATCATAGTGTATAAATAAATGTATATACTGCATGAATATATAGTAAATAAACTTAGTACAAATGTCAGATATGTTAGCTCAAATACTCTCCTGTAATTTCACTGTTTTGTGCCATGTGGCTGGTAGAAGTTGGTCTTAATGTTATCTTAGATAATAAGTAGCCTGCAGTTTAAAAAGCTTCTCTGCTACCTTATATTTTGGCTTGGGGTACAGGACATTAATGGGATAAAAATGTTTGTAGGCAAGGATTCTCTGTGCCCCAGATAATCCACTGTCTGGTGCATTGGCACCTTAGAAGTATTAGCAACCGGTGCAAGGAGGAGCAGCCCTTGTTCTGTGTTATGCCATGGCCTGGCCTGATGCATCCTGAAGGTCTTTTAGTATCTTCTGTCTAGTTCATTTGTGAACTTTGTCTGTGCTCTTTATCAGTAGTCAAGTTTCTGGGCCATCATCAGTAATGTATATGATAAAACTTATTTATAAATTATATTACATATTAATTTAGGAGGGTATGTATCTTTGCATGGTTTGAAAGAAGAATAGGGTAAAGTGTTATTTATCAGATTTATCTATAGTTGCTAACAAAAGATATTATATTGTAATCCAAAAATTGATAGATTGCCCATTGTGTATTTTCTGATACAATTCTAGTTTGTTAATTTGTATTAAGATAAATGTATTAAAAGCTGAGCAAGTTTTTTTAATTTTTCTTTTCTGATAAAATGGCAGCAGATTGCTCGGAGGGGAATGGTAAGTTAGAGAACATTCAGTCTAAGAAAGACTGGTTACCTGGACTGCATTTAATAACAGATTTGTGACAGTGAAAGTGTTGGAATAGATGATTTAAACACATTCAACTCCACTAATCTGTTATTTTTGAACCCTTCTTAGGTTTGGTGATAAAGGGAACATAATTTATAAAAACGCATTTTGTTCATAATGGATTTTTCACATGGCCTATATAAATGCCCCCACATACACAAGCAAGTGGATGTAATTATATATGTCTGTACCAATTACATAGTTTTCATACTTAAGGTGCCTACATTTTGATACCTAAATCCATATGTAGGTCCTCAAGTAGCCTGATTCTCAGAGTTGCTGAGTATCTGCAGCCTCTACAGATATTCTATATGACTGACTCACATTCTTAAACTTGTATCATGATTGTTAAAGAAGTATTTGGATAGAGATGAGAGACACAGAAACGTGAGGCAGTAATGAAATCAGGTTTGAATTGTTTACAGCCAAGACCTACATTACACAAGTGGGTGGATGCAGGGTTTTGGTTTAGGCCTATTTCTGATCACACGAGATTTGTAAGAAAGTGATTTTTGTCCTTCAATTTCATGCTATTGTTAGCATTTTCTGAGTGACTTTTTTTAACTCAACTCATTGAATCTGTTGCATTTCTTAAATGTATCTCAATGAACTGGGATAATGTCTGGCAGTAGAAAATGTAGCATAAGTGGTTTATTTTCACAGTCATTCCTAATAGGCCTGTGCGAAGTGGCTACTATTTGCTTCAGATTCGTATTTGGCTGATTCAGGGGACAGTGATGTGATTTGAATCACTGTCCCAAATCGATTCGACCAAATCTCTGAATGATTGAGGCCAGGCCCATTCCCCACCTGCTCTCCCAGCCTGGCAATGGCAGCCCCACCCACCCCACCTCCCAGTCCTTAAAAAAAAAAAAAAAGCCCTGACTCATTGGGTGCTGCCGGGAGGTGGGGAGCAATCCCTGCTGCCCCCCCCCGCCCCACGTTGCATGGAGGACTCTGCACGAGCCCCCTGCCCCCTCCTCACTCCCTCAGCCCCCCCATGGGTGCCCCGCCTGGGCCAGCTAACTGGTCTTGTTCCCTTTAAGGAAAAAAAACCTGAGAAAACCCTGCACTCACTGCTTCTGCCAGCAGGGGGCGAGCCCTGCTACCCCCTGCTGCCTTGCTCCATGTGGGAGGCTCTGCACGAGCTCCCAAAGGCCTGAGACTGCTACAGGAGCAGTGAGTCCTGGGGCTTTTCTCTGCTCTTTTTTCTTAAAGAGCTAGAGCTGAACCGGTGGCGCAGCTGTGGAGGAGCTGAGGGAGTGAGAGGGGTTTGGGGGGGATCATGCAGAGCCCCCCCATGCAGCATGGGGCATTGGGGGCAGCAGGGACCACTCCCCCTCCTCAGCAGCACCCAATAAGCACTGGGGCTTTTTTTTAAGGTATGGAGCTGGGTCAGGCGGGGCAGCCATGGCGAGGCTGGCAGGGTCTCCTCCCCTGCCCTTAGTACTTACCAACTCGGAGTCAGCTGCAGCTCCCTCCTGCAATGGGTGGGGCCTACCCAAATCATCAATGCTCTCTGAATCCTTTCCAAAGGTTCAGAGAGCTATGAATCAATTCGGACCTTGTTTTTTGGTCCCCTGATTCAATTTGGATTCAGAGATTCGGCCACTGAATCGGGCTGAATCTCCTCTGAATTGAATCACCACCTGAAGCTTCATACAGGTTAATAAATAGAATAGGATTAACCTTACTGGTTCACTTATCAATAATATATTTCTGTTCTGTCACAGTGTACATCATCCAACCATTTTACTCAAGTACAATTCCCAGTAAATGTTTTCCTATTTGCCAGAGTAAAGTCAAACATCTAATTAACTTTTAAGAGTTCATATTTTTAGCTGAATGGTAGAAAAATTAATATTCTGGGTAGCACTTGTTTCTGACATTATTTGTACATATGTTAGGGGGAAAACATACAATTAGAGCTATATCTGAATCTTCTAGAAACCAAAATGAGACAAGGACACACAATGATAGTTTAATCTTTCTCTTTCGATTATTTTTTATTAATTGGAGGCACTTTTCTTCAGTCTGTACCAAGTTTTCTGTACCATTATTTTCTGATACTGAGTGAACCACAACTGTTGATGGAATTTGCTTGCTGAAAGATTTTTATAATATTAGGAATAATATATATTGATTTTATCTTCCTAATTTTACATGGTGCACTGATACCATGGCTTTGGACAACTAATAAATCGTTATCTAAATGGAATATATATTCTTTGTGTCAGTGTGGTAGGCTTAAAGAAAGGCAAAAAAGCTGTGTCTGTGAGTTAAATTTGAGTCTAAAATGTACAACACTTTTCAAAATTAGGTACCATTGTAGGGCATTTGGCAGGACTCATACTTTCTTAGACACTGCCTCCACACTTGGACTGCTTTAGAAGCAATATTCTAATTTTATAAATACATTCTATAACTAGTTGCATCTTAACTGCAGAGGCTTGTTTCATTTTTATGCTAGGCATAATTTATAGTAATATAGTTTGGGAAATAAAATGAAAATACTCCAGCTGTTTTAAATATTCTTTTCCGTTTAAGTATTCAGAGTTCCATGCCATTTCCTCATTTTTATTAAACTGGGGAAACCTGTGAAATTAGTGTATGAATAATGTGACTTATTGTACATGTCTGAATTTTTACAGCAACCACTTTTTGGTATGACATACATTTGAGAAATAAGAGATATGTATAAAAGACTGATTATTTAGTAGGAATTAAACTAAATAATAAATCATTATTTCAGTAAGATTTCATTCAACTAAACACTCATGGGATCTTTTTGTTCTGTTTACAAATGTATATTTTGTTTTAGTAACTTTTCTGATAGACTAAATTTATTACTGACTTGTAAAACTTTCATCTTCTCATCTGTTATACTTACTTTTTTCCCCTTTATTTTTCTTTCATACAGGCCATTCAAGTAAAGGTACAGGTCAAAGTGCATGATGTGTCTTTATGTTTTAGTTTTAGAGATGAGCAGGCTCTAAACATTCTTACCATTGATCATAGCAGTGGCGTCACAAAATGAAGGTCCCAGGTCTACTTGGTACAGCAAAACTGGCCACATTTGATCAGAGCAGCTCTATTCCTTTTTAACGAGCCAGGTGCTGCTTTGACATAAAGGTGTAGGATGTAACACTACTTGGTAATTTTGTAAGGTCCGCATTCCACCTCTGCTGCCCTTCTGCCTTCTGTAATTTTTGATGTATCCATCTTTAGAGCACAGCATAAGTATAGCCATAGGGAACATACAGTGTTTAGTTTGTGGCTTCCAAATCAAAAATAAGTATGAAATGCTGGTACCCCTTTCCACCTCCCTGCCTTCCCTCTCCTGCCTACAGATAGATAGAAGGACTACCTTAGATTATGTAAGTTCAACTTTTACACATGCACCCCACAAAAATAAATAAATAAAAACCTTCCCAGTCAACTGGGGCTTGGAGCGTTCTTGGACAATTCCCACGTTTTCTACCGAGTCTGTTTAAAGATCCTCCAGTGAGCTTCAGTCATCTCTCTGCAACTGTCTCTCTAAAGCAAAGTTGTAGTTGGTATCACCATCCCATTTCAGGCTCTACTTCTGTTGGTCTTCACCAGGTAAATAAGCTTGGCCTTCATTAGCGCTGAGATGAGGGAGCTCCGATAGAACAGTGTGACAGGTTTTAAAAAAAAATTCTGATCGTGTTTGGCCAAAATAGTCTACATGAATTCCCTTTGAATGGCAATTGAGTATGAAGTCCAGTTGGTTCTATTGCTCAGTGCTGTCTTCGTATCAGTCATTAGGCACATTTCCATTTACATCATTGAGAACAAACTACAGGCCTTAAACCGTTAACAGTGTAGTGTTCTTGTGTGCTGTTATTCAACACTGGTGCATTTCAACACAGCTGTGTCTATGCAAAACTCTTTTATCATTCCAAATAGTTTGGACATTTTATCATTTCTTGCACATCTAGTGAAGGCATTGTATTTATTGATAATAGATATCTGTCAGCACAGAGGGAAGCAATGTTTTGTTATCACCAATGGCATAAATTTCTCTGCATGCCTCTACCTGTATATATACCAGGAGGAAATGCTGTTTCCTGGAGTTCCAGTTTAAGAAGGCAGAAGTCTGGTGGCAAAGGCAGAATGATTTGTTTTTTCACCCTTTTAAAATGTATTGATTTTAAGTTTATTTTGTTTTACACATCTACCATTCCTAACTTCAACTGAAAGTAAAGGAAATTTGATGGACAAAATATCCCTCTGAAGAACAGTGAGAGGAAAGTAGGGCTACCTCATCTTGCTGGTATGCCTACCTCGTAAATGCCTTCCAGTATTGAAAAGGAAGAGTGACGCCACTGGGTCCCAGTGATGCATTGTGGCATTTGTTCGTCCGCTATCAATGTAGAGTACAAATGATGTCATTATATATGTATAGCCATTACATCACTGCTACTGTAGAAACTTTTTCTAAGGCACTTCCAAAAGCAAAGCTTTGAGACAAAGTACTCTCTTGCAATTGTTAGTTCCTTAAGAAAGGCAACCACATCCAGTGTGTGTTCCCTCTGAATCATGAAGCAGCCTAAGTAACACTGGCTTACATATACTGTGGTCACCATTTAAAAGACATCATTTGCCTAACTTTACCACACAACAGAATATCCATTTGTAGTATTTTATTCTATTCATCAGCTAAGTCATATTTGTGGTAACACTGTGATAAAAACTGACAAATGATGGATTTTAATGGTTTCTATCATATCCCCACATCTGCCAAGCATAATGTACACAAAATAGACAACAGCATTCCATTTACAGAGGGAAAAGGATGTGGAGGGTTAATTGCAAGCATCTGCTCTTTGTAGTGTTTTATGCCTTAGGCCCAGTCCTGAATTTTTGTCTCGGGCAAAATTCCCATTGAGAGTTTAGTTCACGTATGGAATTCAGGATTGGGCTGTTTATGTTGTTGTTTACCATAAATTCATTAATTGTATGGGTCTGTTTTACAGTAAGCTGTGCTATTGCTAAGGATTTGATTTGCTACGTTAAATTCAAAAAATAAATGATTTGGGGCTGATTTTTTTAAAGCAAAAATGTTTATTTAATAACACTGCATATCGTCTATTATAGCTAGGTAGAACAAATGTTATTTGTGCCACCTGTTCAGTTCTCATCTCTTTGGCTTCCTTTATCTAGTTTCTTCTTTGACCAAAGCTGCTAACAGATTAATTTATTGTTATTACAGAATTGTTTTAACTATAATCCACCCAAAGGAGACTACTTTTTTACCTGCACCAATTCATTAGTGGTCTGTTGTACTGAATCAGTTCCTTCTAGATTTTGATCAACAACAAAGGAAATTCACTTCATCCATTCACTTAGGACTCAGACCCTGGAGAATCTTGTCTGATACAATTCTTAACAACAATCAGTAGGAATTAAACTATTTCAGAATGCAAACAGATAGTTCATTAAAACTGTGGTTCAGTTTTTAATTATATAGATCTATGTGTCTGATTTAAAAGCTGTATGTGATTCAGAATTTGTTTGCAAAAAAAATTGATCAAACAAAATTAGGTTAGTACTGTCAAAAGAATGAGTACTAATATTCATATTATTTGAAAGCAAGAAATATTTTTACTTTTTCTACTCAAACTTCTACAATTCATTTTTATTTTACCACTTTTAACTATGCAAAATGTAACTGTCAACAACTGTAGTCTGCAAGTAGAAGTGAGGAATCATTTTATATGCCAGAAAAACTGTATTATTTGGAGTATTCACAACATGTCTTTTATTTCTAGTCTGGAGGACAAGACCAAGAACGAAAGAAATCAAAGCGTAGAGGAGATTTGTACTCAATACAAACTTCCTTGATTGTAGCTGCACTTAAAAAGATGCTTCCTATTGGTTTGAATATGTGCACACCTGGAGATCAAGAGCTGATTTCTTTGGCTAAGATTAGATACAGCCATGTAAGTCTCTTTTATAGTGATTTTCAAAATAGTAAAACAGAACCTCAGAAACCAGACTGCGAAACATAGATTCATAGATATAGAGTTGGAAGGGACCTTGTAGATCTTCTAGTCTGACTGACTCTCTGCCTTGAACAGGAGAGAAAACTGGGCTCAAATGACCCCAGCTGGGTAATTGTCAAGCCTCCTTTTAAAGACCCCCAAGGCAAGAGCCAGCGCCACTTCCCTTGGAAGTTGGCTCCAGATCCTAGCCACCCTGACTATGAAGTAGTGCCTTCTAATGTCTAGTCTGAACCTACTCTTTAACAACTTATGGCCATTATTCCTTGTTACTCCAGGAGGTGCTCAGGGGAACAAGGTCTCTCTCATTCCCTGCTGGTCCCCCCTAGTAAGTTTATAGATGGCCACCAGGTCCCCTCTCAGCCTTCTCTTGTGAAGGATGAACAGGTTAAGGTCCCATAGCCTCTCCTCGTAAGGTCTGCCCTGCTGTCCCTGGATCATGTAAATAGCCCTCCTCTGGACCCTCTTAATACTGTCCACATCCCTCCTGAAGTGCAGCGCCCAGAACTGGATGCAGTACTCCAACTGTGGCCTAACCAGTGTCTCATAGAGGGGGAGGATCACCTCCTTGGTGCTGCTTGTGATGCATCTATGGATGCATGACAAGGTGTGGTTAGCCCTACTGACTGTGTCCTCGCATTGGTGGCCCATGTTCATCATGGAATTGATAATGACTCCAAGATCTCTTTCTGCCACTGTGCTTTTGAGAAGGGAGTTCCCCAGCCTATAGGTATGGTGCTGGTTCTTACTGTCCAAGTGCAGCACCCTGCACTTGTCAGTATTGAATCCCATCCTATTCTCATTTGCCCACCTCGGTAACCTGTCCAGGCCCAGCTGTATCCTGTCCCTCCCTTCTAGCATGCCAACTTCACTCCAAATCTTGGTGTCATCCAAAAATTTAAACAGGGTGCTTTTCATCCCCTCATGAAAGTCACTAATAAAGAAATTTAACAGCGTGAACCCAAGGACCGAGCCCTGGGGGACTCCACTGCTCACATCCCTCCAGGTTGAATAAGGCCCATCATCCACCACCACTCTCTGAGTGTGGCCCCACATCCAATGATTTTGTGACTTGATCATAGAAGGCAATCAGGTTGGTCTGACAGCACCTGCCCCTAATGAAACCATGCTGGTTGCCCCTGAGCATCATCCCCGCTGCTGGCCCTTCACAGATGTGCTCCTTGATAATCTTCTCAAAGAGCTTCCCTGAGATCAAAGTAAGACTAATGGGCCTATAGTTGCCCGGGTCCTCCTTCCTCCCTTTTTTGAAGATGGGGACCACATTGGCCCTCTTCCAGTCATCCGGCACCTGGCCAGAGCACCATGAGTGCTCGTAGAGCCATGCCAGGGACCCTGCAATAACCCCTGCCAATTCTCTCAACACCCTAGGGTGGAGAGCATCTGGACCTGCTGATTTGAACATGTCCAGCCCCTCCAGAAGCTCGCTAACTCGGTCTCCCTGACCCTAGGCCTGACACAGTCTCTCGTGAGTCCATCCTGAATCTTGGTGGGGGAGTCCTGTTCCCTGCACAAGAAAATGGAGGCAAAGAAATTGTTAAAAAGGTCTGCTTTTTTTGTCTGGTGCAACCACCAGATTGCCTAGTGTATCCTGCAGGGCCCCACATTACCCGGTGCCTTCTTCATACTCCCTATGTATTTAAAAAAGGACTTTTTGTTGTCCTTGATCCTTGATGCTAGCCCTAGTTCCGTATCTGCCTTAGCTTTCCTAACAGCCCCCCTACATACCCAGGCAATAGCGGTATACTCCTCTTTGGTGATAGCTCCTCCCTTTCGCTGCATGCACACCTCCTTTTTGGCAATCAGGCATTCCCAAATGCCCTTGGTGAGCCAGGAGGGCTTTTGGGCACTCTTTCCCCCTTTGATTCTCACTGGAATTGTCACCCTTTGGGCTCTGAGTATCCTCTCCTTAAGGAACGACCACTCATCTTGGGCACCCAGTTCCCCTACTCTCCAGGACCCCAGTGCCTCTCCTACCAATCTCCTCAACTCACTGAAGTTGGCCCTCTTGAAGTCAAGGGATACTGCCTTGATGCAAGCCCTTGACACCTTGCACTGGATGGTAAATGCCAGCAGGCAATGATCACTGTCATCCAGGTGGTCAAGAACCTGGAGTCCCCTCACCAGGTTATTGCCTGTGGCCAGGACCAGGTCCAGCAGGGCATTTCTCCTGATGGAACTGTGCACCTCCTGAGTTAAGTGGAGGTCCTGTATCCGGGCAAGGAACCTTCGTGAGCGTTCTGACCTGGCTGACTGCTCCTCCCAGCAGATGTCCAGGTAATTTAGATCACCCATGACAACTACATCCCTTGCCTTATGTGCCTCTGCAAGCTGACCTGAGAATTCCTGGTTGGGAGGTCTGTAGTAGACCCCCACCATTAAGTCCCTTTCCCCATGACCCGCCTGTATTCTGACCCAGAGCACTTCAGCCTGCCCCTCCTCTGACCCCATCCTGCTAGTTGAGGATGCATATTGCTTTTTAACATAGAGCGCCACACCCCCGCCTTTCCTCCCCGCTCTGTCCCGCCTGTATAGTCTATAGCCCCTAATGTTAACTGCCCAGTCATGGGATGAATCCCACCAGGTTTCTGTGAGCCCTACTATGTCCGGGTTTGCACTAGCTATCCAGAGAGCGAGTTCTGCCTGCTTATTCCCCATACTATTAACATTGGTATAGAGGCATTTAAGGCCATGAATTGGTGCATGTGCCACCCCCCAATTCCCAGGGTTATCCAGATCCCTATCACTTACCTGTGTACTCCTTGTGCACATCACCTGTCCTGGTTGGGAGGTGTCCTCAAATCCTTCTGTGGCCCCATTCCCCGGTGAAGTTAATTTAAAGTACGCCACATGAAATCAGCCAACCTGGAAGAGAAGACACGCTTGCCTTTAGGGGAGAGGTGTAGCCCATCCCACCCCAGCAAGCCCCCTGTGTGAAAGTCCTGGTCGTTATCCAGGAACCCAGGGCCTGCCTGGTGGCACCAACTCCAAAACCTTCGGTTGACCTCACCAATGCAGGCCTCATGTTGTCATCTGTGTCTACTCACCAGGAGAATAGAGAATACCACCTGTGCCCGTCTCCTTGAGCTTGGTCCCCTGGACCTCGAAGTTCTTCATGATGTGGTCTGGGTTGCCTTTGGCTGCGTCATTTGTTCCCACACCATGGGGTACTGGTCTGAGGGTCAAATGTAGGCTGGGATCCTGTCTGTGATATCATGAACCCTAGCCCCCAGCATGTAGCAGACCTCTCATGCCATGGTCTCAGGCTGACAGATGGGACCCTCCGTTCCCCTTAGGATGGAATCCCTGATGACGAGGACCCGGAGTTTCTTCCTCGTGGTGTACCCACTCTGCGCCATCTGTCTTGCGTGGAGTGGCACTGTCCCGCTGGAGGCATCCCCTTTGTCCTTCTCCACCAGGGCTGCAAGGGCCTTATATCTGTTCCCCAGTTGTACCCATAGATGCCTAAGTTGTTAGTACATATTAAATATTGCAATATGTCATATGGAAAATACACCCACAGGATATGAGTGGAAATGTGCAAACAATTGTGTGTGTATATAAACTTATCTGGGAAAAATGGCAATCTGTTTTTATGTGGTTGTCACAGAACCAAATCCCAAGAAATTTTTTGTTACCATTTAATTCTCCTTAGATTATGGCCAGTATTTTATGGCTACAACCTAAGTGCTTTCTAAACACTCCCCCTCCCCCCCCCCCCAAATTGAATGTTCTTAACATAATGTTCCAGTACTTTGAATTAAATGTAGAATATAAAAAAACTATGTTTTTATTAGATGAATTTCAGGCAGAAAGTAAAGGTTTTTATCTCTTTCTGCAGCGAGACACAGATGAAGAAGTCAAAGAACATTTACGTAACAACTTGCATTTGCAGGAAAAGGTAATATATAAAAAATGAATCTGAAATTAGATGAAACTCAAAATGGAAATATAGAAAAATTTGGAATGTTATTATTCCATTTATCAAATCAGGGTTTTTTTGTAGTTTCCTAGATTTTTAGGTTTCAATAATCCCTATAAACCTGTACAAGTTAGAAAAATAATAGTTTTGTAGATCTGAAGCTAGTACACTCTTCTAAAGATACTGTTCCCGTACTTATTTTTATATTAGCCTCCTATTTTTAATTTATTTGAAGACATCACAGACTTTCCAGACTACTTTACCAGGATCCATGAAATCACACAGAGCACTTGCTGTACAGTCTGGGTCCAGCTGTTCAAGTATAACAAATGTCATGCTTATGAACAGTAGAGACAGATAGGAGGTTTACCAGAAGGGGAAACATAAGATATTGTTTCTAAACTTCCTTAGCTACATGACTAATACATAACAGTAGAAGCAGCAGTAGTAGTGGTATTCATTATTTTAAATCAGTCAGGTTTTCTCACCTTAAGGGATATAAAAAGCCCAATTAATTATTGAAAGCATTTTTAATAAGATACAAAATGTTTATTTTAGTCTGAAGACCCAGCTGTGAAATGGCAGTTAAACCTGTATAAGGACATTATGAAAAGTGATGAGCCCTCTGATCCTGAGAAGACTGTGGAACGTGTGCAGAGGATTTCAGCAGCTCTCTTTCACCTTGAACAGGTGATAAGGATCCATCTATCTTGTAGTTAATTTAACTTAAATCAAGAGGTGAAGTTCTCTGGCAGTCCAGATGATCACTTGGTTGCTTCAGCAAATGTAATCATTGAACATAAGTTTCTAGTTGAAGCTAAAATGTATATCTTATAAATTGTTAATTAATTTCATCTTCCAAAGTATCTAAGTTCTGCTTAGTCCATTGCTGTGGCAGTTGTGCTTACCGCTGCCGAATTCTGTAAACCGTTTCCCAGCCCCAGTATTGGAATTCAGCACTTTGTAGTTAACAGGTTTGCATTTTTAAAAGATGTGTGAGTATGTTTTTAATATCTTTTTTTCAAAGAAATGTCAATCTGTCCTTCATTTCTCTGTGTGAAAATAATTGCATTAGCAATTTTGACACCTTTAGTATACTCAAATGATATAAGTTAAATACAAGAAGGCCTTTGTGTCTGACTTGCATTCTGTCCATTTAAAAAGATCTTATTTTCATGCACAACTGATAGTGGAAAAATTGTTCACAGAGGGACTATGCATGCAGAGTTGCACATAAATATGGAAATTGTACCTTGAGTCTCATGTGTGAGATTTGCTGACAGCAAGGTATGGTCTTTATGCAAATTTGGGAGCTATTTTCTATGACCCTAAGTTTTTTTAAAGAGCGATTTTTCATTTAAAACAAGATTTCTCAGAAGATAGGAAGCTTTGTAATACCAATTAGTTCATTTAACTTGCAGGCATACTAGTCAAACATATTAAATGTAACAAACTTTGAAGTATTCGTGCTACACATTTTGAAAGAAGTGTTTTCTCATAGGTCGAACAACCACTAAGATCGAAGAAAGCTGTCTGGCACAAACTCCTGTCAAAACAACGCAAAAGGGCTGTTGTCGCTTGTTTTAGGATGGCACCATTGTACAATCTGCCAAGGTAGATACTTTAAAGGTTCATTGATTCATGAGCTTTACTGGGGAGCAAGCACTTCAAGGAAGAGCAGGAATTTCTTAACACTCACTGCATCTGAATTTATTATAAAAAATTGTTGATTTGGCAGAGCTTCTATAATTGGACATTGCTGTGACTTTCTGAATTTAATAAGAATAACAAAACCTAAGGGCATTTACATGTATTTACATTACTTTTGACCACACTAATCTTTGGTGCTTTGGCATGCTTAGAAAGCTGTTTACACACATTTGAAATGTCCACTGAATACTTGTCATAGATTTTCTTATTTAATTCATTCCTCTGGGTAAGAAAATAGGTTTTTATATCAAATAATTAAATTGAAGACTCCAGTGTAGGAAATACACTACTTCACAAAGGCATACTTCAGGTTTTTGGGGGCAGGGTTGGGGTTGGTTTGTTTTTTACCAATTTTTATCTCATATAGCCCCTGGTATACTCCAGGCAGCTGTATCTAGGCATTTCTGTCCATTTTCTCCTTTCTGTCCTTTTCTGTCCATCATTCTCCTGATTCTCATCCCCATAGTATTTTTTCCCTTTATTTTTAGCTTCCTTTTTTTGTGGATGTCCCTCTCTGTTCTCACCCCTACGAAGGCTTTTACTGCTTAGCTTGGGAGACCCAATTTTTAGCTATGTTGGGGTGGGCCTGTATAAATCTTGCAAACGATATGTGTGCTGTGGGGGCAGAGCATAGACATTTGGAATTCTGGACTTGTGTTTTCAGGCTTTAGCCTTGCTCACTTAACCTAGACTCATAAAGCTGGAAAAAAGTCATCTAGTCAATCCCATTCCCAGACAGAACAGGTTTTACCATATTTAAATCAGCCCTGACACATGCCTGTCTAGTTTCTTCTTAAATGCCACCTGTGAAAGATTCTACAATTTTGCCAGGTAATTTCTTCTAATATCTAGCTGCTCTGATATTTTGGAAGTTTTTCCTAAGCTTTAACCTGAATCTGCCTTCCTGTTGTTTAAATCCATTGCTTCTTGGCTTACCCGCAGCAGGTAGGGAGAATGATTGTTCATCATACTTTTTATGGCAAATTTCAAATATCTAAAATTACTATCATATCACCCCATAAAATTTGTTTTTCCTCCAGACTAAGCATCCCCAGCTCCTTCAAGCTTTCTTCATATCACCTGCTTTTCAGTCCTCTGATCATCTTCATTGCTTTCCCCTGGTTCTTGTCTAATTGTCAACATTCTTCTTAAAATGTGGTATCCAGAACTGTACACAATATTTTATTTGAGATTTAACTACTACTGAGAGGAAAGGCATTGTTATTTAATGCATCTTGGATATGATGCTTCTGTTAAAACAACCCAAGACAGCATTTGCCTTTCTTGCAACAGCATCATATTGCTGTTTCATGTTTAATTTGTGATCCACTATAGCCAACAGATCCATCTCAACAATGTAGTGTCCAGCTAGCTAGCCCCCCATTTTCTTGTTTTGTTTTTCCTTCCTATGTGAAGTACCTCACATTTACTCATATTAAATTTCATTTTATTACTCATGGCCCAGATCTTCAATTTATCATGATCTTTTTGGGAATTGAAGTCTATCCTCCAAATTTCTACTAATCCCATCCAGTTTTGCATAATCTGCAAATCTGATATGCATCCTCTCCACTCCTTCATCTGAGTAATTAATAAAAATATTAAACAGCAATGGACCTAGAACCTTGCAAAACTCCACTCAAAACCTCTTCCTAGTTTAATATCAACGTACTCATTGTCTGCAGTCTTTCAGCTATAGCACATCCTCCGTTATCCAAACAGTAACTTTTTTTTAACTAATTCTTGATATTGTGTAATAAACTATTCTGTTTTAAAACTTTATTTAATGTAGTTCTGTATATTCAAAGTGTGATACAGTATTATAATTTGTAAGTGTTGGGACTGTATAGTATTCTGTTTTACTTAATACAATACTGTATTTCTACTCTCAAACTTGTAACTTGCCTTAAACTTTGCTGTATTTAATATACCTTATTTACTTGAATATAAGATTACCATGAATATAAGACATCCCCAAATAATTAGATTATATATATGGAAAATATTTACATTTTCATAATTTTTCAGGTATGGAAACTAATTATTGCAGGTTTGCCTTGAATTTGTCCCCCTCCCACTGCCACAGCAAGGAAAATAAATCTGGGTGGTCAGCTAGCCCCCTTAACTTCTGTTCCCCTCACCTTCTTCCCTCTTCAGCCCTTAACCCACCTCAGACCCTGCTCTCCATGAGCACATGGAAATAAGGGGGGGGGAGAATTACTACAGTTATCCATAGACTTAGTTCATTCAGAATTGAGGCATTTTACCTTTTTTTAAAACTGCTGCAAGTTTTAGCACAGGTACTCCATAAATATGGTTTTAAGTAGCACTTCTGTACCTACTTATATATAGCACAACCTATGCATAATATTAAGCTAAGGCCAAAAAGCTTATGACTTAACAGGCCAGTGGGCTGGGCCCCAGCACAGTCAACAGTGTTTCAAGCCATGGTGACCCCATAGTTCAGCACTGTTCAGTGTGTGTGTATATATATATATATATATATATATACACATAAATATATATATATATATATGTATGTATGTATTCCAGATACCCCCCACAAAGGATCCATTGGCTAATCAGGTCCCCACCTATGACTGGAACCAGATGTTCTTGTTATGAGTCCTGGGATCCTCCAAAAAATTATATGCAGATGAGGCACAAGACAACCTGGTCCAGCTTCACCCAATGGGACCATACTAGTCCATGCGTGGGATGGTGTCCATGGGTGGGAGGGGTGACAGTGGGATTCTGGGTGAATTTTTGGGGGCCCTATTTACTTATGTTTGCCAGATGTTTAAGGGTGATGATGAAACAGGAATCACTGGAAATGGGAAGGAAAGGCACAATTCGGCTTTTAGAGTGAAGAGGAAATCAAAATATATTCAGTGCAGTGGCTCACCATGACTTGAAAGAGAGCACTGAGGGGGACTGTGCACAATGGGCAATACCATGGATCTTATTACAGTGGGCTGCACTAACCTGTCCTACCTGGCAGGGCAAATACTGTGACCACTAAGGCAGTTTTTCTAGCTGCTAGGGATAACTGCTTTTCTGCCACAGGGTAGTACCTATGGAGGTAACGAATAGTTAACCTCCCATTTGCTCTCAAGTGGGAACATCTCAGCTTTATGACTACTTTATGGAAATGGGCAGCTTCTCCCTAGCTTGCTCCTGTGGCCTTACAGCTGAGGGCAAGCGAAAGGCAGGGGCATCTGAACCCCAAGCTTCCAGGCTTGGGCCTGCACGTAGGATGTCTGCCAAAGGATTTGGAAACATCTGAAGCCCCAGGTGGAGAATGGTTGCCAGTAGTAGGGCCACTTATGGTTCTGGGCAGACTACCAGATTGGGAATTGATTTGGCTGATATGGCTTGGAACATGAAAAAATTTCCATTAAAAAAACAAAGGTTCTCATCAGTACATTTGCCCAGTGTGGTTCACAAGTTTTATAGTTATGCTCTGTGTTGGCTGCTTTAAGGTTGGTTTCTGTTACTGAGCACTTGTTTCCTTTGGCAGCTGTTTTATCATAGATAATGTATTTAGTGTAGTTTCCTTGTATGCGAATGTAAGACAAGGAGCTTTTCCCCCATGCTGATTGTGGGGGAGGGGAGAGACTTTGTCTTGTATTCAAGTAAATATGGTATCTACTCTTAAGTCTGATATGGATTTCTGTTATGTATCATGTGTTAGTATACAATATCCTCATAAGATGCCACAGTTTCACTTACCCAAAGGAATTCAGCTCTCCAAACAGCTTTTCAGCATATGCTTTCCAGAGAGTTTGGATATCTAAGGATCTGCTCTAATTGTATATCCATCAAATGATTGTTCCTTCTAGTCCATATTTGTCCAGCTTGTTTGTGAAGATGCCATGTGGCACGTGTCAAAAGTTTACTGCATTAAAAATATGTTACATCTACGATATTCCCTTTATCCACCAATCCAAATATCCTATCAAAGAAGAAAATTGGTATGCTTTGGCATTATTTGTTCTTAACAAATCCTTGTTTATTTCAAGTAATCCTTTTTGTTGTCTAAATGCTTCCAAATTGATTACTTTAGAATATATTCAAATAACTTCATATACTGAAGCCAGGCTGACTGAACTAAAATTCTCTGGATTTTCCTCCCTACCCATCACCTTTTTAATGATGTGCACTCTGCTTTTCTCCTGACTTATGGAACTACACCTCTCTCCCCAGTAATAATTGCTAAGGGATACAAATATCTTCCTATACCCATGACTTGAATTTGTTCAAAAAAGTAAAATATTACTTGATGTCCTCATCTTCATCTGCATCCTTTCCCCCCTTTTTATATTTGTTTTGCTAACTATCAATTAACAGTTACATTTTTGTAAAGACAGAAGCAAAACAAGTACTGAGCAGCTTGACCTTCTTAGTGTCTTCCATTAATCATTCACCTTCACCCTGAAACAAGAGACCTACACTTTTTTATCGTTCTTTTATTCTGGTGTACTTAAAGCAACTACTTGTTGCTTTTAACATCTTCTTACAAGTGTAAGTGGCTGCATCTCTCTTCCTTATTTTGTCCCTACATACTTATGCTGTAACTTTCTATATATCTTTAATGACTGTCTATCTTTTGATATTCAGTTCATTTAAAATATTCTTTGTGCAGCTGTGTCAGTCTCTTGTAATTTCTCCCATTTCTTATTCTTTGGAATGTTTTGCAATTGTGCTTCTGATGTATCTTTTGGAAACAGCCAGTCCTTCACTTCTTTTTTCCTTTTAAATTATCCATCAGTGTATTAGACCTCACCTGCTATTTTGTGCATTTGTTAAAATCTGTTTTTCTGGAGTTCATCTTCCTTATTTTTTTCACCAGCCTTGCTCTACTTGGGGCCATGAATGCTATAAATTCAGCATCATTTCAACCCAGGTTGCTGGCTACCTAACTAACCAACTCTTACTTATTGGTTAAAATTGAATGTAAAATAATTCATCCGCCCGCTTCCCAGTCAATTCGTCAACTTCCTTGACCATAAATTTGCCAACCACACATCAGAAACTTGATGGATATTTTATTTTTGGCTGTATTCTTCTTCCAACTTGTACTGAGTTAGTTAAAGTCTGTTACTACTTTTTCATATGTTCTGGATGATCCTGATAACCAATTCATAGACTCTGTCATTGGCTTCCTTCTCCTGTTGTGGGGGTGCATATCAAAATATCAAATGACTTCCACAATAATATCCCTATTTTACTCCTTTTTTTTCCTTTACCCACGTACTCCTGACATATCTAACACACCCCTCATTTTAAACCAAAAAGCAAATGTGTGTGCCAGTGGTTCTCAACTTTTTAGATGCAAAGCACCCTCCACCAATTTTCTGAATTTAGCAGCACCTTCTGTAAATGTGGGCACACAAGGGTAACATGCCCCCCTGACTTTGCCTTGATGCATAAAGCCCAGAGGTGCACCCATCCTCCACGCAGAAGTGTAAGGGCAGGTGCAGCACTTACTGTATCCTGTACATGGTGGTGGTGCTCCAGTCTGAGCTCTCAGGCAGAATGCTCCCTCCCGCCACTGCTGCTGCCTTGTCTGACTCCACACAGTGTCTCCTGAAAACAAAGGTGTGGCCAGCATGGAGCAGCACTATTGTTGAGAATCACTGGTATATGCTTTTGACATATAATTCAATGCCTCCTCTGTTTTTTCCTTAGAAAAAAGTTAGTCCCTCTAACAGAGATATGGAAATATTTGTAATGCCAAAAAGGTCATAGTTTTCCTTACATGCCACGACTTCCAGTTTATCCTTATTGTTTCCTCCTCTTGTACTGTATATCTTACATTAGTACAGGTATAGAAGACAACTTATTTCTTTGACTAGTGGTTCATGCACTTACCCTCATCTGCTAATGGTCATAAATAGCAGCATTATTGGCTGTTACATGTTACCTAAATGGATAAGCAGGAAGGGGAAGTGCTTAGAGAATCTCCTACCTCTTCATCATGCCATGCAACACATCTCTCAGATAGCAGGGGCATGCCATCAATTGGATGCCTCTGTCCTTCATAGGACTCAGTCCCTGACCACCACCAATACCATTCTTCTCATATTCTTGGGTATTCTACACATGGGCCCTTGATCCCTACAGATATATACATCTTATTTTCTAAGTAATGGGTCTGCTACTCTCTCCTTCTGCCACATGGGTCATGTAAGATTCATTATGTAGCAGCTGTGTTGAGAACCTGAAAGTAATCTCTCGCTTCTAGCTGTGCTGAATATTCTACAGTTTGCCTTGTCCTGGTATTCATAAACTGCCAACTGTCTTCTTCATTCTCCAACTTTGCCGAGTTCCACTTTGATTTCTCTCTTTACTGGGTCTGTTGTAGGAATGCATGATTTCCATCCAAGGTATCTTCACTTACATTAATGCTTTAATAGCCAGATAATTGTGCCTCCAAACCATGCACCTTTTCTTCCAGTATGGTCAACAACTTGTTGATATTACGGTCAACAACTGTTTCAGAATCCTGTTCCATTTGGGTAAAGGACAGATCTATTGTCATGCCATTTGTTTAATTGCCACCATGTTTGTCCTTTGCCCTGTGCTCTTCCAAATTTGTGTAGGGTCTCTCAGGAGACCTCTCACTGGAAGTTGGAAAACATTCATTTTCTAACAGAATGCATTTCCTCCAATGAGCATGTGTGTGTTAGATAAATTTGGTTTCTTCCACAAAGAGAAAGGAAACCATTCGTGTTTGATGAACTTTGGCTGTTTGGAAATGTCAAAAAAAAAAAAAGTGCTTTGCACTTTACCAGAAGAAACAGCAGTATAGATCTGTATAGACTGGGTGCTTCAGCAGGGCTTTTTGGAGCTTTTATCTAAAGCTGATTCAATCAGCTATTAGGTAAAAGCACCAAAAAGCCCCACTAAAGAACCTAGTCTATACACACATCAGGCAAGCCAGGTCCAACTAAGGCACTGCCTCTCCTGGGAATGCACTCTAGGGCTTGGCATGGGAACGCCCTGAGTTTAAACTAAAACATTTTGCAGAGTGGGGTTTACATCTGCAAGCAGCCACAGTTCACAGAGCATTTTTAAAGTGTTTAACAAAATGTATTCCATCTGCATCTTAAAATATTAATATCAATTAAATTATTAAAATGTTTTTGTATGTCTGAAGTTGGATGAGTGTCCTGGCAGCTATAAATCTTGAGAAGAAATTTAGGTTTACCACTTTAGGACCAATTGAAAATCGCTTGTACTATGAGGAGGAACCTCATAAGGTCATCAAGTCCATCCACCTGCTCAAGGCGGGATAATTCCTGAGTAAACCCTCGCAGCCAAGCATGTCTAACCTGCTCTTGAAAGCTTCCAAAAATGGAGT
Source organism: Crocodylus siamensis (assembly GCF_052110815.1). Taxonomy (NCBI): domain Eukaryota; kingdom Metazoa; phylum Chordata; order Crocodylia; family Crocodylidae; genus Crocodylus; species Crocodylus siamensis. Next base: position 236,024,784 of record NC_143396.1, on the reverse strand, counting down.
TTCTGTAGGTAGCCTGTTCTCATGCTTTAAACACATTCATAATCAGAAAGTTTCTCCTAGTCTTCGAGGACTTCTACTGCTGAAGCTTGAGACCATGGCTCCTAGTCCTGTCCCCTGTAGTCATAGAGAAAAGTCCCTCTCCATCCTCTCTTTAATCACCCTTCAGGTATTTTAAGATTTATCACATCCTGTCTCATGTCTTTTCTTCTCCAGACTAAATAACCTTCAGTCTTTCAGGCTTTACTCATAAGTCTTGCTTACCAGCCTCCTAATCATTTTTGTTGCTCTGATTTCCTCCAAACCATCCTCATCCTGCTTGAAATATAGGCCCCAGAATTTGAACACAGTACTCCCTAGAAGCCTCACCGCTGAATAGAGCAGAAAAATCACTTCCCTTGATTTGCAAGTGACATTCTTGTTAATACAACCTAAGGTGCTGTTGGCTGTTTTTGCAACAAGAGTACACTTTGGTCTTATATTCAGCTTATGCTCTATTTTAACTCCCAGGTCCTTCTCTGCAGTACTGCTGCCTACCCAGTTGTTATATCTTCTATATTTGTGCATGCAGTTATTTTGTCCCAAGTGCAGGACTTTGTACTTGTCCTTGTTGAATCTCATCTCCTGACTGAAGACCATTTCTCCACTCTAACTGGGTCATTCTGGATCCTAGCTCTATCCTCCAGTGTATCTGCAGCCAACTCATAATCTTTCTAGATCTACCCTAGATAGGCTACTTGGTAGAAAAGTGTTTACCATATTATTCTGAGAAGAATGTAAAGAAGGGAAAAGGGAAGACTTAAATAAAATGTAACAACATACCAGGTTTTTGTTGTAACAAATGAGTAGAACAGAAAGGAGCAAACCATTGGGAAAATTGAGGGGACAGTTCATTATATCAGCAATGTGTGGGTATTTCTTGATAAGCACAATTCTCTATTAATAAACTATTCAGAGTTTACTTAGCCCAGGATATACTTATTACCTCCAAAACTACTAGCCAAGTGATAAAAAGAATAAGCTTTCTTATTTTTTCTGTTTAAAAAAAACACATTTCCTTGAAATTGGTGAGTGCCTGTCTAGAGGATGGGAGATCAGAGAATCAGAAAAATAGAGCACGGAGGCACTCAGGAAGTCATCTATTCCAACCCCCTGTTCTAGGGAGGATTATCCCTGTGTAAACTTATCCTAGGCATGTTTGTGTGACCCTCACTTAAATGCAGAGGAAGAGAACTATTACTGCATTCTGCATTTTCAACAAAATACGAAGTAATACTCTTTGAAGTAGAAAACTGGCAAATCTGCTGAATCTGTTCCATGTTAGAAATATTAGGCCCAGTTCTTCTTAGACTTACAGGTTCTATGACTAATTTTCTCCTGATTTTCACTAATATTGCTGAGAAATGAATGGCCAAGTATTTCTGTGTTCAGTGTTTGTGTGACTTTTTATTAAACTGTGCTATTATGAGCAAGTATTTGGTATCCACTGCCTTCTCAACATACCTAAGCAAAGTCCCAAGAAAAAAATTGTTAAGATTGTAGACTTATTTCCTGATTGCTATGTGCAAAATGATTTTAAATGTTCTACAGACAGCTATTCTGTACACAATTCACAGCATTTTGACAGCAAGATAAAGCTATTCTGCCATGATACACATAATTACATAACTATCAATCCATCATTTATGTTGATTGTGGCATTAAGACATCTCTGAACACCAGGGAGTTTATTTCAAGGGTGTATTATTAATTATGAAAGCTGTGCAAGTGAATGCCTATATCAATATGGGTTTTTTTCTAATTTTTGTTTTGTTGTTATATTGGGGTGTAAGGGTCAATGCCAAATTTAACAATAAGAGAGTGAGTTTAAAAGATACCCCTGCAAATTAGTAAAAACAACTTTTCATCCTAGAAAGTGCTATGCCCTTCAGTGTTTGCAAATCCCTTCTGATCCATTCTTGAGATGTGATTTTCATGTTAGTCTCCCATTTGACTCTGATATTCTCCAACAAAATATTTGTCTTTATTTAAGGTTTTCCGGTGCATTGTCCATTTTAATGTCTGATGCATTGTTTTGCAGCTCTCTGTTTTAAAGCAGTGCATCCAAAAATTATAGATTATATAATGTTTCCCTGCAAACCTATTCCAAGTACTTCCTTTTCTAAGAGGAGGCTTGTGATGCAAAGTAAATACTTACTGTAACCTTTAGTTTCTCAAAGAGTGAACATTGCCAGTGCTTGGAAATACTAATTCTTTTTGTTTATTTATTAATTAGTTAATATTGCTTTAAAGAGGAAAATTATTATCTGAGTAATAAGTATACTCTCTCTGAGGTGTATGCGAGAAATATTGAGATGCTTTACAGGAATGCACTTTACTAGTCTTTGTTTTTTTATTTATTATATACATGTGCATTGAGAGATACAGCAGATAGTACACAAGACAGTTATTCAAAAATAGCTTGCAAATACAGGCTTCTTTATCTTTTACTAGTTTACTGAATTTAACTTGTGCCTTTGTTGTTAGTTCTTCAATGAAAACCTATATGCTTTTCTTCAGACACAAAATTAGCAATTTCTTCCTGAGCACCTTTCAACGTGTTTGGCTGGAAAAAGTACATGAAAAAACTCAGTATGACAGGCTTATACTCATGTTAACGGTAATGTAACCTATGGAGAGCCTCTTCCTTATGCGCACACTTACTCCTTTCCCAGCCATGATTTGATGTTATCATAAAAACATGAATTTGTACAATTTTTAGAAGGGATTCTGATTGGTCAGTCTTTAGGAACCATTGATAAAATGCTGCAGTAAAGTGTAGTTTAGTTTCAAAAGCACAGCATGAATATTGTGTGTAAAATATTCTCTGTAGGTGAATATTTTATTTCTATATGTCAGATATGGCCTGTAATTTTAGCTTGTGTACACCCCACTTAATAACTTTTAACATCAGTTTGCTTAGGGTAGTGTCATTATGATAAAAAAAAAAAACAACACAAAAATGATGAATTAAACAATCTCTGCTTCACAGGGCATGCAGAGTGCATCTAAAAACAAATGTCTTTTTAAATAAAACATAGGTATGTCCTGTATAGGCAATGTCCTGAAAAATCTTACCACTGGGAACAGAATTCCATGTAATTTTTCCCAAACGTCTCACTTCTCAGCCTCTTGCAGGCTCATATCAAGTGATTTTATCCACCATGCCCAGTACTGTGTGTTCCTAGAGCCAGATTCTAGGTTTTTGTAAAATATATACTTTTCCATTTATGAATTCCTGTGGGCAGTTTAGACCAAAACATTTGACAAAACATTATTTCCTTAATTTGGGATTGAGATTTGCATTTGAGATGAAAGACTGTGGTTATATGTCAGTAAAAGTTATGTCAGTGATACTTATGATACCAACTTCACCAAATGAATTTTTCCATCTCAGTGCATCAACTCAGCCAAGGCAATGCTAATATAATTAAAAAAAAAAATTCATCAGTTTGTAGATATATATTGCATCCCCTCAGCATAGTAAAATTTTGGGTTTAGTTTTATGCCTATAATAAAAGTCCAACACTGTTTCAATTAAAAAACAAATTTTACTTAACCATTTACTTTCTGGAAGAAATCTACTTTTTCCTGCTTATAGTCACAATTGAAAAGTGATGTTCTTTTGTAAAGACTGAGAAATCCCTATGACTTAGAGTTATACCAAGAATAAAAAATTACAACTTTTCCACTTTAAAAAAAAATGTACTGCCAATCACTTTTTTTTCATAGAAATAATTCAGAAAAAAGCTACATTTGAAATTTGGTCTACAAAAAGTTTTTATGGTCCACAGTGCAGTTTGAGCATATTAGAACAAAAAGGTTACAACAGATAAAAAATAGGAGTATCACTTCTAAACATGATCAATAGGCATCTACTAAGTTTTTTACCCAAGCCTGGCCTTTCTGTCCCTGCAATGCACATTGTCTGGCTGACTCATGTGTCATCATCGTTTCCTGCTCCGCCCCCCACCCTCCCCGCCTAGGCACAAATATGAGTTAGCTTGGAAATACCGCCATGAATACATGCACCAAAAATTGTTTCCTGCACTATGTTAATATGAGGAATAAGGAAAAATTGTGGGTATAAGTGCAGCTCTCTCTGTATTAGGAGCTGACTACAATTTACATTGCATTTTAAATGTTTGAAGCTAAACTTTCCTTTGCAGATAGCTTATTCATATGCCAACTTACAAATGTCACAATATTACATTATTTGAAGCTTTGTTTGTTACTTCGGTTTGCAAAACATTGTCTCCGTTCAAACAATAGCAGCACTAAAGGTGTGAAACTGACCCTCTCCCTATTGCACTGAGAGAGAAACATAGAGAATAACAGGGTGCATCCAAATGCTAACATTTGTAAGCACGGAGAATCTTACTGTTGTCCCTCATCTTCTCAGAACCCCCCTTTAAAAAAGTTGGGAAATGTAAAATGAAAGTTTATCTACCTATTTTATACAGTCAGAAGACAGAGCGGGGTGGCATCTTCTGCCTGCCGCCCCTCCCTACATGTTACAGGCATGCGATTACCTTAAGACCACCTACATGTGCAAAATAGCTATCGTGCCATAAAAAGCTGCAGCAAGCTATGAAGCTAGACCTCAAAAATATGTATTAACTTTATAGCTGGTTGCTTTTGTATTTTAATTTTCATATGCAACAGAGTCTCCCCTGTGGCTGAGAGCCCTGTCAGCTGTAGGCTCCCAGCCACTGTGGTGCACCTTGCCAGCGGGGGCTGTAAGTGCTACAACTGCTAGAGAGGCTCAGCCCCTGTAGCTGTGGACTCTGGGTCCCAGCAGCATCCCACAGCTACCTGGACCCAGAGTCCCACAGCTGCAGATGCAGCATACCTCTTGGTGCTACAACCCAGCTGGGTCCTGGCAGCTGCAGGGCACAACTGCAGTCTCCCAGCCCTGGGGGTTCACGCATCTCCGAGGCTGGAAGATTGCGGCAGCTGCATCTCCCATCTGTGGAGGTGAATGGGGTGCCCCATGGCTGGGAGCCACTCAGTTAAGGGGGCATCCAGCCATGAGATCTTGCTTCTTGCTGGTACAGGAAGAGCCCAGGATCAGGCAATGAGATCTAAAGTACAATCCCATAATTGCGCTTTCTGCCATGAACGTGTGGCATGGCAGGAGGTGTGATTTTGTGAATTGCACTTTCGATCCCATCACACCTTTACCTGGACATGTAGATAGGGCTTTAGAGACAATATCTGATGAAATAAGCTTCATGTCATGAGAGTTTGTACTATATATGGTACATGTTTTGTTTTTTATTCACTTGGTTTATAAGGGTCAGATCTATCCTGCCTTCTGCTTGACTTCAGACTAACACAGCTAACTACATTTAACCATAGAGACTCACTGGTTCTGAGAAGTGCTTCAGTCGATCTCTAAGTGCCACTCTGCCCTGCCTTCTAATTAACACAGCTAACTACCTCTCTCTATTTTAAACAAGTCACATTGTATTTCCTGTGTGTTTTTTTTATTGTATATTTGAAACTTCTTTGACTAAAGACTATGTCTATATAACATGACACAATGGTATCTCAATCCAGATAGAGGCTTTTGATGCTATCACAATACAATTAAGGCACAGTGCCAGTATAAACAGACACCTGCAGAGAACTATAATGAAATTAGGAGGTATTTGATGTGCATTCAAAGTGTACCCCACGTATTCTCAGAAGTCTGATGAATGTACCACTGAACATCTCCATTAGTTTGGGTTTTATTTCACTGACCAATCAGAGGATCAAAATTGTACAAAATGCATATCCTTACTAATCATTAACTACCTAAGCTATTATACTATGTTCCTTTTACCCCTCTTGATCTCACTTTCACCCCCCCCTCCCAGGCACCGTTCTATTAACCTCTTCCTCCATGGTTATCAGAACTATTGGATAGAAACAGAGGAATATTCATTTGAGGAGAAACTAGTTCAGGATTTGGCTGTAAGTACTGACATAACTGGGCTTTAGGTATCAGTGCCCATTTTAATATATATTTTTATACATATTTTAACTGTGTTTAACTTTCTGTATCATACATTTTTGTCTACATTTATAAAAACTGCAATCCTCATACTTCAGGGCGTAAGCTGATTGCTTCCTGTAGATAGGAAGAAATTTACCTCCTATCTCAATAATGCATATTTAAGTGCATTAAAGGTGGTTTATGCCCTTGATTGAAGTATATGGTATTGTTCACTTTTGAAAATGGGACTGGATTAGATGGACTGCTTTTGTCTATATGGTAATTCCTATGTTCCTATGTGTTAATTATTATTTGTTTGGAAGCTTAACACAATTGATGCTTTTCCCTCCTTTTGATTTTTTTGTTGATGCATAATACTTTCTTTATTTTAACATTTTAAGCTTTAATGCAAGTTAAGTTATGCCATTTTCTTGTTGGTACTCTATAATGAAATGTAAATATGTTGTAGCCATATTCAGCAGAAATTCAGTCTTTATATATAATGGATGTGGAGAATTGGTGACCTTCTGCATTTTAAACCTGAGTCTAATTCTCATTCAGAAAGATCACCATATCTCTCTTCCTTCTTCATGATGTGTCTTTGGCATCTTAGAAATGTTTAAAATACAATATCCTTGCTGCGTAAGCCCCTTGGAAAAGGAAGATATCAGTTACAAACCAGAAAAATATGATAAGGTCTAAACTCAACATGAGCTGCTGTGGGCTTTCACAGAAAACATGTAACGCCTTTTGAGAGGCACTGGTATATTGGAAAAGCATTTGCATTTTTGAGAGATTATGGGTGATGCTATTCTTCTACATCTGACAGCTATAGTAAGGCCTTTATTTCACTTATTAAAAATATCAGCACCCTCCACCACTTCCCTGATGAGACAAGGATTATCATTTAAGATTAGACCATATGTCATGAGACTTGTTCAGTCTTTGGTCTTCATTGTGTTGTATTGTTTTTCTTCCCATTAACACACTTTCTTCCATACCTTTTCCTTCTCATCAATTTGTTTGGGAAAAGAAAGGCAGATTCAACAATGACACAGAAGTTTACAGATTAATTTCTGCTGAATAAGGTTTATAACTTTCATTTGCAACATATTGACTTGGATAAACTTCAACTTTCCTTTCAAACAAGAGTAACAGAATGAGATACTGTAAATGCTTCATAGCCATACAAACAGAATGTTTCACATGTTCCAAACTGCTGAATATCATCAATTTTGGAAAAAGAACATAAATTGAATAGAATGAAACTGTAATTATTTTTGCTGCATTCAGATTTCTCTGCTTTGGCTTGTTGTTTGTGTTGTTTCCACTTATGAAATGTTACAATGTAAATCTTTGTGTAGACACCACCAAGGAAAGAGGAAGAGGAAGAAGAAGAGACTGAAAAAAAACATCCTGATCCACTTCATCAGATTATCCTTTATTTCAGTCACAATGCGCTCACTGAGAGAAGGTAAATAGAGTGACATTCTAAATTACATAAGACTCATTTTTGTAGCCTTATTTTCTCTTCATTGATCATAGAATTATACCATTAAGGTAAATTTAGTGTGACAACAGAAGTAAAAATATTACCACATTTTCTTGTGTTCAGCACGCCCCCAAATAAAACATGCATCGTGTGTTTAGAAAACAGAATGCAGAGTCATAGCTGACTGTGTGACATCAAGTAAGTGCTCCTGGGAACATAGAGTAGCCACGAAGGTTGGCATCCCAGGAAACAGGCTGATGAAGCAGCAGGCAGCAGGAATTTCCTGTTGTGCCATATCTCCTGGAAACAGTGTTTCCAGGAGGACCTAGTCAGTGTCCAACATGGTTAGTAGGCCTGTGTGAATAGGGAAGTATTCAGTTCAGATTTGGCTGATTCAGAGGACAGTGCTTCGAATCACTGTCCCCATTTGATTTGGCTTAATCAGAATTGGAGATTCGGTTCAGCTGGGGAGAGGCAGGCACAGCTGGGTGGCTGCAGGTTCTCCTGTGGCTCCTCTGGCTGTGGCTGCCTATCCCTGGTTGGGGAGCTGCAGGAGAAGCCCCCACGGCTGCCCTGCCCGGGCCCCATGCCCCATGCCAGCCTCCTGGCACTTCAAAAAAAAAAAAAGTTTAAAAAAGCACCTTGCACTCACTGGCTGCAGCAGCAGAGATCAGGGCCTCTGAGGGCTCATGGCAGAGCCCACACATGCCATGATGGGCAGTGAAGGGCAGCAGGAATTGCCCCCCCCCCCCCGGAACCCATGCAGCAGCTGCCTCATGGTGCAAGTGCAGCGCAGCTCAGCAGAGTGCTGCACACTACCTGGGAGCTGGGGCTGAGCTGTGGTCAGCTTCTGCTGTCTGCTGGAGCTATCCCAGTTCCTAGACAGTGCATGGTGCCCTGACGAGCTGTGCTATACCTGTGCAATGTGACAGGTGCCATGGAGATACCAGGCGGGGGTGGGACAATCCCCGCTGCCCCTCACTGCCCTACACTGCATGGAGGGGGCTCTGCCATGAGCCTTCAGAGGCCCTGATCCCTGCTGCTGCAGCTGGTGAGTGCAGGATATTTTTTTTGTTATTTTTTAAATGCTGGGAGGCTGAGGCTTGGTCGTGGATGGGGCCGGGCCGGGCAGCCACAGGGATTTCTCCCGCAGCTCCCCCGCCCAACTGTGACTGCCTGTCCCTAGCTGATCTGAATCTGAATCTCTCAGAATCTTTTCCAAATCGATTTGGAGGCTTCAGATTCAATTCTAACCTTTTAATGGGTCTACCAATTCAATTCAGATTTGGAGATTTGGCTGCCGAATGTTCTCCAAATAGAATCAGAGACTGAAGCTTCACACAGCCCTAATGATTAGGTCCCAAACCCTTGTAAGATCAGCAGCAAGACTAATATTTCTTTACTGTAACTAGTTCTTTATATAATTTGCTATAGATAAAGTGGAATTTCTACATCACAAGTCTCTTCATGACACTACCAGCTGCTTTCTTCCTGCTTCAGGTACATGCACAGCCAACAGCTGTGGTTGTGAGAGAGTTAACATAGGATTTCACCATCTTGACAGCCACCTTGGCAGCTGCATGACATTCATAGTGTCTCCAGGCTTCCTTCATTTCCAGTGAAGAAAACAGCTTCCCTGCTTAAAACAGGCACCCCAATTTTGGGGGTCTGATTTTGGAGGAAAGGTGTATGTTATATGTGAGGAAATATGGTTTTTGAATCAGAATGTGATTGTAAAAATGATTTAGCACAGCTACAGTTCAGTACTGCTAATATATTTTTGGCAGGTGGAAGTAGGATTTAGAGAATATATAGCCCCAAAATTGCCAGGCTTGATTTCGTATAGATATGAGGCCAAATCAGTTACTGTTGTTACAGACAAGATGATTCCTCCAATCTATGGTACTAGGAGAAGCCGTGGTGCAAACAGGCAAGGACGCCTGTTTGGGCCACTCAGTTAACCAGCATATTTTGTTATCCAGCATCCCCCATTCTTGAGGGATGCCGGATAACAAAGCTTTTACTGTAGTAGTTAAATGTTCTTATTGTTAGCAGGTATTTATAATCTTTTTATGTTATAAAAGGTTCAGAAAATCATGGTAAATAGTCTGAATTCCTATTAATGCCTGTTTCTGCCTTGTTCACACTTAGAAGACAAAGGCAAAGTATTCTTACATTGCCTTAACATAATCTTCCATGTGATTAATGATTTACTTAATTAGATAGTCCCTTAAAAACTGGAACAGCTTTAACTGAAGTTAGTTCTGGGCCCAGTTCTGGGCACATGTGTAGAACTGCCACAATCATCATATAGATTTGAATTCTGCTATCTTTTATTCAATGAAGTGGCTCTGTTTCAGCCAGGTAACTGACCTTTCCATTTACCCTGCTAGCGCTCTGTCAGACACTGCACCTATTTATCAATAATAAAATATGTTACTGACCTTACTCTCTTGTATATACATATGAATTTTACCAAGGAATTCACAAGGAAATGAGGTGAATAAGGCATAGCTCTCTTTGAGGAAAATGGGACCTGCATTCTGACAGTACTGCAAGAGATTTTAAACCTTCATAATAATCACTGTGAATGGCATTTTTCTTCCTCCAGCAGACTAGAAGATGATGCTTTGTATATTTCCTATTCAGCCATGATGGCAAAGGTAAGTATGTAATTTCAAACCCCATTCCCACCCCTAGATATTTCTCCAATTTATTCAGACATATTCTGTAAGCTTTCCTCTACTGTCTCCTTTGTGTTCTATTTGACAATAGCAGTTCCTCTCATATTCTCTAACTATTTTTATGGTATCACTGGACCTAAGTCTGCTAAACTACACAACCCTATGGAACTGAATTTGTATTCTTTACACAGGCCCTAAGGAAGGACTTTTCCTACTCCAAAAATGTAGTTCTGCCATTTCTGCTGCACTGTTGTAAACACTAAAAGCTAGAACCAAAAAGGACTTATATACCTAGGTTGCACTTTTAAGCACTGAAATCCCAGTGAATGATCCATAAAACCCCTGATAACTGCTCAGGTACCTGTGAAGGCATAGATGCATAAGTTTCCTCCAGAAAACTTACTTAGGTGCCTGAAGTTCTTCATATGCAGCACTACCATCATCATTTAAAGTTGACTTCTATTACTCTTTATTCACCAAAATAGCACTTTTCCATAACTGGCCTTTTTGACATTGATTCTGTTACTCTTGCATTGTAGACATGTACGTTTTCATATGCAAACAAAGCATGTACTGGTCAGGCAGGTATGTGGCTGTATATGCTCACAGACATCACAAAAATGTAGCACTCCAAAAATGGCTGATTAATGGGTGTTAAATGCCAGAAAAGGAGAAGGGTGGCCCTCCCATGTTTTGATTGCCTAAGGCTGAGTGGTTAGGGCACTTGCCCAGGAAGCAGGAGACACAGGTCAAGGCTCCCTTCCTCCAAACAGTTTTGAATCTGTCTCTCTGACTTTCCAACACTAACCACCATATCACAAGTTAGGTATTACACAGCCCCTTCTTATGCTGTTCTTTCAAATGCCCCTAGGGCAGCCAGAAGAAGGAGATATATGAGTTGGCAGGAAGAGAAGGAAGAAAGGCTGAAAGAGCTAGAGTTATTTAGCCTGGAGAAATGAAGACTGAGGTAGGGTTTATAATAGCCTTCAAATACCTGAAGAGTGATTATAGGAAGAATGGAAATGGGCTTTTTTTCTCTGGGGACAAGTTGGGGACAAGACTAGGAGCAATGGCCTCAAGCTGCAGCAGGGGAAATTTAGGTTGGAGATGAGAGGAACTTTCTGACTATAAGGGTGGTCAAACATTGGAACAGGCCACCCTAGAAACTCTGGACCTCCCATCCCTGGAATTTTCAAAAGTAGGTTGGACAACACATGGCTGGGTTGTTTAATCAGGGATAAACCTGCCTCGAGCAGGGGGCTGGATGAGATGGCCTTGTGAGGTCCCTTCCATCCCAATTTTCCTATAATCCTGGAGGATATGCTTCTCAGTGAGAGGCCTTCAGTTCTGGGAGGGGGCAGTTCTAGCCTGATCCCTTGTTCCCAATGGGAGAAACACTTCACTTAATCCATTGTATTAAATGACTATTAAATGCAAGGTATAATAGCTCAGCTTCAAAAAGAGCACTGAAGAGGTGTTTTAATGATGTCAAATTTGTGGCACGCTAGTTTAGGCACGGAGTTGGGAAATTCAAGAAAAGTAGTTTGAAATCCCCTCTGGGTGAATGAAGGGAGTCTAGAACTCAAGTCTCCCGCTTCTCAAAGTTGTTATCCTCCTGTTTTTTCCTGGTCCTTAGGCACATTCATTATCATATACTTGCCCTACCAGTGTGTAGCCTACTGCTCATGTTCATTATGCATGTGCATGCACATCCAAACTGTGGAGGTAATAGAAGTGCAAACTACACCTCAGTGGCCAAAAGGCCATGTATGAGCTTGCAAAACTGTCATTTCAGTGCACAGAGAGTAATAGAATTCCACCCTTAGGCACCCAAATCTCTCTTGAGTCTACTCAGGATTCACACACTAAGAGAAGCAGTGCCTAAGTCCCTGGAGAGGCCTAATTCAACAGGTGTGCTTAATACATGCTTAATTTCAATTGGTATCATTGAGTTCATTGACACATTTCATTATCATTAATATCTCTCCCAACTCTCCAAAAAGATATCACAAAAAAATCCTTGCTTCTTGCATTGAGTTGATCACCTAAGGTGCTTAAAAAATTGATATGTATGGGATGGCTACTGATATCATGGCTTCCCATCCCTGAAAGATGCATTTTATCTTATAACCACATAACGCAAAAATGCATGAGTACGTGAAGGAGTTGGAAGTAGAACCTAGGACTCCCTCATTCATCCTGCAATGCCCTCTTTACTGGCTTCTTCTTCTTTGTTTTCTCTCTGGCCACAGGCTTTCCTGTTCTTATTTGTATGAATGCATGTGTGAGGACAAATATTTAAAGAACTCAAATACTTTTGAAGCACTCACATACTTAAGGAATATTGCTATATTATCATTTTTTATCACTAGTGTTCAAAATTAGATTTGAAGTGCACCAATATCTAATGGCTTCCCCCTTCTAAATCGTTTTCCTAGCTGCTTTATCAGTTGTAAATAAAGGTCCAGTATTTGCATAGATTTGATTTTAGAAATGTTAACTTCACACATTACTGTAATTATTTTGTTAAAAAGTGTGATTTTTTTTGCCTGTCAGCACAAACTATAATAGAAATAATCACTGTTTGTTTCAAACTGAGCATTATTTTGCAATTTTTCTTTCTATGTAAAAAGAGCTGCCAGATTGAAGAAGAAGAAGAGGATGAAGAGAAAGAGAAAACTTTTGAGGTGAGAGTCCAAGCAAAGTGGAACAAAACTGTAAGATGAAAACTAGAGGACAAGTGCAGTTATAATAGCTATATGGAAGGCATTTTACTAGATTATTCAGAAAAAAGCAAATCAACTCTGCAATCAGCCAAAAAATAGAACATTGTGGCACACGGTCTGCTTTAAATTGAAACCTCTCAGCATTCCCTTAAAAGCTCTGCCTGACTCTCTTGCTGTCTTTGTGTTCTTATTTCTTTTTACTTTTCTTCACAATCTCTGTTCCACCTCTCACTTTGCCCCTCACTCTCGCATCTTTTTGCTTCCTTCCATTCTGACCCTTATGTGTTTATGCATTTTCATCTCTTGAAGCATCCATTTTCATTAACCTCTCCATCAGACACATTTATTCTACGTAAGTAATCAATTAACCTAGCAGCTACAAGGAGAATATGTACTTACCTATAGTAAATGGAGTTCTTTGTGTTCTCCAGCAACAAATTCAATTCTGATTATGGACAACCATTTGTTATTTAAAGTAATTGGAGTTCTTCAAGATGGGTTATCCAACTACACATTCTGTATTGAACCCTCCATCCCTCTTGCAATACCATCCTAAGGTTCTGTGGTTGATAGAAAACTTAGAGTTAGGGGGTGGTCTGTACTTCCCTTTATCACACTGGGGCAGACTATGATGTATTACACTATTCTATAATAACATTTCTTCTCTGAAATACTGTGTATATATATTCTATTCTTGGTGTGCACATGCCTCATGCAGTCAAGCACAGAGCCCTTTTGTCTTGGCAATACTTGAATATTGCTCTTCAAGCTCTACGCCAGGGGTTCCCAAACTCTGGTACACGTACTCCTGGGGGTATGCAAGATATCTGTGGGGAGGTATGTGGATGAAATTGTATAATGGCAGATTTAATTTTCATTATAACAATAATTGGCATTCAAGGGATTAAAATATAAATTGTGTGCTGGTACAGGTACGCGGGCAGCTGGTAAATCTGGAAGGGGGTCCGCAATAGCCCCTGGCTGAATCTAGTGGTGGGCCAGCCCACAGGCCCCATCCAGAATGCAGGACCAGCACCTCACACCCACCCCCAGCTGTGGCCCTGACCCTACACACTGACCCATCATGATGGATCATATTGTGGACTGACCCTGTGGACACTGCACACCAGATCTGGCTGCAGACTGATACAGCATGCAAGGCCATGTCATCTGGTGCATGGTGCATGGGATTCCCCCTGGGTCTATAAATTTGGCAGTGAGAGAGTGGTAGCACTGATTTGGTACTGCCAAATTTCCAGAATCAGGAGGAACCCCACAGATCAGATGACACAGCTTCACAGACTACATCTGGCCCAGAGCAGGCTGACCACCAGTGCTCTACACTAAGGACAGTGGTGTGTACTCTCCACTCCCCAGTTTCTCTTATTCATCATATCACCACTGATTGTTGAATCTTAAACTCCCTCTCAGCTGCCTATACTAATCAGCTGAGCTGGCTGCCTATTTCCAGCCCTCCTTTCCCATTCCCTTAAGTCAGTGTTCTCAAACTTTTTTAGCCTCAAGGACCGCTGCATAACTTTTCTGAATTTGGTAGCACCCTGGTTGCGAACCACAGTTCCAGCAGTGTAGTTTTTTATTTTTGTGCCCTGGATGCTGGGGTGGGGGCAAGGAAGAGCAGGTAGTCTTACCTGCCATGACATGAACTCACCCTTGTAGTGAAGTGTGGCAGAGTCCTCTCATCAGTCTCACTCACCCTCTCTTCTGTTAACCCTCTCATAGGTTCCCAGCAACCTGCATATATATCGTTGCTGTAAAAGCTTTAATTGGCTTGCAGTTTTGAAAGGGTTAATACAGTAGCTGTTGCTGCACAGCAGCAGGGGAGAAGGAGTCATATTGCAAGGAGAATCCTTATGCAGACTATCTACCCAGCAGGTGCTAACAGCTTCTGGGTGACCCAAGGATGGAGCTCCCACAACCTCTCTGAGTAGCGTGTTCCAGTGTTTTTCTACCCTCTCATGAGAGGATTTTTCCCAGTATCTAACCTAAACTTCCCTTGCTGCAACGTGAGACCATTGCTCCTTGTTCTGTCATCTGCCACCACTGAGAACAGGCTACCTCCATCCTTTTTGGAACCGCCCAACGGGTAGCTGAAGACTCCTCTCAGTCTTTTCTTCTCCAGACTAAATAAACCCAGTTCCCTCAGGCTCTCCTCAGAAGTCATGTGCCCCAGCCCCCTCCATATTTTGTTGCTAGACTCTCTCCAATTTGTTCATATCTTTTCTGTAATGGGGGTTCCAAAACTGGACACAGGACTCCAGATGTGGCCTTACCAGTACCGAATGGAAGGGAAGAATTGCTTCCCTCGATCTGCTGGCAACACTCCTACTAATGCAGTCCAGTACGCTGTTAGCTTTCTTAGCAACAAGAAGGCTCATATTCAGCTTATTGTCCACTGTAACCCCCAGGTCCTTTTCTGTAGAGTTGCTGCTTAGCCGTTCAGTCCCCAGCCTGTAGCTGTGCATGGAATTGTTTCATCCTCTGTGCAGGACTTTGCAATTGTCCCTATTCAACCTCATGAGATTTCTTTTGGTCCCATCCTGCAATTTGTCTAGGTCTTTTAATTACACTTTTAATTTCTGTTA
Source organism: Crocodylus siamensis (assembly GCF_052110815.1). Taxonomy (NCBI): domain Eukaryota; kingdom Metazoa; phylum Chordata; order Crocodylia; family Crocodylidae; genus Crocodylus; species Crocodylus siamensis. The sequence continues at coordinate 236,009,260 of NC_143396.1, read as the reverse complement.
CAACATTTGATATGATCACTCAGATCAATTGTCAACTAAACCCTTCCTCCAGACTCTAACAAAGTAGCTTCTTTTAGGTGTCCTTGTTAATGAATGTTGTCCACTCCTCCCCCTCACCCACACCCTTTGCACAGAAGATGCAGGGAAAGAGATGAATGCATGAACTAAAGACTTACAGTGTGTACAGATGTAACGTTTAGATCACCCTAACTGAGCTTAGGGCAATCTAAATGCTGGAGCATGGAAGTGTTCACAGGGCTTCGGTCACCCTAAAAATGGTGCACCCAATCTAAAGTTAGTTCTTGTCACACAAAAATAAACTTTAGATTGGCATGGGTTAACCTGACCTAAATTGGGTTAACTCAACTTAATGAATGCATGCACATGTCCCAGCACACCTCTGGGGCTGCAAAAGCCCAGCCACTCTCCACAACCCTGGGACTGCTGTTTTCACTGTCCCACCGACCCTGACCAGGCTGTTTTCCTCTCTGACCAGCACACCCCTGGAAGAGGCAGTTCCTCCCCAAAATATTGAACCCCCACCCCAGTCATACCAGCTGCTCCCCGCCATGGTCCCCTAGGCCCACCCTGATCCTGCCAGCCCCTCCCAGTCCTGCTAGCTGTCCCCCACAACTTACTTGTCTCTAGTTGCCCATGCACCTTCTCACAAACATCAAACATTTGCATGCAGTGATCCCAACTCTGGGTTAGGTGGCTTAAATTAAACCACCTAAACCAGAGTTGGGCCCTGTGAATGCTTGTTTTCATCTTTAAAGAATAAAAATCCTCCATATAACAATCTATTAAAAGTCAGGCCACTTTGTTGAAAGGCTTCTCTTTGGCCACCTGGTATTTTATGCATCAATTTCTCGAGTCCAGCCAAGAGACACTAGAGTGCATCTCATCTATCTCTCTAGTTGTACAGGTCATGCTGCGTGTGAAAGAAAATAGCATGTTTAGTGTAGTGATAACGAAATTTTGTGTTCCCAAACTCAGGAGAAGGAAATGGAAAAGCAGAAGACGCTTTATCAGCAGGCTCGTCTACATGACCGTGGAGCTGCTGAGATGGTCCTTCAGATGATTAGTGCAAGCAAAGGTAATGTTTCTATGACATTAAAATTGTAAGTAGTCTATACACAATTATGTGGATAAGTCACTGTACAAACTTTGCATAATAAATAAAAAAAATAAATGCATATGAGCTACAGTAAATAGCATTTCTGGTTTGTTTTTTAGATTATTTAAACAATATAACATCGCTTCAATTATTAACTCTTTCTTTGACAGGTAAAATGGGACTCATGGTCATTGAGACATTAAAGCTTGGCATTGCTATTCTAAATGGCGGGAACACCATTGTTCAGCAGGTAATAATTTACAGCTTCTCCAACACTTGGTTTTGAAAAGGAATCATGCAGTTTGGTGCTTTGCTATTACAGTTGTCATGTTGATTAATTTTAACCTAGATGACAACAAATTGTGGTTGATTCTGGTTGGTTCAATATCATGAGTACAGCGAAGTACAGCAAACTGCACTTTAACTTGAAGAAAGATTGTTTCTGGTCAGTTGTGTCAATACAAAAAGTGTTGATTTGACAAATTGTCTAATAATGATTTTTATATTTTTTCCCCCTGAATCTTCTTGTTCTAGAAAATGTTAGACTACCTGAAGGAGAAAAAGGATGCTGGATTTTTTCAGAGTCTCTCTGGCTTGATGCAATCTTGCAGGTAAAAATACCAATCAAGTTGTTACAGGTTTGGCTGCAGCTAGTTTAGTGGCTAATTGCTTGGTTTGCTGCATGTGCAAGGTATGGATGGTAAGAGTTTCTAAATGGGTTGGGAAATGATCTAGAAAGAAATGTTGTTTGTGAATCTTAGTCACTTTAGAAGGATAGGTGGGTTTTTAGAATATTCTTCAAAAAAAGAAAGGAATGCTGGAGAGTAGTTAGACTAATGCCTGATCAGTAGTATAATGGCTAGTTCACTGCGTTAGGAAATCAGAAGGATACAGGTTCAAATACTCTCTGAGGCTAGGGACAGCCATTCCACACAAACTGATGCAAGTGACCAGAAACCAGTTCAAATCTGTAATGGACAGAACTTCAGTTGCTGAACTTTGCTTTCAAAATGGCTGAAACTAGTTTAAGATAAACCTGGATGGATGTAGTATTAGACTGAACTGATTTAGGTTAAATTGGTTAATTGAACTTCTATCCCAGATCCTGTACAGATTTCAGTTAACTCACAGTGCCCCAGCATCCCTTGCAAACCCCACCTTGCAGGGTGGGTGGGCTAGCCTTCACCCAAGCTGTCTGCCCCAAACAAATAGCAGTACAAACAGTTATACTCCAGCACCCCTTGGCTTCTGGTCTAGGGCATATTGTTGCATTTCTGGGATCAAAAGTGAATACCTGTTCACTTGCTTAGCAATCCAATCTACACAGTTTAGACTAACCTGTGAAGATTGAACTGACTGTACTTAGCCTGGGCTTTTTAACTGACTGTACTTAGCCTGAGTGGATTAGGTCTAGAACCTGGATTTCTTGATTCCTGTGCAAGTTCCCGAACCAGTCGGGCACCATTAGTTGCAGCTTAATTAAACCACAGCCTCTACATTCTTTATTGATTCCTGTATATCTGGGCAAATACAGCAGGCCCTGTTGCCCATGTGTATCTTTCTGGACTGCAGTGAAAACAAATTTGTATAAGTTGACCTGAAGATAGACAACAGAATATAAATGATACTTCAGATACAATAATCCTTCAGTTTGGAACTATAATTGTCTCACAGAAATGGAAAATATATGTCATCATGCAACTAAATAAATTGCATTGGCTAACAGATCATAAAATGTGTTTGGATTATATAAATAAAAACATCTCACCTATGTTGCCTTGCTGGGGTCGTTTGACCCCAGTACTCTTTCCTGCCCTGGCAGGGGGTTGGACTAGATGATCTACTCCGGTCCCTTCCAACCCTAGAAACTATGAAACTATGTTTTCAGGGGGATTACTCTCCTGTGTTCAGAGAAAGGAGTAATGTCTTAGGAACAGAAAATAATTTTTCAGTAGATTTTGACCTGGGAAAGGAATTAGACTTTCAACATATTTTTTCTAAGTGATAACAACTTGATTCAGAAAACATCATGAATGAAAAATTAAATGAACTCCAATAATGACCTTTTAGCAGGAAGTAGGTTTGAATCAAGAAATAGAAAACTGTTACAGTTTCCTTTTTCTCATTTTCATAGATCTACATCGCTTGTATTGATGTTAATGATAGCATTAGGCATGTACCAAGAGGAGATTTAGACCTGAATCTTTTCAAAAAAATCATTGGACTTTTTTCCCCAAAATCTTTTTTTATCTAAGACATTGTTCATTTAATATATACATCAGAGTGGGTAAGGTCAGTTATTCAAGGCCTTCCTCTTTTTCATGGGAGAAATTCATTTTGCCATTATCTACATCAGTACTTTTTCAATATTTTGTTCTTTGTTACAAGTGTTCTTGACCTGAATGCATTTGAGAGACAAAATAAAGCAGAAGGTCTTGGAATGGTTACTGAAGAAGGAACTCGTAAGTATAATGAAATCAGTTCAAATAATGATTAAAACAGTGTGTTTCCTTCTTAAGCTGGAAGTCAGGTCTGTTAGCGCATGGCAGTCTCTGTTAATAGTTTTATTAAAATAACTTAGGATTAGACTTTTATATATGGTCAATGTTTATTAAAATACTAGCAATAAACATTTTAACAGAAATTATCTTGTAACTTCCAATTTTCTTATCCTATATTCTTATTATTTTTCTTTGATCCACAGTCATCGTTCGTGAGCGTGGTATGTTTGGGTTTACAGCTTTTGATACTATTGTGTGTTGCAAATACAGAAAGAAATCTTCTTTAATTGCATCTTCTCTGACATCCTTTAGGTTTAGTTTTATGGTCTGCAGCAGGTTGCGTGTTGAGCTTGGATATAAGCAGTTTGATGCTTAATTAAAGAAGTGTCTTTCATACTTAAGGCATGGTTTTATTGACAACTAACCATTTACTTATTAAATATTTAGTCCAGTAGTTTTTACCATGAATGCATTGGAGTGCTAAATATTTTGGCTTTGCTTTTTCTGTCTCATAATTTGTTTTATTATCATTATTATCAATACATTTATTTAAAATTACTTTAAAGCAGCTTATAGTATTTGCTTTTTATTAAAAAGCACTTCTGTTAGAGGATGCTGTTTGAAGAATATATGTTGTGCATGTGTAATAACAAACAATGGTCACATAATTCATTGTACTATGTATTTTCAAGGTGAGAAAGTGCTACAGTATGATGAGTTTACTCGAGATCTGTTTAGATTTTTGCAACTGCTCTGTGAAGGTCATAATAATGGTAAGTAAATTGGAATGAGTTTGGGGTTAAGATTGCTTGCATTTATTTTTTAAGTGGATGGATGGTAATACACATTACTAGAAGTATCACAGGACATTTCAAAAAAAGATTTTGTTGTATACATAAATTGATTTAAAATATGATCATAATGTCCATCATATTTAATAATCATCAGTACTTTAAGTAGTGGGAATGATACAGTGCACTCCATTTATATCCTTAAATGAATATTTTGCATGTATATACTTATTGTACAGTTACATCAATAAAGGCAGATTTTGCTTAACTGATGATTTGGTCAACTGCATAAAAAGACACCAGTCCCAGTTGTTTTGGTTTTGTTTGGGGTTTTGGGGGGGGGGGGGGTTGGGAGGGGGGAGGAGAGAGGAGAGGTTGCCTATTCCTTACATTGTAACAACCATCAGTTTTATGTGTACTGTGTAAGTACCACAACCCTTCTGCCAGATACTGGATGTCAGTAATAAGGGCCAGGATCAACTTTAGGGCTTTTACACCACTTCTCAAATTTAGCTTGAGCCCCCAGAAACCTGAGAGAACTAAAATTTAATTGGGTGTTCTAATGTGAACAAAATTCCCTGCTCACAAGGAAATGTTAAACTAAAGTAAGGTTTATTACAGGAGAAAGGGGAAAGCATATACCTTAAGGAAAAATGTAACTCTTAACTGTAGCTCAAACCCAATCCTGGTTGCAGTTATCTTAACCTAGATCACAGTCACAGTCACTGGCAAACCAATGCAGGGAGCTACCACCTACCTCAGTCATTTGGGAAGGCAGCCTCACCCAGGGCTGCCGTCTTGGGACTCTACCACCTATGCCAGCCACAATAGCAAGTGCTAGGTAGGCAGAGCAACTGCAGAGACACTGTTTCTCTCTACTTCCAGAGGTTGCCATTGGGCTTATCCCAGCCAAAGTAGTGGGAAAGCCTGCACTGGAGTTACTGCCACCCTGATGCTGGGGAGTGCTGTTCTGGCCCCTGGAAGCACTGGCGGGTGTAATGCTAGACAAGTGTTGCCTCCAAGAGTCTCCGCCACTCCTCTGCACTGCTGCTGCGGTTATCTGCTGTTTCTCCACACTACTGCCACTGGGGATTACCTCCATGCCACCAGCGAAGTTCTCCATCATTCTTCTGGCCAGTCCTCTTCAGGTTGCTGTGCAACCTCAGCTCTCTTAGACCCTGCCCTATATATTAGTGGTTGGCTCAGGGATTTTTTTCAGCTTTCTACTATAATGAATCACCAGGACCTACTACAGAGCCCTGTGCTCAGAAGCACTTTTATTTGGAGGAGCTGATCGAGCGATTCCTGTTTGGAATCTCTCCATTCATTGTACACTCACTAAATTTGGCATTAAAACAGAGGGCCATCCCACTGCTGTCTTTGAGGGCTGACCTTATAGAGACCTTTGTATACCTTGGCATCAACAACATTTAGGTGCCCACAAACTTCACAATGTAGAAGGAAGGGCCCATGGACATAATCTTATCCATCTGCCCTTTGCAACTGCACTTTCACTCAAACAGTATAACCCCAGATAGGGGCAGATATGAGGGGGAGGGGGAAGACGTGCACCAGTGCAGTTGCACCTACCTTTGATTCCTGCTTCACCCCAAGTTTGAAAACCAACACCGTGGTAGCAGCATTTCTTTTTGGGCAGCAGTTAGAGCCTTAATGGAATTCAGGGCTCATTAACATCTACCTGATTCCTTCTAAACTCTTTGTTCTACAGGTGTTAATGACCCTTTCTCCTTTTTAATAGTCTTGATGTTCCACTAATCAACCTAGCCTTTCTTCTGCAATTCTGCTGCCTGTTAGCTGCTCCTGGTAATGTAGCTCCTATTTCACAGCCCTATAGATGGTTTTAACTAATTCCAATCAAGTTATATTTGTTTTTGCTTCAATGTTAAACTGCATAATATAGCCCTAGGTCCCTAGCATATTAGTGTAGCTCCTGGTTTCTTTTTATCTGGATAAAAAATACATGCTGCATTATATGGGACAGAGCGTGACCCTGTCTGTACTTCCCATTTCCACCCATGACCCCAGACCACAAACAGTGAAAACAGGTGTAAGCAGCCCCTCAAACCTGTATACTAATGAGAGTATGCAGATGAGAAATATTCTAAGCTACCATTATAGAACAGAACCACAGGCAAACATGCAGAATATAATAGGGGTTACAATACAAAAACTGCTTGAGTGCACAGGAGCTCTTTGTCCCCAGGATCTATTTTATAATTTAATTTTTCTTCAGGAAACTGACTAGGAACTGTCAGTTTCAAGGCTGCTATAAAGTCATGAGGTACTCTGAGACACAAAGTGACAAGCATTAAAAAGGTACAGCATGTTTAGCACAGGCTGTTCCTATAGTTAAACCCAATGAAAATGATTATGCTAATTATCTAACTGCATAGCTTTCTTTTAGTCTATGCTATGCAGTTACATAAAGTGTAGTGAGATCATCTTGTATTTTTTTCTGTCCTATGTAAATGTTTATCAAATACAAATTATTTACTGTTACAGATTTTCAGAATTACCTACGTACTCAGATGGGCAACACTACAACAGTGAATATTATTATCAGCACGGTAGACTATCTCTTGCGTCTCCAGGTAAGAAAAGATAAAAAGGGCACACCATGAGAGCAAGATGTTCCAACTGGGACATTCCCAAGCACAGGCTGCTCATCTGCTTCTGCTCCCATGCTTCAAATCTTGAACTACGTCAGTGAAGACTCTACAGGGCATCCCACTGCAACCACTCTGAAGACCTTGGTTTCCAGGGTTTTTGAGATCAGCCACTGAGGGTCATTCCTGGAGTGTCTTTCCCAGCATATTGTAGGGTTTGTAGCATGCAAAAGCAGGTAGGAGGACCATGCTCAGAACCAACACTGTGGTACAAACATGCCCCCAAAAAAGAATTAAAATGTCTCCTTTTCTCTCCTGCTTTTGTGAAGCTAACACCCTCAGCTGCCTGAGCTAGTAGTGTTCCTGCACTGAAGACATCACAAAGATCACTCTGAGCCCAGCTTCTGTGCAGGAAAATGATGAAGTTATTTTTGCACCCTTAATCCTGCCCCCACCCCTGCCCTTGCACACCTGCTTATCACACAACATGGGTGTCCAACATAATGTGCTTAAATTCTCAGTAAACACCAGTGTCTATAAGGGGACCCTGTAACTATGATGCTTAATATCAAAATGTTACCTTGTTTATTAATCTTTAAATAGTTCTCACCTCTCAAGTTTGTAAACAAGACACCTGTTTGTTAGTGTTTCAGTACTGACTACAAAACACATAATCCCAAAAAAGTAAAATATGATTGTGATTAAAAATAAAAGAACACAAAAATTAAATCACACCTGCTGTTTCAAATTTTGCTGATGGGAAGATGTGGAAGAAGTGCTGTGCATTTCCACTCTCAAGTTATAACATTCTGTCATTTGTTCATAGGAATCGATTAGTGATTTCTATTGGTACTATTCAGGAAAAGATGTGATTGATGACTCTGGACAGCGTAACTTCTCTAAAGCTTTGGCCGTGACTAAACAGATTTTTAATTCACTTACAGAATATATCCAGGTAAACAGAAACCTAACACATAACTGTCTATATTTACAGTCATAAATAGGTTGATATTTGGTTAGTATAAATTGGCAAATAATGCAGCTTCATCCTTGTTGATTTCAATAAAACTAAAAAGAACTATTGGCCGATAATATAAAAATATGTAGGTGTTTTCTAAATGTCTGTCTGTTGAATATGAGATGCTTTATGATAAACAAAGTTTGGACGGTATCAATTGTATTTATTTCTTGGATTGCTCAAATCAGAAACTGTAAACTGAAAGAGTTATTCTTTAAATGTAAATCAGGTTAAGAAATAATATGTTTTTCTTAATTTTTAGGGTCCTTGCATAGGTAACCAGCAGAGTCTGGCTCATAGTAGGCTCTGGGATGCTGTTGTTGGCTTCCTTCATGTCTTTGCTAATATGCAGATGAAACTCTCACAGGTATGTCCAGCTGACCAAGAATTTTCTTGTATGCATATTAGAAGTAAATTGCAATCAAATGTATATTGAAAGCTGTAAGTAAGTTAGAAATGTTGTCTCTGTTCTGTTGTACGTGGCTTTTTTTATTTTTATTTAATGACAGAGCTCTCGGAAAGACCCACTGGACAGTCAGTTGTATGGATTGCCATTCTCCTTTTGTCAGAAAGTTCTTCCTAATCTTCAATCTAAATTTCCTCTGGCCATGGCTCCTAGTCTTGTCCCTTATAGCCCATCTCCTTCTTTTCCATAAATCACCCTTCAGGTATTTAAAGATAAGTCTTCCCACAGTCTTTTCTTTCTTAAGCTAAATAACCCTAATTTTTTAGCCTTTTCTTATAAGTGTTGCTTTCCAGGCCCTTAATCATTTTTGTTGCTCTGAGCTGGACTCTTTCCAATCAGTCCATATCCTTCTTGAAGTGTGGGGCCCAAAACTGGACACAGTTCTCCAAATAAGGCCTCACCAGTGTTGAATAGAGCAGAAGATTCACTACCCTTGATTTGCAAGTGACATGCCTGATAATACACCCCAGTATGCTGTTGACTTTTTGGAAAAGAAGGGTACACTTTGGGCTCATATTCAGCTTATGGTCCACTACCACAAGCCCTTCTCTGCAGTACTGCAGCCTAGCCAGTCATTCCCCTGTCTGTATTTGTACATTCAGTTATTCCATCCTCAGGGCAGAACTTTGCATTTGTCCTTGTTTAACCTCATTGGATTAATTGCAGACCATTTTTCTGGTCTCTCTAGGTCATTTTGGATCTTAGTCCTACCCAGAGTGCCTACAACTCCATCTAACTTAGCGTCTTCCACAGAATTGCTAAGCATGCACTACATCATCAAAATCATTAATGGAGATATTAAACAGTAGGGGACCCAGCACAGACCCCTGAAGAACTCCACTTGATACTTCTCCCCAACTATCATGATCCACAGAGGTGTTCAGCCTGGTGGTTAGACCCAGAGAGATTACCACTGTCCATAGTCAGGGGGCAATCCAAAGTCAGGCCTGGGTTCCAAAGTTTAGGGACTGGGCAGGAATACAGAAACAGACACCAGGGAAGTTGCACAGAAGAGAGATAGACAAACATTGTGGCCAATTTGTTGCGCAGCAGTGGCCAGGTGCTGCAAAAACCCCTAAAGAGCAGCCCTGGAACTAAACAGCAGGCTCAGGCTTAGCTGGCCCTGCTTTGGGAGTTGAGTGTTGCTGATCTAGTTGCCTAGCTGCAGTGCAGAGGTCTTACACCAGCTAAATATTGAGCTGTTGATTACTACTTGTTCAGCATGATGATCCAATGAGTTATTACAGTACTTTTGTCTAGACTTTCTTTCCTTAGCTTGTTAATGAGAACATTGTGGGAAACAGTGTCAAAAGCCTAGCTAAATTCAAGGTATATCACATCCACTTCTCTTCCACCAGTCAACCAAACCTGTCACCTTATAGAAGGAAATCAGGTGGGTTAAGGTGAATCCATGCTGGCTCTTCCTAATCACCTTGTTCTTCTCAAAATGTTTCCTTGAGAACTTGCTCCAGGTGTCTTCAATATCTTTTAGTTTAAAGCACCTCACCACCATTATAATGTGCAGGGATGCTAACAGACGTGATGCCAGAGTTTATTTCCACGCTCCTGCAGACACATCCCTGCATGAGTATAGGAGCCCATATGTGTCATCGTTACATATAGGGTAACAACATGTGTACATCACCTTTATATAGAGCAATGATATAGGGACCATTCACCAATTCAGATGCTTTCATATAGGGAGGGGCATGTAAGCACATAGGGAGCAAGAGGCATTTAATAAACCTGGCAAGTTTAAATAGGTGGGGAAGTGGGAAATGAGTGGAGTGTGATGTCCAGTCAGATAGCTAGTAAACCAGATCCCAGGCAGATGTAAAGTGGAGAACAAGGTGGAGGGCAGTTTTTGTCTTACTGCACACATCGTCTTTGCATCCTTATCCCATTCTATCCCTCTGGGGTCCATAGGTATGCAGGTGCTATGTGCTATGTCATGTTACTTCTGAACAATCCAGGTTAGGTACCAGAAACAGTCTAACTGGATAAGTGCAATGTTCTGCCTGGGCTAATTAGTCCTGCTGAAAAACATACTATGCTAATAGAAAACTTACTCAGAGCTAGCTCAGGTACTTCTACATGGTAACTGCATTGTGTAACTGGGGATGAACCCTGTGTAACACTCCTTCTTTTCCTTCCAGATCTAACACTTTCAATCTGCATTCCTTTCACTTCTCTCTCTCTCTCTCTCTCTCGTTTGGACTGCATATAAACTTCCTCCTCACTCCATGAAAAATATTTCAGAAATTTTGACCAGATTTTCAAGTCTGTGTGTTTTACTGTTAGGCATCCAGATCCATATTAGTGTTGTTGTATTAAGGAGCCTTAGCATATTCTATAAAGGTATTGATATTTTAGTGATATGACACCTAATGTATTGTGCTACTACATCTTACGGTGAGAAGGGATGGATTTATTTCTTAGATCTGAGGGTTAGTCAGATCAGTGAAGTTCTGCTTTCCCCTGCCTACCCTTCAGAGATCCTGAATTTGTTATTAAAACACAATCTAATGATAATAGCAAATCTGCTATGTTAGTATAAGATTATAGATCATTAACCATAATCAAATGATACTGAAAGATTCTGATGAATATCTTTTCACTAAACCAGCATGGTCTCAGATAGTCATCCTAAATGTTTTTTCCAAATAAATTTCATTAATAAAGGAGGAAAAAAGAAAAGAAAAGAAAAAACCACCTGCACTCAATTTGTGTTACAGGACTCCAGTCAGATTGAACTGCTTAAGGAACTGTTGGATCTTCTACAGGACATGGTTGTGATGCTGTTATCACTGCTGGAAGGTCAGATGTAATTTTTATAAATTATGTATTATTATTTTCTGTGCTGCGAAGCTGAGTTGTTACAATCACATTAATCTTGCAGATTTCCGTTTCATTACAATTATATTATGCCAATGGAAAAAGCTTTTCAGGACTTACTAAAAAAAAAATTCAAGGAGAAATATATAATGTGAAGTGTACATAGGGTTGAATGGGCAAAGACACTCCAGAAAAATACATTTAGAAAATGTTGAAGAGTTAAGAATGAAATAAGAAAATAGTGAGGTGGGAAGGGGTTGTTTTGCATCTTAATATGAAAGTGAAATCAATTTATTGCTAAATACAGTATAGGTACACCCAGTAACGTGTTGTTTTGACTTACACAATAGGTAATGTTGTAAATGGGACTATTGGCAAACAGATGGTGGACACACTGGTAGAATCATCTAGCAATGTAGAAATGATTTTGAAGTTCTTCGACATGTTCCTCAAGTTGAAAGATCTAACCAATTCAGATGCTTTCAAAGAATATGATCCAGATGGTAAAGGCATTATCTCAAAGAAAGAATTTCAGAAGTCAATGGAAGCTCAGAAACAATACACACAGTCAGAAATTGAATTCCTGCTGTCCTGTGCAGAAGCTGATGAAAATGATATGTTTAACTATGTTGATTTTGTGGAAAGATTCCATGAGCCAGCCAAAGATATCGGATTTAATGTGGCAGTATTATTAACAAACCTTTCAGAGCACATGCCAAATGATTCACGCCTTCAGAGCTTACTAGAGCCAGCAGAGAGTGTCCTTAATTATTTTGAGCCTTACCTTGGCCGCATTGAGATAATGGGTGGAGCCAAAAAAATAGAGCGAGTTTACTTTGAAATCAGTGAGTCTAGTAGGACGCAGTGGGAGAAGCCACAAGTGAAAGAATCCAAGAGACAGTTTATATTTGATGTTGTAAATGAAGGTGGAGAACAAGAAAAGATGGAACTGTTTGTGAACTTCTGCGAGGACACAATCTTTGAAATGCAGTTGGCATCGCAGATCTCTGAATCTGATTCAGCTGAAAGACCTGAGGAAGAGGAGGAGGAGGAACCATATTATGTAATGGAAGCTGGAGATGATGAAGAGGAAAAGTCCTTGGAATCAGCCTCAGCTTTTGCAATGGCCTGTGTTGCACTTAAGAAGAATGTTGCCAACTTTTTAAAAATGGTCACTTTTAAGAACTTAAGAAAACAGTACAGAAAAGTTAGGAAAATGACTATAAAGGAATTGGTTAAAGTATTTTTTTCTTTTTTCTGGATGCTATTTGTAGGGTTATTCCAGCTGTTCTTCACTATTGTATGGGGGATTTTCCAGATACTTTGGAGTACTGTGTTTGGAGGTGGCTTGGTTGAAGGCGCCAAAAACATAAAAGTTACCAAAATATTAGGGGACATGCCTGACCCAACACAGTTTGGAATCCATGATGATGTCATGGAAGCAGAGAAAGCTGAAGGCGTTGAGCATGGCATTAGAGCTGAACTTGTGCAGTTTGTGAAGGGCGAAAAGGGAGAAACTGACATCATGTCAGATATTTTTGGTATTCGTACAAAGAAAGAAGGTGGCTCAAAATACAGTCACGATGCTGGACTTGGAGATATTAAGGAAATAATTGGTTCAGATAGCCCTTCATCTTTGGAAAATGCTGTTCGGAAGAAAAAAAGAGCACAGGTAGGTGACATGAATTATATCACCCTCACAGTGAAAGCTAATTACATTGCTAAAAATTCTAGAAGAAACTAAATTTATTTGCTTACACTTTGCATTGATTCTCAGGATGATTTGCTAAGTGGGAGATCTCTTGTATAGCCCACTGTATCTGCCTAGCTTTGACTTTAAAATTGTTTTGGTTGTAGTAAAGCTGAAAGTGCAACAGAGGCTTTCCAGATACTCTCCAGCTCTTTTTTGTTATGTCTTTTTTTTTTTCAGTCTAAATAACTTAGTCTTGGCTACCTTAGTCTTTGCTGTACTATATCTTCACCCTACTCTCCAGTACTCTTCCTCCATATTAATGCTTGATTATCTTCCTAACTTGTTTATTATGTTTGCTTCATTGATCACAAAGGGCAAACTGGCTTTTACATTTCCTCCTCTTTGAAGTAGTTTTGCCCAATTTTACTGACTTACTGTTAATTTAACAGTCAGTTAATGATAATTGTCCTTCCCATATAAGAACAATTTGTTTTGTTCCACTCCACTAGTCCTAACAGCAGTACTGGATGATACCTCTGGATCCAAGCACCCCTTTTCATATCTTTAACTCCTCAGCTCAAATTAATTTTATTTGTATTAGGCTATTTCAAATACTTCTCTTCTGTCATCAGTATTAATTCAGTCCCTTAGGATTTCCAGCAACTTTCTATATAAAAATGCACTACATAACTCTTTGCCATTTGCTTTCTAGTCATTCTTTTGGACAACTAAGATATGTCTGTTACCATTTCCTTCTGCTCATTAAGCTAAATTTGCTATTTCTCAACCTATTTATTTATTTATTTACAATGATAATAAAAATCCAAATTTGCTCATGACTGTTTTTCAAATCTAGTCTTATTTTGTACACCTTTTTATAAAAGTAGCATTTGCATCTGTGAAAGTCTGTTGTATGAACATTAGTAGAAAAGTATGTGATATATTTAGTATGTAGAATTAATTTACTTTGAAATTAACGTTCTTAGCATCCCTCAGTGAGAACTTAATTTTTTTTTTAGCAAATATTGTTTTTCTTTCTATTCACATACAGCTCTTGCAATTATTTTTTTTCTAATTGGTCATACATGTGTTCGGAAAGAGACATAAATTATTTATCGTTAATTGTAACTTTAGCTCTACAGCTTATTGTTCAAGCTATAGCTTTGCTTTAACTAATTCAGGAGTATTTATTTCTAATTCCACATTATAACATTTACTGTTCATGTAACGTGTGAATTATTTAAATTATCCACTTGGAACAGAAATGATACTATATGATATGATAACCAATTAATGGAGCTCAAAGTATAAATTTTACAATTTAATAGACAGCTCAAAATTTGCTTTCAGTGAATAATTTGGCATTTAATCCGAAAGAGCTTTTCATGGGAACTCATTTGAATTCCCTTCAGCATTTGCAGAAAAATATAAAATCTACTTTTTACTCAGCTATCTCCTACAGTTCAGCAGGAGAGCCCTCGAAAAGCAATCATACTGTGTATAATTCTATCCTAAAGAGTGTTAATTAACTTTTTAAAAGCTGTCTTTTTTAAAAAATATATTAAGTGGTAATAATCCTTTTGCAAAGTGTGGGTGATTTAGATGGCAAAGTCATTTTCAAATACGCCATAAGGTTATGTGTATAATGCTCGTACAGTGTCAGGGGCTGCTTCTACATGAGATGCTGACTGAGCAGTCATTACTGCACAGTCATTTAGTATAAACCGGAGTTACTACGCAGTAGCATCACCAAATGGCTTTTTTGTGACACTGGCTGTATTGTTGCTCATTACTGCTGAGCAGTAGTAACAAGCTACTGTGCAGTCAGCATCTCATGTAGATGCAGCCAGGGAATACCAAACTGAGCCACGCTGCACCTGTTCCAAGCCTGCGTAACCTCACACATTAGAAGTTATGCAGAGGCCGTAGCGAAACACTATGATTTTGCCAGTAAGCTCAGTTGAGAAGAAGAGCCAGCTGGTCTCTATACAGCATTGTGTTACAGTAGTTACACTATTTGTGGTCCAGGAAGCTGTACATGCATGGAGTGCCTCTGGCACTCCCTAACCTAGCATCATGTTGAGAGAGAGAGTCATTTTAACTGCAGGCATGAAGATTAGATTCACAAGTTGAACTTTGCCACTGTAGTGCCAAGTTGCTTTGCCTAATTTTTAGATGCTCTACTGCCCCATGGAATTTATAATCCCAATTGGGTACCCACGCTCCACTATTCAAGATAGAGGTTAAGCAGCTCAGAATGAGTTTCACTGTAGGCAGCCAGCTGAGTTAAGAGCTCCCTAAGCTAGGCTGTGGGGCATGCCAACCAGAGGCAAAGGGCCTAAATCCTGTCCCTTTCTAAGAATCAGGTACTTAACACCACGCTGCAGACTGGTAGTTTCTTTCAGTTGATATTTACAGTCGTAAACCCTTTCTTGGAACTAGAGGCCTAAGCGCTTTCTTTTAAAACATCCATCAGTTTCAGTCCTTTCTAAAGCTAGATGAAGGACACAATGCTGCTGGGGCTGCCACTCCTTTTACTCAGTAGCTTATTATTTAGAGCTCTCACTGGTGAAGTACAGACAGTCAAAAAGCCTGAGGCTGAATCAACTCAGTCTTTGCAGGTTAATCTAAATTGCACAGATTAAATTGAAACAGAAGTGAACAGACCATTGGTAATACATAGGGGATGCATGCACGTGCACTCCCTGATATTGGCCGTGCACCCACTGGAAGCGCCAACTGCAAAGTGGTTTTGCTGGTTTCACTGCTGGCTTGGCAATTGGCTGCTGGGGGGACACCACCTCCCCCCCATCAGCGATCTTGTGCTCCCTCAAACTCGGGAAAGACCGGTCACCCATGGAACAGACTTTTACCTTTGATTCAGGAAATGCAGCCACATGTCTGCAGCAGCTCAGGCCAGAAGCCAGGGGGCACTAAAAAATGGCTCTCTGGCTGTGTGTCCACCTGCTCTTCTTCTTGCCCCTGAGGTGTCTGGGATTTGGAGTCCAGACTCTGCAGGGTTGCTCATCTTTTTCTCTTTCTGCTTCCAGGTGCGTCTGAGATTTGTAGTCCACTGTTGCAGCCAGCAGCAGGTTTAACCCCCCACCCCCAGCCCCAGACCCCAGCTGATGAGGGAGGGATGAGCAACTCTGCAGAGTCCTGCTATCATGTCCTTCAAGACTGAGCTGCATCCCCAGCCGGGCTTGTCCCTCTCCCCTCCCGCCTTTGTCAGCCAGCCCTCTCTGCTCCAACTACGGAGCAGACCGCAGAGCCCAGCCTAGCCCACGGCTGCAGAGCATGCTGGGGGATTGTGATTTATCTTGAACCAGGAAGGGGTCTGGGACAGAAGTTTCATAAATCAGTTTGACCCAGATCAGTTAAGTGTGATATACACTCAACCAGGTTTATTTTAAACCAGTTTCAGCCATTCAACTGTATCACCAAATAAAGTTCAGTGATTAGGGCACTCACCAAGCAGGATAGAAACTTTGTTCCAATACCCTGAAGTCTGTTGGTTTTAGGGCATTCTCATGGGACATGGGATACTTCAGTCCCTGCTTTGAATCAGGCAGAAGGATTTGTTATGGAGTTTCCTGCATCCTGAGTGAATAGTGTAACCACTGAGCCATTTTGTAAAAAGGGGGATAGCAGTGTTGTACAAAGGCGGTTCGTTTCCCTGGAGGCAACGCAGAGATCACAGACACATAGACATCAGTCGGCACAAAAGGATGTATTTGTTTGTAAACAAAGGTCAGAGAGTGGAGCTTTGAAGCTCAAATCACCTCTGGCCCCAATTGCATTTGCAAGCGGTTTTTTATCTTCTCTCTCCTGGGCACGTATGCAGACACAGGAGTTCCTGCAGCCTACTTCCATTTCATACGAACATACATGTAACTACATCATCACATACATCGCATGTATAGTATAATTAGCTATTTGAGTATACGGGGCGGAGAGGTAAATATGCAACAGCTCATTAAGCATGCTCAAAACCACAATAGTTCAAAAGTTTATACTCCAAGGCCATGCAGTTAAATTTCAGTCTCTGTAATCAGTATGAGAAAGTCTAAGGAGGATGGGGAAGAAGAGCCTTGAACAGTATTTCTTTCTTATCAGGAGCAAGATGCAAGCTGTGCATTTCTAACAGCAGCACCACCTTGTGCTGTACTGTGTGAGCAGGTTAGCCATCCTCAGAATAAAGTTTTTGACTGGGCTCTGAAACTGGACTAGTGAATTTTATTATAAATCCTATCATGGCTTAGGTGTGAAATAGGTGTCCTGGGCAAAATCCTTTTCTCTTTATGTGCCTAAATGACAGCATTCTAGCCATGCAAGTAACATTTCTGGCATTTAATTGCAGATGGCAAGTCTTCTTCCCCTGTACTGTGGTCACGTAAGTGTGCATGTATAGTAGACACATGAGGGAATACATGGCTGCTTACGCAGTCACAGCAGAGAGGCAGGGATGTACAGATACATGGTTAAGAAACTGCTATTTAGGCACATAAAGGGAAATAGAATTTCACCCTTAGTTCTTGACCCTATTTAAATAAGCTGGGCCTGCTCTCCCTGCAGCTACCCTCAGAGAAGGGACAGCTCCCCTTACTCCCGTGAGGCTCGGTACTGGCTCCAATCTCTCTGCAGCTGTGAGGGAACAACTGTGGAGCAGGAACAGCTCCCCCCCATCCCTGGGGACCTGGGGCTGGCACTAATCCCCCTGCAACTGTGAGGGAGCTGCCCCAAAGGGAGCAACAGCTCCCTCTATTCCCAGGGCTGGCCCCAATCTTCCTATAGCTGTGATGGAGCTGCCCCTAGAGCACAGACAACTCCTCCTGCCCTCCTATCCCAGGCCTGACCCCCGCACCACCTGCAAGCCTGGAGCTGGAACCTGGGGAAGCCTGGACCTCCCCCTGCCTGCTGCAGGTGGGCAGGAGCAGCCCTGGACTGAACTGCTCCCATCGGGAGCAAATTTGCTCCCAATAGGCACATGTGTAGACATATTTCCAACCAAAGCTTAATACGCCTGAATTTACTGCACAGTAACATTCAGGTGCATTAATTGCATTAGTAAATGCACCCACTGTGCATGTAATAATGTAAAATTACCATTACTATGATTAATACCCTATCCACTTTGGAAAAATTACTGGGGCTCACCTTCAGTCTATCTTAATCACTTCATCTATCTCAATACGTCGACTATGCTTTACTTAATCATCTGCCCAAATTCTTATATTGATAATGTTTCTTAAAAATGTATCAGAGGAAGAATTGCTATAAAAGTTTCATTGTTGAAATATTGTCCGAGGTGCTTGTCCAAAGAGCATAGCAATTTAAAACTGGCAAAATGAGAAAGAGGTATGGTTTAGCTGTTTTATTTATTTAGATTTTATTTGCTTATAGTTTGCAAAACCATTAACTAGAAATATTGGAATTAATTGGAATTACTTTTTAAAGTATGCATTTTTGACAATTTAAAAATTTTTTGCAGACCTCTGAAATAGCCAAAGAAGTTGAAATGGAAATAAAAATGGAATCAGAGAAGGCCGAGTAAGTGGCTCATACTTTACTGCTTGTTGTTTCCTCGAAGTTCCTAGATGAGCTGGCCAAGAATAGCCCTAAATATAGCCCATGTGTTCAAACTCTTCATCTCAGTAGTACCTTGGCCAGGCAGTATGCACGAGTCTGCACAGTGAGCATTAGAGCAATAACTATCAAAGAGGTTCTCACATAACAGTCCTTGTCTAGAGAATGTCTGCACTGCTTCTAGGCATAGTACCATACCCATTTATTTTATTTTGCCCCCCTAGTGGTCTAAGCAATGGCAGTGGCACTCCCTAGCTTTTATGCTTCTGAAATACTGCGAGAATGTATTATGTCAATATCAGGTCAATATCCTTTTATATTGGGGTCCATTTTTCAAATTTTCATTTTAGCCCATTAGTCTATCTCCTCTCTCTTGCCTGCTGACAGTTACCTTCTGATATGTTTGAATTACTGGGTCAGAATTATAATTTTAAAGGATTATTTCAGGGCCCAAATAAATCTGTGTCGCTTGTCTGCCACTTAACTCTACCGTTTTCTGTGACTTTAATAAGGTATATGCTAAGAAGTTCCATGATGGTTCAGTGAATTCTTGTTTCCTAACTATTCCCTGTTAGGCTGTTTCTAACAAACTTCCTAAATTAAAAAAAAAATCTGTTTCTTAAATTTTACTTTCACAAAACTATTTGTATGTAATTTGTCTCCCCCTCACTCCCTTCCACCTTCTCCAAGGTTATTAAGCATATTATTTTCATTGTTCGAGTACTTCTGGTAATTGCCAAGTGCACTTAAACTCTTTTGTGTTTCTCAGTACTGAGAACCCATTGATGAGTGTTTCTCAGTGTGTAGACAATAGCATCTCCTCTTGTGTGCTCCAAAACAAACAGTTTCAGAAGCTACTGTTTATCCAGATCGTGTTCTGACCTGTTATTGAATTGGTTTATATTTAGTTTGTTCAACTCACCCTTTATAAACCTTTTGTTAGACTGTATTCCATTTACTTAATTTCTCTGAGACTCCAAACTGAAAGGCCAGTAGCACACCTCACTTTTTCACTAATTCTGTTTATAATATATCTAGGAATTCTCCCAGTACTAGATGTGCCACCCACTCTTGTTTTTGGCTTTTCACGTTAGTATGCAAGCTTGTGAAGTTTTTATTTTTTAATGAAGATGACCTCTTTCTGCTGACAGCGTATTACCTTATTGAATTTTCTTCTCCCTGCTCCCCTCCTGCACTTCCTTCCAATTAAAACATAATTGCTGACTTCTCTCTTGCTATTCAATATACTGATTCTCTTGTACGTCTGTTGTTTCCCACAATATTTCATTGTCTAATAAGTACTTTAGTAGGGCCTGCCAGCCACTGCTGATTTAAAAATTCTAATTTAAATATCTGTTCCCAAAATCTTAATTTTTCTGGGCAACAGATTCTTGCTTTTCCAAAAGTTTACCTGTGTTTAATATACCTAAACCTTTCTTCTCTGTATAGCTTGTTTCCTATGCATGCCACTGGAACATTTCAGAGAAAGTGAATGTAGGGTCCTTGTAATGATGATTTGTTTATAAAAACACAAATGTAGACCTTCAGACTTCTTTCATGTGGTTTCTTATTTCACTGGCACTGCTCTATATCAAGCCACATACTGCTCTCCATTTCCTAATAAAAGAAACGCCTCAATATTTTAAACCCCTTACACCTTCCTAGTCGCAGATTTATCACCTAGTCAGGTACTTATGTATCTGAGAAGCGAATCCCCTTGTCACTATGTTTAGTCTTGATACTTACCTCTCAAAAAGGGCATTCCTTTGTGGAAAGAAATGATTGTCATCTTCTACATCTTTTGTCAGGTGGTTTCTTCTAAAGGAAATTTTCTCTTCATTACTCATCCTTTCCCTACTTCAATAACAGTGACTCCCTAACTGTAATGAACCCACTCTTCTATGACTCTGTGCAGCACCTTGATAAATCTTTCTTTTTGTTTGATCCTGGCCTTGAACACATATGAACTGATAATTTTGAGTCACTTGCACTGGGTACATATATATATATATTGTTTGTTTATGTGGCAAGTAGCTGCACATTTTGTATTGCTTTTGGCCTTTACCCTCACTGATCTCCTTTTAGGTCATTCAGTGACCCGTTATCATCCTTGCACCTCATCTAGTGCTAAGATAACTTTTTGGTTGTATTTTCTAACTCACTTCGTATAGTCACTCACCTCTAGTCAACCTCTTCATATTAACTCAAATTTACAACCAGCCTCTTTTAATTAGGACTCACTAGGCATGTCTACACAGGAGGCTTACTGTACATTCACCTAATGACACTGCACGATAGCATGTCACAGCAAAAACCATGCTAATTGCCTACTATGCAGTGTTATTAGGCTAATGCGCAGTAAGCATCACTAAACAACCATGAGCCAGTGCTACTGTACAGTAACTCTAGGTACTGCGCATTTAGTTAGTACTTTATTAAGGAAGTACTAAACTAAGGCGCATTAATGAACGTGCAGATGCATCCTCCGTCTATACTCACTAAATTGTAGCATGCGCAATACTGGAGCTTACTTATATAATTTGCTTTATATCATCTTTCTTCTAGTATGGAAGATGGGGAGAAACAAGATAAAGCAAAGGAAGTACAGTCAGAGCATTTAGAAGAAGGGAAAATGAAGAAAAAGAAACGAAGACGTGGACAAAAAATAGAGAAACCTGAGGCAGTTATGGCTAACTTTGTTAAAGCCCTGGAAGTTTATCAAACAAAAATGTTGGTAAGTTTTGTTCCCATTCTTTTCACATTACAAGGCAAATAACACAAAGATTTCCATGCAGTTACACATGAAATACAAAAAAGCAATACCAGTAAAAAGAAATAGTGGCACAAATTCCAGGAGAAATACTACTCATTCTACAGAAGTATTTGTAGTGGTTTTGTCTAACACTATAAACACTAAAGTTCAGATTGTGTCCCTTAGATGACTCCTAAGTATTTCCTCATTTTTGATATTTGCTACATGACACTATTAATTTTGTTGTTTCTTGTATTTTCAGCATTGCTTGGCTAGAAATTTCTACAACTTAAGGTTTCTTGCTCTATTTGTTGCATTTGCCATCAACTTTATTCTGCTATTTTACAAGGTAAGTAATAGTTCTCGTTTTTCTTTGTAAAAATTGTATTTATTTCAAGAGTTGTGGGTTCGCTAACCAAACATTACTTAAACCAGACAGGCATTACAGTAAGCACTACATGGACTAGTCTGAAGTCAAAACAACTCTGCTAACTCAACTCAGCTTGAGTTAATTACAGCTTGAGTAGCTAAACCTACTTATTTTTGCATTTTATTCAAACAGCACAGTGAAAATAAACAAATCAGTTTAATTATTATTTATAGTCATTTTGACCTTATGTCTTTGATAAACTGGTACAATCCTTCCATATTTGGATAGCAAACCTTGCCAAAGGAGTATTTAAAACAAATCTTCCTCCTCCACCAAAAAAACCATTCTCACAGTTACAAGAATGATTAGAGATCTAGAAAACACTTTATTTTTAAGACAATTTTTGTTGATTTTTTTTGTCTTAAACCTATATTGGGACCTCAGCTTACGTGTCTGTTTCTTTAGAATAACTGCTCTTTAAGTGAATAGTACTGATAACTTTTTCAACATGGAAAACCTTTGTAAGTCATTTAGAAATCACATTAAATCTCCTCATCCTCTAGCTGAGCTAACAGCCTTTACTTATGTGATGGTTTATATACTAGTGTCCGCTCAAATATTTTACTTGGTTTTTAGATTAAATTAATTTTTAAAAAAAGTAAATGCAATTCTCCATTTTTCTAGGCGGGGGTTTTCCTCAAAAAAAATTGTTCATCAAGTTACTAATCATAAATGGTAGCCTAAGAAAATATAATAGCATATCAATCAACCAAACAAGCACAGCAAGTGTGCATGATTTTCCCCGTATTTTGCACCATTTCTACATGAGAAGGAATAATTCATCTCTTTATAACCATTCAGTCTATTCTCTTTCTGTTGCAACTGCCAACAAGGTTGTTAATTAGTGTCTATTGTGATGTTATATTTTGCAATGAAGACACTTCTCCATTGGGACCAGGATTTTAATTGATCAGGACTGGCAGGAGGGTGAATGACAGACACGAGGCATGGATTTAAGCAGCAGCCTGCAACTTGATTTATTTAACACTATGGAGGAGTGTTAAGTACTCAACACCTCTTTTCATATACCAAGCTCTTACTGGGTTTAAGTGCAAGGCTTCTACTTTCTAGGCAGAAAGCATGGGAAAAGGTGTACCTTATAGACTAACTAAATCAAAGATCAGATACTGGAAGGGACTTTCTAACCAATGACTCAAGGAGGCCACCTTCAACCTACCTCTGCAAATCATCTCGCTTCTGAGTCTTCAAATCCTCAAATGAAGAAATACAAAGGGGCGATTAAGGGGGGACATTAGTCCACAAAGACTTCAGGTCTCCCTTTCCCTAAAAAAACAATCACCTCTAAAATCTCAGGTCTCAGTTGCCTTTAGGAACCAGACTTTTTAACCTTTCTCCACATTGGACACAAGGTACAAGTTGCAACAAACCAACCAGCCTCATATTTTTGAATATCTAAGTTAAATCCTGTTGCTTTCAACCTAAATACACCTCAGTGACAATGTAAGAAAGGTGTGAAAACCCACTGGACAGTTTAGCCCAGTTTAGCCCAACAGGAAAAAATCCTTTCTGATCCCCAAAATGGCCACCATAGTAAGTGGCATAACTAGGGTGGAGTGACAAGGACCACTGCCCCAGGTGCCAAGTTGAAGGGGAGGTGAAAAAAAGCAGCTGCTGCTGGCAGCCCCAGAATCACATTGGTGGCATGGCAGCAAAAGCTCTCATCTGTTTTGGGACAGATACAGTGTTAAATAATTTTCCATAGGCCATCAAAGATAGCATTGGAAAGTAACAATATGTGTGCAACTCTTGCTTTGTTTTCTTTCATTTTATGTCATAACCTATAAGGGGAATATTTATAAAATATGCTACCCAGTAGAGTTTCAGCACCTAAATCCAGTTTGAGGTACTTTGACAAACTAGCGTAGGACATCACTGATTGCTGTATCTATGCTTCTCTTTTTGGGGGATGAAGGACTTCTCTCCAGGGCTCCCTGTCTAGAACCTTTCCTGAACACTAAGTTATTTAGAATTAAAAAAAAAAAAAGGGTGAGGGGAGAAAAGCTTAAATATGTCTTGGTTTTTGTGCATGTGTTTCTTCATCCCAGGTGACAGAAGAGCCTCTTGATGAAGTAGAGGAAGACTCTAATCTGTGGAACTCTTTTGATGAAGATGAGGAGGAAGAAGGAATGGTGTTTTTTGTTTTAGAGGAGAGTACAGGTTACATGGCACCAACTCTCAGGGGTCTGGCCATAATTCATACTGTGATTTCCTTTGTCTGTGTGATTGGATACTACTGCCTAAAGGTGAGTTGCATGTATGTCCCAAGCTAAATTACTTGTTGATGTTTGAGAACTAGCTCTGTGTCACTCGTCTCAGCCTTTCACCCCTTCAATTCAAATGTATATAGATTAATACAATTTTCTATACTCATAACGTGAATATTAGAGTTGAGATTTTTTATAGTATTTTTTATCTAGACTCTTATAAGTTTCCATTAACTTGGTGTTTGAATGCCTTGCACAAATTCTGTTAGATATCTTATAGTAAGAAAGAGAGCATTATACTGCAGAAAGGGACCTGGAGGTTTTAGTGGGTCACAAGCTGCGAATATAAGTAAACAATGATGGAATGTGGCATGCAAGTCAGAGACAGCGAGACTTTTATTTCATTCAACATTAGTAATACCTCATCTGGAGTACTGTGTTCAACTTTGGGCACTGTACTTCAAGAAAGACATGGGCTACTTGGAAAAAATCCAGAGTAGAGCAACAAAAATGACTTTAAAAATATGACAGATGAGAGAAGGTTGGAAAAAATGTTGTTATTTAATGTAAGGTGGAGAAGACCATGTGCAGAGATGTGATCAGTCTTCAAATGCACACAAACAGATTGTTACAAAAAGAATGGCAATTAATTATTCCCCATGTTCATGGAGGACAGAAAAAGAGGTAATAGGCTTAAATTGAAACAAGGGGTATTTGAACCAGATATTGGGAAGAGCTTTCTAACTTTGAGGATGGTAAAGCATTAGAAGAGATCACATAGAGAGGTTGTAGAATTTCCATTACTGAGAGCTTTAAATGCAGGTCAGACAGATATTTGTTAGGGATAGTTTAGATCTAAGTAAAGACCATCAAAAAGCCCAAGGCTGAATTGATTCCATCTTTGCAGGTTAGTCTAAGTTGCATAGACTGAACCAATAAGCAAATGAACAGACGTTCACTTTTGATTCCAGAAATGAAGCCACATGTCTGCAGTGGCCTAAGCCAGAAGCCAGGGGGTGCTAGAGCAAACCTCCATGCTGGGCTGGAGCAGATATCTTGGTTCAAGGGTAGCACACCCATCCAGTGTGGGGGGTGGTTTGCAGGGGAGGTGCAAAGCATCCTAGGATTACTAAGGACTGTGAGTTAACTTGAATCTGGAGGAGATCTGGGACAGAAGTTCAATGAACTGATTTAACCTTAATCAGTTAAGTTTGATACTACATCCGTCCAGATTCATCTTAAATTGATTTAGGTCATTTTGAAAGCGGTTTAGGTACACTAAACTTCTGTTGTGTTACAGATTTGAACTAGTTCCTAGCCTAGATGGGACCAGTTCAAATCTGTAACACAACAGAATTGTGAATGATCCTGCTTTCATTGCAGTCAGTACATCTTTGACCACTCTAGTCATCCACACTTCACCTGCTTTTTGGAGTTTGCAGACAAATTGCATCAACACAAAGATGTCTTCTGGTTACAGGAGCTTTCCACCAAAATTTGATAGTCAGAATAAGTGTAACGTCCTTTACTTGATTTTTGTTTTATGTTAGAAGTTCAGCTTCATTTAACTGCTAACCTGAATGGGCATTTTTACATGTGCTCTGGGAGGGAAGGGGCCGCTTTAATAAAAGCACCCTCAGTGTCACATCAGCATCCTCAGCATCCCCGCGGTTCAAAATGGTGGTATAGGCGCTTTAAGTGAAGCTAGTTGAGCAAGCTTCAGTTAAAGTGCCCCCACCACCATTTTGAAGCACAGAGATGGTGATGCACAAGACATGGAGGCCACTGGAGATGCACTAATTAGCTATAATTAGCTTTAATTAAAGCATGTCAAAGCAGCTTCCCTGCAGGTCTACAGACACCCATTGTATTAAATTAAAGCATTAATCAAACAGCTTTAAGTTCCTAAAGATACTACTTCTGAAGCCAATCATGGTCAGCCACCACTATAACCTCTGTAGATCCATTTTTTCTATCCCTGAAATGACCAACCCTACCCTCCTAACCCCATCTCTGTTTAGAGTATCCAATTCCTTAATGTTACATAGTACTTTATCGGTTTCTCAGCCACAGTGCCACCCTGGTGTGTCTTGAGATCCTTTCAAGGTTACCATGCAATGTTAGCACTGTTAGATGTACAGACTTCATTCAGAAAAGATTTGAAATGGGAATCCATACTATTAAAAACATTCTGACCTGCTAGGGTGTTTCTGAGTTCTGTGTAGCAGAAAAATTGCTCTATTATTTCTCTGTAGTTAAAAAATGAGTAAAAACTAAGAGCTGCCATTTCCAAAGGTACCTTGAGTCTAGGAAGACATGCCTTAAGACTAAAAAGGTTGAGACCCACTTTGAAAAATATGCAACATGTTACAAACATCTCAAATATCTTCTTCAAAGGTTCCTCTAGTAGTATTCAAGAGAGAGAAGGAAGTTGCCAGGAAGTTGGAATTTGATGGCCTGTACATTACAGAGCAACCATCAGAGGATGACATTAAAGGACAATGGGATCGTCTGGTCATAAACACTCCGTAAGCAAAACAAGTTGATCATTTTTTAATGTGTTAAAAAGTATCACAGTTCTCCAAATATTTTCATTAGAATCTCACTAATCCATACCACCTATTCTGTATAAAGAGTGGTTCTCTTTCTGCACTTCCTAGCAATGACTTAATAACAGAGGCTATTATGAAGTTTCATATTACTAAAGATATGTTTACATAATGAATATCACAACTGGGAATGTATTTTTTCCTTACTCTGTGTCCTTCAGTTTGATTACCTTAATTTACAGTTTTTAGGCTTTTGAGAGTCCATCCTCTCAGCCAAGAAATTTCACAAATATATTAGTGTTTGAAAATATATTTTTAGCACTTCCCCTGGCTTTTTTATACACTGTCTTCTTTTTTTTTCTTTATATTTTTTCACCAGACAGAATTTTTATGTGATAAGAAGTAAACCTGGTATAAAATTAACAGTATGTTTGAGTCAGTCTGACTTTTCTGTCAAAATTGTAAATAGTAGCACATGGTGTAGGATTCCCATAGCAATCTATAGGAATCTCACCTGCTGTTCTGTGTATGAATTATGCAAATGTCAGCAACAGAGAGAAAGCATATCAGTATGTTCTTCCTGCTGATCTGACAGATGCATCAGTCCATTCAAGGAGCCACCTTATGTCCTTTCCTCAGTGTTGTTCAAGGTGTTAAAGTGCTGGAGGAGCTTGATATGAGGAACTTTAAAATCCTTGAGATTCAAATGGCCATTCATGTGTTAAATACAGTCAAACTGATGCTTTCTCACTTTCACAGAGTGAACACAGAACAGTGCTTATTCTGAAGAGACTGTTTTAGAGCCTTTACTAATGATCACTTGTATAGGCAATATACACTGGGTACATTACAAATCAAATGGGTTTTGACATATACGTTTTCCAGCCGTCTCTCCTGTTCAGGTGTTCTGTTCAGGATACACAGCAGGGCCACATTGTTGCTATGAGCTTGAATTCTGCTTTAAAAAAATCACTTAGGAATTTGTGGCTTATTATAAAAATAATATATTGCTTTTATCCTAGGATGTTATTTTTATTGGGATAGGCTTTTATTTTGTATGTAGACACAAACATTAGAAATTGTAATGAGAAACAAAAAACTGAATAATGCTCAGCTTTGATTAATGTACACATAATACAAAAGCAATATATTTTAATATAATTTTAGGAAAATGTGAGTCAGCAATAATGCAGTAATGTCTGCAAGTATAAGCTGTTTGTTTCTCTGATAACAAAGCTGTCTTGTGTAGGAGTTGAATTATTTTCCTTATATTAAGTTTTTAATGACAAAGGGTTACTTTTTGATTACTTTAGGTAATGATATTGTAGCACAAGCTTAGCAGGATTGCTGCTACATTTTGATTTTCAAGGCACAGTACTACTGTGTAAAATGTATTCTTCCTTGCTCTCAGTATGTGGTTGAATGTTTGAAAATTTAAAAAGCTTTGTAGTATGTTTCTTTGAATACATACAGAATTGATGAGCTATGGGAAAGGACAAGTACAGTCCTAAAAGAGATCTAAATACTGTATTTACTTGATTCCAAGATTAGTTTCTTTCCTCTTGTAACACAGAGGAAAAAGCTCTCTATCTTGGAATTGAGTATGAGGCAGCAGGAGGCAGGCAGCTGGTGAAGCTAGAACTCTGGCCCTAAGGCTGCAGGCAGAGGGTACAAAAAGATATGGGAAGGAGAGATGGGGAAGAGGGACCCGAGGCTGCGGAGAAGCGTAGGTCTGGTGGGGCCAAGTGGCAGGGAGCAAGGCATGGGGACAAGGGGCAGGAGTCGAGCCTCACCACCTGCCCCCTCCCCCCGACTGCCTGTTTACTTTGCTCCCTACTGATTGCTTCCCTACTGCTTGCCCCCTTGTCACTGCTTTCCTCACTACAACTCTGTGAAGGGACAAATTTAAGAGGACCATGCAATAAGTGGATTTTATACATGGAAAATTATTTTTAAAATACACATTTTCCATGTATACAATCTAATTATTGGGGGGGTCGTCTTAAATTCAGACGATCCCCTAGTGGGGGGTGGCGGTGGGGAGGGAGGGTTGGCAAATGGTGACCACCCACAGGCACCGCCAGCAGTGTTGGCCCTACATTTTGCAGGGGGTGCACTGGCAATCTCAGGGGATGCACATGCACCTGCATGCACCCCCTACACATTGCCAATGCTTGTGGCTCATTCTGTGCCTGCACAAACACTAGGGCTTTTGCCTCGTTCACTTTGGCTGAGAGTGATACACCAACTACTACTAGTTGCTTGAGCAGAAAAGCCTAAAGAAAGAACCATACTACCTCCTGTGTGCTTTATGCATTAGCCCTTTCCCATTCAAAGACCTAGTAACATGAGATAGCAAAGCAATTGACTTCTGAGCCTGTCCAAGTAAAGCTAGTGTGCTCAGCATCCCTGTAGGAAGGAAGGAATCATGTCTGCAGGAACTGAGGCTCTTCTTGGAGTAGCAGTGGAGGGATGAAGTGACTAAGATTGTTCATGGGAAAAATCTCAGCCATGGGGAAAAAGGAGCTGTTCCTAAGGCAGCCTCAAACCCTTCAGGAAGAAGTGCTTTAAGTGCTTACAGTGAGGTCTCTAATTGAACCCGTTCTGCATATCTGCATAGCATGCTGGTTAAACCAAATCAGTGTCCCTGAGAACTGGGGAATCTCTACTGTAGATCTTTTCATTGACCTGTGCAAGCCCAGGCAGCAACAGGAGGCTGCTCTCCTACTTAGCAAGACAAATTAAACTAATCAATTTCTGTCAGATAGGAAGGTATTGATTTGGAAAATTAGAGGAGATAATCCAACACAGAGAAATTCTGAACAATGATTGCTCATCTTACTAGCTGGTAAGCAAGAAGAAACCTAGAAACTGAACTAGATAAACCAAGTTACAGTTTTCCTGCTGAAAAGTAAGGAAATGTCCCTGTTTCTGTGCACTCATCTGTAGCAAGATTTGGATGAGAGAGACTTGGCCACTGTCATCCCTAAATGGATGAAGTGGTATATTTTGGAGGTATTTTATAAAGTTTGTGTAATCATGGAACTTTTTTCCTGTTTAACACTAGAGATAATGTCAGGGTTGGAGTGCTGGTGTAGCTACAATGGTTCAGGAAATATGCAAGTAACAAGGTTTGGGTTTGGGGGTTTTTTTTGTTATACCTTTTATTGGACCAACAGTATAGCTGGGGGAGAAGTCACACAGGTTTTCAGACACACAGATCTGTGCTCAGAGCTGAGGAAGGGCACTTTGTACCTGAAAGCTTATCTAACATCTGTTCCAGTTAAATAGTTGGTCCAATAAAATATTTCACCTAAAGAATTCTTTCAATAGAGATAATGAAATAAAAGGCATTGCTTTGAAGGTCTTATTATCTGTTACAGATCAAGTTTCTAATATTTTCCAATGCCTGTTACAGTCTCTCTCATTGTTAAAATTCTGTAATTTCAAGGAGGTAGCAGGGGAACTAAGAGAGCCAAGATTCTATGTCAGAGGAGATTTTAGGAGAATTATCTAGGACTTAACTAGGTTTTTTGGGTTTTTTGGAGTTTTCTGTAACATAACAGTTATAGCTCCATACTTTTGCAAATTGTTTTTTGTTTGTTTTTACTTGAAAGAAACCAAGCTTTGGAGACAGCAGGCAACAGCATGGGGCGTTACTAGAGGGTAGTGTAAAGAGTCATCTAGTGGAGAATGGCCCATGCCATTAGTGCTGCAAGTACGCCTACCTGATCCAAGTCTACTATATGCTGAAGGTTAACACGCTGAAAGGATACTGAAAGAATGATCTGCACAGAGAAATTTCTTTAGCTGTAGAATGCAGAATTCATTTGTGTTGCATGTTGGACTTCAGGCTAAAAAGAATTTGTGATTTATGGCTGGATTACATAATGTTGTGTGGGTTTATTATTACAGCCTTACCAATATTGTGTAATGATGAGCATTACCTGCAAACAGTTAGCAATCAGTTCTTCATCTTTCAATCATGGATACTTCTGGATAGGATAATGGGAAAAATAGAAGATGTTGGTCTTATAGTGAATCATAGTTCACGTGGGCCAGACTCTTCTTGCAATGACACTGACCAGAAAAAGAGTTGTGCTCAAAGCATAAGCAGTACCTTAAAAAAAACGGGTAAAAACATATTACCGTGATCATGAATTTACAGGGGTTTTTTGTCTCTATTAATGGATTAATTAACTTAGGGAAACCTTCTCCTTGTCTTTGCAGGTCCTTTCCTAACAATTATTGGGACAAATTTGTAAAACGGAAGGTAGGCTTCCTAGAAAATAATTATAGCTAATATAAGACCAATATACTGTTTAGTTAATTTGAATAGCTGTATTTGTAGATCTGTAAGTATACAAACATTTGAAAGTTGTATTTTGTTTCATGGATCTCATTGTTATGGTAAATCCTGCTGGGAACAGTCAGTTGTGATATGGGTGGGGGAGGAGGGAGAAAGGAGAATGCTTTGGCTTAATTCCTAGACTCATACATTCTAAATAACTCTATGCTGTCAATCAGCCATGAAGTTCCAATTTACAGCCATTGTCATCTTTAGGATACAAAGCCCCCTCATCCTCCTAAAAAAAGAAAAACATGCCAGCTTAAATGACTTTAAATTATACAGAAACTTTCAGATAATAGCCTTTTATGCTTCTAGTTTTCATTTTTTTAATGCTTTTTCTCCTTTCCTCTGAATTCTCATTTTTCTGTCTGTGCTAACCTGGAAGACAGGTTTTAAATTTCTGCCAAATGTTGCTTTAAAGTGAAATGGATGATACCAGTGTCCTACTCTGATCAGAAGTGTCTAATTTCCCCTTGTAGGTTATTAACAAGTATGGTGACTTATATGGAGCAGACCGTATTGCAGAGCTCTTGGGTTTGGACAAAAATGCCCTGGACTTTAGTCCACTGGAAGAGACTGAACCGGATGAGGCATCTCTTATGTCATGGTACGATATTTGGAGAGCTAAAAAAAAAAATAGCCATTCTTAGAACACTTTAGATAATCAGTTGTGTTAGCTGTATTATCAAAGACACGAACAATTTGGATATGCTGAGCATATAGTTTTACTTTTCACAGTATGGAAAAGCCCCACAGAGAAGGCTTCTTTCTAGAGAGGAAGTAAACTAAAAGCAGGTTTATATATGTTGTAAAATTACTATGAAAGTATCAAATATTAGGAACTGAAATAACCAGAAGCCTTTTCTGCAGCAGTACATTTTTGACTGAGCAACTCTTGTTATTATCTAGTTAGTATCTAATACCAAACGGCAAGGAAGAGTGCTCTGTTGACCGTAGTATGTGACTGGAAAGAATTCGCAGAGTACTCTCTAAAGTAGATCCCTCTCCCCAAGGAACAGGCATAAAATAAGTCTAATACATATCATCACCTAAGGAAAATACATGCAAATAGAATTCCAGAAGCCTTACTCAGCAGTTACTTTTTCTGAAGAAAATTGTTAAATTAGCTATACATATGCAGGTGTGTTTAGATGGCTAAACGTAAGGAAGGAAGTCATTAAATACTTAATTAACCCTGACATTTATGTTTCAAAAAATTCTGCTTCATAGGTTAAGCTCTACTGATACAAAATACCATATTTGGAAGCTTGGTGTTGTTTTCACTGACAATGTAAGTATGGAAGCCTGGAAAAAAGACATTTTCATTTATTTTAAGTTCAAAGATACATTCTGTGCCCAGAGCTCTGGATGCCTTTTTAACAAATAGAAACAGAACAAGTAGAAATAAGAGTGAATGGCATTGTAGAAAACTATGAGGCAGCCATTATATTTTGGTGAAATAAACATAGATGAACAAAGAAACTGCAAAAAATAACATTTGCCAATAATTTACTAGCAGTGTACTAATGCAGTTAATATAAAAATGCTTGATCTGTCTTTATACTTTGTTCAACACTTAAGTTAAATTTTGTGATAGACTATTTACCATTAATGCCATAGGCTAATATGCAGAAGGTATTACAATTATAATATTAAATCGTGTAACTTAATTAACAACAATTGTTGAAATCTATAATCGTTGAAATCTATTACAAGGAATAAGGCACTTAAAATATTTGTAATCTGTTTAGGGTTTTGGATTAAAGTTGTTATTGGGGTTGAAAAAAATTGTCCAGGTGATAGCCTTAGAGACCTAAGTCCTGCATTTTTGAGCAGCTACAGCATAAGTAGTGTCTGTGAAAACTTGTTCCATCTTAAAACTGCAAAGTCTACCTGTAGAGGTCAGTGTTTAATGCAACCTCCTTTAGGACCTTCTCTTAACCCTCACAGTCCCCTCTGAAAGTGAAAAATTGCTTTAAAAGTCCCACTGGTAAATGAGGGTCTACTGACAAAAGTTAAGATGAATCAACTACAGGTGTAAAGTCAATGTACACACGTTAAAACACATTAAAACCCCTGTATGGATGCTCTCATTGAGGAGTAAAGTGGCCCTACTTCACAGTACATAATACGCATTGATTTCATATCTTTAGTCAGTTCATCTTGTCAGAGTGCCCCCCATGGACACAGTCTGAGTAAAACAGGAGTGGTTTAAGAGCAACACAGTGCATTCTCTTTCCTTGACACCTGCATGTTGCACTTGCACGTGTGAGCTACTGTTCACATATTACAACTGAGATTCAGATTACTACATAGCAGGCTCTCCAGCTCTAGATAAACAGGATAGTTTTAAGTGATGGAGTTCTGATATTAGCAAATCTGTTGTGAAAATCATAATCAGATGAAAGATTTAAAGTAAATATTGAAGATGTCATGTACATGACTGGTGAAACATTTAAATAATATGAGTGATATGTGTGCTAGAGAAAGAGAATAAGACTGAAAAGTTGTTTTGTGTAAATGATATATAGATGCTAAATTCAGATTGTGATTCAAAAGCTCAAACCATTAAATTACTGCCTACAGTTCATAGCGTCAGTGAGCGAAGTATTCAGCTAAGTGGATTAGCATCTGATAATATTCTGTAATTTTTCATATTCTCTACAGTCCTTCTTATATTTAGCATGGTACACAACAATGTCAATCCTTGGCCATTACAACAACTTCTTCTTTGCTGCTCACTTGCTGGATATTGCTATGGGTTTCAAGACACTGCGAACCATTCTGTCTTCTGTAACTCATAATGGCAAACAGGTGAGTACTGTATACAAAACCTGAGAGCCTGGACACATGACACATTTGTATAATCCACCTTCGTGCACAAGCAAAAAAGAGTGGTCACGTGGTATACAGACCTACACTGGAATAACTTTCTCGAATCCAGTGTACAAATATTCTAGGAAAAAATTGAGCTAAAACGCTGGTGTAAGTTAATGTCATACATGTATTTATTGTCTAAATTGGGGCTGTCCTACTTGTAATCACCTGGGGCCATGAACCACAGGCTGTGCCATCCCCAAAGGCACCAGCAAGAAGCAGAAGCTAGAGGAAGCTGCAGCAGCATAGGGAGGATGCTAGGAGCAGGCAATGGAAGGAGCTGTCAATGGCTGGTGGGAGCAGCATACAAACTTGTGGGAGGCAAGTGTGGGGGGGCCCAGGAGATAAAGGCAGACATAGAATACTATCTATTTGGACAGCCCTGGTCTAAATGGATAGCAGTGCCATGAGTAACAATGCCATCACTGTAAAGAAATTTTGTTTACAAATTCCCACTGCAGCAGTACAGGTGCCATAGTTGTATTTTCAAACTTATTGCTGCCCTTTAAAAAAATACTGGTGTGTCTAACTACCACAAGTCATTTGGGTCGACATAAAGGTGCAACAAATGGCCGATGTTTTCCAACCAAGCTTGTAAATGAAAAAAAACTAAAACCATTATCTTTGTTGCTACAAAATATCAATTGCATAAAACAAACTATGAGACCAGCCTGACAGCACAGGAGTATAGGATTTGCATGGGCCTCCTGACCATTAGATCCAGTCCCCACTATTTGCAGACAGTCATGAACCAAAAGAATCCTTCAAATCACCACTTTAAACCCACAGCCAACCATATATGTCAAGCTTCAGAAAATGAGATTTTTAAGCAGCAACTGCAGCACATGTAGCTCCTTCCTCATGTCTTGGATTTGCATTTAGGCTGTGACAGATACTAACATGTATGTCAAGGGATAGTCCGACAGTAGCAGGCTACTTCTGTGATTCTTTCAGGGGAGGAGTCTAAGAGAGAACTTTTATACTGATGCTTACTCCGCTCTCCAAATGTCCCCTAACATCTTCATGTAGTTTTTTTTCCAATAGGTGTCAGGAATGTTGCCTAGTAAGCTGCTCCCCTTCCAAAGGAACTCTTATATCAGTACCCTGTAATTCCAGCCTCCTTTCGTCTTTCTCCCAAGAAGACTCAGTGTTCACGTCATCCATTTTCTCAGTAAAAGACATCCAGTTGTGGCCTCTTCCTTTGTCAAGCAAAGGAGGTTGCTAATGCATGACACTTAGTGCTGTCTTGGTACTTCAGGCCCAAAGATGATCCTATCAATTTTTGTCAGACTGGCTACACTTGGTTGTTTTACTTATTTAATATTTGAATTTCATGATTTATACTTTTTGTCACTGTGGAAACTCAAAGGCTGAATGTACTAATGAAGCCACTTCAATTCAAGGTTGCAATTTTTCAATAAACCTGCCAGGACTAGATTTCCTGACAAGCAAAGTTTAATACCGCTAATGTTATCATTGTTCTTATCAACACAGATGTGAACACTGGAAGACAATGGCAGGTTTTCAACTACAGACATACGCTTTAAAAGTATACACATTGATCCACATGAATTGCTAACTTAGCCACTAAAATGTTTATTTATATGTTTCTTTTTAATATGAAAATCCATTCTACCATGATCTCTAATTTTTTCTAATTTTATATATGCACACATGTAGATTCCCTTCAGTAACAGCATTACTGAATGACAGCTCCTAAAATCCAAGGCCAATGAGTAACAAACATATGACTGATTCATTATGTACTGAGTTTTCATGCAAAACAAGGAAGGTTTGCTTAAGAGCAAAAATTTGAAACCTGGAATGCTATTCTTTTAAAGAGTTCTATAACAAAAGAGAGAAACTCACTTATTACATCTCTATGGTACAAAGACATTGCCTTTGTGTCACCATAAAATATTTTATGGCAGGACCAAGGCTATAAATTAAACACAGATCAATGCTCTTGTCTTGCCACAAAAGCCTAAAATTTGGGGCCATGACATAGCTGGTATCAATTTATGCCACTTTATTGAAGCAGAGATGAGTTAGGTTTGTGGTGGGAGAGTGAGTGTAGTCAGCCCAGACAGCTGAAGTCCCAGGGAAGCCTGCATGAGCTTTCCCCTTTGGGATTCCCCAGGTGCCCGTTGACACTTCTGTGTGGTCCTGGGGCTGGCAATCACACCAGTGTCAAGCTTACTCTGTTGCAGTCTCAGGGTAGGCGATCTCAAATCAGGTATCAAAGTATAGATTTAAACTGTTTTATTCTATTGTAGAATCTGAACCAATGAAGCAGTGAATTGATCTGAGAAGCAGAATGAAAAAAGCAGTATCAAAACTGCCACCTTTAATCCTTACTGAAAAAGAAAAGGAATGTCATCATCCACTTCCAGTATTTTAGGGAATGCAAAGGATTTCATGACTTTATGTAGTTCATCAGTACTCTGTGACTGACACTGAAACATGTCACACTTTCAGATTTTGATTAAAACTTCTTTTTCTTTTCTTTTTTTTTTTTATACATAGCTGGTGCTGACTGTAGGGCTCTTGGCTGTAGTAGTGTACCTTTACACAGTTGTGGCATTCAACTTCTTCCGCAAGTTCTACAACAAAAGTGAAGATGAAGATGAGCCAGACATGAAGTGTGATGACATGATGACGGTAACTAAATTATCACTGGCACTTTTACAACCTGAGTTTTCAAGCCCGATGTGAATTGTATACAAAAAGGCACTAAATGAAGCCAGAACAAAAGTTTATTTTTAAGAATTCTAGATTTTGTGTATGCCTCATCTTGGCCAAGCCAAAAACTCTGGATTTGTCCTTTCTGGTGGCCACCTTCTGACTGAGCAGGTCCCAGCTTCAAAATGCTTGTGACTTAGTGAGCCTGGGAAGATAAACATTTGTGGGTAATAAGCAGATGTTGCTGCTGCTTTCCTACTCTTCACCTATTGGCCTATAAATATATAGGCTGTATGAGATACACGTGGTATGTACCTCAAAAATCTTTACTCTGGTGCAAAGGCAACTTGATGTATTCATTGTACAAGGAAAATTCCATAATTAAATTTTATACAGTATATCACTTAAAAAGACAATTAATTAAAATTAGGCCACTATAATAGGAGTGAATGGCATAGGCATAGGGGAAATGCACCAATCATATTCAGCCTGCATCACCCCGGGCATCTATTGTCTGCAGAACAAAAGACCCCAAAACTGAGATGCAGTGTATGTATTATTCTTAACTGTATTCTTCTTTTTCATGACCTCTGTATAAAATATTCAGAGCAAGTCAGATATGTGAGTGACAGGGAGTATGAATGCTATCCCATACAACAGTTTTAATCAGTCCCTTTGTGGGCTGAATATAAAGGTCTCACCTGACATAAAGCTCACTTACCAGTCATACATATCAAAGTAGCTGGGATAATTAAAAGTTAGTAAAGCATATTACATTTTAAATAGTTCTGCCCAATGAGCTAAAATAATTCAGACTTAACATTTTTATCTGTAGCTGCATCTTTCCTGAGTAGTAGAGACCTGTATTTGATGTTCTCTTATGCAAGATCAGATTTATCACAGTGCTTATTTATTTTTATTAAAGCATGTGTCATTAAGAACAAATATTTAGACTGAAATGCTGTTTTGTGAATAAACAACAGGCCAGGGCTTTCTTGAGTATATCTTTGACATTGTTTGTGTGGTCAAAATGTAAGAAAACTGATTTACAGAGGTGAATAAGGCAGCACAGTAGAACTAAATCATGGGAATGTTCGTTGTAACATGACTCAGTGATGGCTTGTAGTTCTAGATTTACCACTTCAATTTTCTATAAAGACTCCTGTGTTTAAGAATTGGGCACAGAGAGCATTACTGTAAAGTGGGAACTTCTGCAGCCTTCATCAAATCACACAATGAAGTAAGAAAACAGGCCTAATATTACCTATAGTAAAAAAAGAAATGAAATAGGAATCTGGATGTTGAAGATATTCCAAGACCTAGAAGTCATCAAAACACAATGGGAGCACCCACATGAGTGCATATGTGAGTCTTGCAGTGTCTCAAAGCCCTTTGAGAAGCTACAAGGGACACATGCATGAATGAAAAAATGTTCCCCACACTGCAAATTTGCAGCACAGGGGCAAAATTAGACCCCTGGATATCCAGGGGTCAAAAAAAAATGTGGGGGGAAAAAGCAGGACAGGACACAGTCCCAGACCATGTCCTGAGGCAACCAGAGGCTCAGTCCTGCACAGAGATGTTCTGGTAGCCAGCCAAAGTATCTCTATGGCTGGCCCTCACCCCAGTGCTGAAGCGCACTGCCTGCCCGTAGGGGGAACTGGACCCAGGCTCCGGCTGGTAAGTAGGGAATGGGGGGGTGGCGCTGCAAGGCAGGGGAGGAGAGGGGAACCATGGGGTGACCTCCGCTGGCCCCACCTGCTCCCCCAGAGCCCCGATCACTGCCTCGTCTGGCTCCATCCTGCACCTGCTCCCAGAGCCCCCCTGACGGCTACCCAGCCCAGCCCCATTCCCCGCCTGCCATTGGGAGGCCTGGGGGAGCAGGCTGGGGGTGGGGTAGCCATTGTGGGGTCTGGGTGGGCAGGGGGTGGGGCTGGGCAGGGCAGCCATAGAAGGTCTGGGGGTGCAAGCAGGGGTGGGGCTGGGTTGGGCAGCCATTGAGGGGGCCGAAGAAGCCAGAAGGGCATGGGGCCAGGTGGGGCAGCAATCCAGGGCCTGGGGGAGCAAGCAGGGGTGGGACATGTGGGCCCTGAAAGGGGAGGGCAATAGTCCCTGCAGGGGCCATGTGGCCCCTTCTGGGTGGGCTGAAACCCCTGTGGGGGGCTGTAGCTCTGTGGGGGGAAGTCTGTGAGCTGTGCAGGGGGCTACACCCTGTAGGGGGCAGGGGACTCACCCCTCCTGAGCAGCCCCCCCCACAATCCACCCACACCTAGCCACACACCCCACAGCTCACCACTCTCCTTCCCACCCCTCTTCTGCAAACCCCACATCCCTCTAGCACACATCCTATACGCCCAGCAGCCAGACGGGATGAGACCTGCTGGCAGGAGCTGTGGCTGCAGGGGCAGCTGTCCCCATGTCCTGGTTAGTGAAGGGGGCAGGGGGAGCTCTAACTACTCTATAGTAAGAAAACCAAAGACAAACAGCAAAACATATAGGTATTTAGAATTAATTTTATTATGATGATAGAGATGGTAGGCTTCCAAATTACTTTAACACTGTAGA
Source organism: Crocodylus siamensis (assembly GCF_052110815.1). Taxonomy (NCBI): domain Eukaryota; kingdom Metazoa; phylum Chordata; order Crocodylia; family Crocodylidae; genus Crocodylus; species Crocodylus siamensis. The sequence continues at coordinate 235,970,195 of NC_143396.1, read as the reverse complement.
TATATCAATAAAACATTGCCCAACTGATCGCTGTCTCTTGTCTCTCACTCTCTCTATAGTGGTCTTTCTTTTTTAATTGTGGAGGAAAATGGATTTTAGGGTATTTTACAGAGTGACTTTGGGATTGTTTTGTCAGGGATTTGTCAGTTTTCAAATAGAGAACACCAGAATTCCTGCTAGGGAGGCAAGTGGCAGGACCCAGGTAGAGGAGCCTGCTCAGAGCTAGCACCTTGGACCCAGCTGGAGGTGGCTGATCTCCAGGCCAGTTGGGGCCAGGAGGACATGCTTTGACAGTTCAAAGCACACCACACTGTGAACATCTTCTGGGTGATAGCTGCCCAGATGGCCAGGCAGGGGCACACATGGCAATAGTGCTGCAGTCACAGCCCACTGGCAGTTGGCCCAGAGAGGCAGATGCCTCTACTGGCCATGAAGTCCCCATCTGGGTCTGGCAGGTGCACAGCAGGTCACAGCTAGGCAACAGCTCCCACTGCTGCAGTAGGTGCAGAGAGCTCTCAAGGCTGCTTCAGCAGTCCAGCTGGCATAAGGGGTAGTGTCCCTAGATACCAGTTGGCCGGTTCCCAGAAGCTACTGAGAGCAAGCAGTCCTGAACTACTTGCCAGCTTTTTGTATGAATGGGGCCAGTTCAGGCAGCTTTTTATACTGCTGGGGACAGCACAGGTGCTGGCCCCGGGCTCTAGCTCCCCCTGGCTGCAGATTGATGAGGAGCAAGGCAGGGTTATTTTGCCCCGAGTGGCACAGTTTGTCTCACACCAAAGTACATGTGCAAGCACATGTGCTGAGGCAAAAAGCCCCAACTCAAATTTGCACCGCTTCTATTTGAGCTGCTGCAAGCGCACGCGCTTGCATGTGTGGATAAGCCCCATGGGATTAAACTGTTTTCTGCAGTTTAGTTCATACTCTGGTATAATTTAATAATCTGTCTCCTTTATTTTTGTGTTTCTTGCTAATATTGCCTAGATGCAAATAAAAGAGAAAGGATACAGATATAAACAAAGTTATCTAATTGCTCAGAAAATTAGAAAGCTCTTAAACAGTAATGATTTGCAGACTGGCAGCATACAGTGAGCTTAGCACTAGAACACTAGTAAATGACATGTACACAAATGGGTCTAAGACAAATGCACTTTAAATAGTCTTATGTTTGTGGAACACACTGAGCTGGAAAACAAATGTGCTTAATTAAATTGATACAATTCTCCAATAAGCCATTCTATTTCAGTATGAATTTCCCTAAAAATTAACTCTAAATATGGATGTGACTATCATTTAAGATACCCAAGTGTATTTTTCTTTGTAACATTGTCCTTCACATGCTGTTCTTCTGTTCTGCAGTGGGATCAAATTATTTTAGAAATAGAGGGTGTTTATACACGTGCACTGGGAGTGTGTATGGGGAGGTGCTTTAATTAAAGCTCGTTGGACAAGCTTTAGTTAAAGCACCCTCGGCACCATTTTCAGCACATGGATGCTGATACACATGACGCTGGTGTCTGCTGGAGCATACTTACAGTGCAGAGCAGCCTCACTGGACATGTATAGGCACCCATAGAACATAAAGTAAATATAGAAACACCATTATAATTCATAGATCTATAGATTGTAAGGCTGGAAGGGACCTCAGAAGGTCATCAGGTCCATCCCCCTGCACCAAGCAGGAAAGATAACTTGGGGTCAAGTGACCCCAGCAAGAAGACTGTCTAGTCTCCTCTTGAAGATTTCCATGGTGGGTGATTGCACCACCTCTGGAAGGGGCTTATTCCACAGTCTGGACACCCTGAGTATGAATAGGTTTTTCCTAATGTTGAGTCTGAAATGGTCTTCCAGGAGTGTGACCATTACTCCTGGTTTTCCCCAAGGGTGCCCTAGTGAACAGTTGTTCAATGAGCCTTTGATGTACTTCTCTAATGTACCAAGTCCCCCCTCAGCCTTCTCTTTTTCAGGCTGAAGAGTCCCAGGTCCCTCAGCCTTTGCTCATATGGCTTGCCATGCAAGTCTCTGAGCATACAGGTGGCTCTTCTTCTGCCTCTGTCAAGCTTGTCCACGTCCTTGCCAAAGTGTGGTGCCCAGAACTGTGTGCAGTACTTCAGCTGCAGTCTCACCAGTACTGAGTAGACCAGAAGCATCACTTCCTTCGTTTTGCTGGGCATGTATCGATTGATGCATGTCAGTGTATTATTTGTCCTACTGGCTACAGCGTTGCACTGCTGGCTCATGTTCATACTGTAGTCTATTATTACCTCCAGGTCCCTTTCATTTGTGGTGCTGGTCAGTTTAGCACCACCAAGCATGTAGGTGTGCAGGGAGATATTTGTTTCCAGGCGGAGCACTTTACATTTTTCAATGTTGAACTTCATTGGGTTCCAACCTGCCCAACTTGTTAGCCTGTCTAGGTCTGCCTGTATCTGTAGCCCACCTTCAAGTGTGACCACGCTCCCTGATAATTGGTGTTGTGCATAAACCTGGCCAGTGAGCTCTTCACCCCGACACCCAAATCACTGATGAAGATGTTGAAAAGTACTGAACCAAGCACCGATCCCTGTGGGAAACTGCTGCCCACTTCTTGCCAGGATGACACAGATCCATTCATTAGGACTCTCTGGGTCCTACCCCACAGCCAGTTTCCCACCCACCTGGCTATCTCAGAGTTAAGACCAGTTATTCCTGGTCCCTCCAATTTTCTTGTGAGGACATCATCAGGTACCAGGATCAAAGGCTTTCTTGGAAGTCTAGGTATACAGTATCAAACTCCTCTCTCTTATCCAGGTTGCGAGTTACCTGTTCATAAAAGGAGATGAGGTTGGTAAAGCAAGACGTGACCATGATGAAGCCGCACTTCAAGAGGGATGTGGACAACATGGAGAGGGTCCAGAGGGGACCACTCACATGATCAGGGGGCAGCAGGGCAGGTCCTATGAGGAGAGGCTGTGGGATCTGAACCTGTTCAGTCTCCACAAGAGAAGGCTGAGGGGAGATCTAGTAGCCTGTTACAAACTAGTCAGAGGGGACCAGCAGGCACTGGGGAAGTCCCTGTTCCCCTGAGCACTACCAGGAGTGACCAGGAATAACGGTCACAAGCTGGCAGAGGGTAGATTTAGGTTAGACATCAGGAGGCGCTACTTCACGGTCAGGGCGGCTAGGATCTGGAACCAACTTCCAAGAGAAGTGGTGCTGGCTCCTACCCTGGGGGTCTTTAAGAGGAGGCTAGATGTACACCTTGCGGGGGTCGTTTGACCCCCAGTACTCTTTCCTGCCATGGCAGGGAATCGGACTTGATGATCTGCTCGGGTCCCTTCTGACCCTAGAAACTATGAAAAGATAAATTCACTCACTGCTTTGGTCTTTCTAATCTGTTCCCAACAAGTGCGGGCAGCCATGGAATAGTCCTCCTTGGGGCCTGCCCCAAGCTTCCTTTGTTTATAAGCCTCGTTCTTTCTTCTTAAGAGGACTGTGATTCCCTGTTTAGCCAAGAGAGCTTCCCAGCCCTTCTGTTACCTTTTCTCTGGGAATGGGAATGGACTTCCTTTGTGCTTCAAGAATCCTCTCCTTAAGGAACTCCTCATGCATAGCTTTCAACTTCGGTCCCTGGTCTTGCAGCATTTCCCTTACTAGTGACCAGAGCTTGTTGAAATTTGCATTTTTGAAGCCTAAGTCTTTAACCCAGCTATCAGATTTGTCTGCCTTGCAGTGGACAGTGAACAAGATGGTTTCATAGTCACTGTCGCCCAGACTGCCCTCTATATTTAAGCTGGTCACCAGGTTGTCTCCTTTGGTCAGGACCAATTCCAACAGAGTGTTACCTCTGGTTAGCCCATGCACCTCCTGAGCCAGGAAGAGCACTTTGACACAGGTCAGGAAGGAATACAACCGATCTGACCTGGCTGAGTGTTCCTGCCAGGAGATGTCTGGATAATTGAAGTTGCCCATGATGACCATGTCTTGTGCATGTGTGGCCTGCCTCTGTCAGTTCTCAGCAAATTCTAGATCGATTTCCTTCCCCTGGTTTGTTGTTCTGTAGTACACACCTACTTAAGTATGCACCTAATTACATGGGTAAAAAATAGAAAAAATATGTTATTCAGGACTGGTTAGTTCAAATACTGTTTCTTTTAACACAGCTTTCACTCCTTTTCACACTATTATAGCTAACTATTTCTGTCTCCCTTTCAGTGTTACTTGTTCCATATGTACGTGGGTGTGAGAGCTGGTGGTGGCATTGGGGATGAAATTGAAGATCCTGCTGGTGATCCTTATGAAATGTATCGAATTGTCTTTGACATCACGTTTTTCTTCTTTGTTATTGTAATCTTACTGGCCATCATTCAAGGTATTTCCATTTCCAGGAGTAAAAAGATCTTGGTCTCTCATGAGCCTGTCTAGTTGTATATGGCATTTCAGCTGCTAATAATAGAGTTCTTAAAATGGTTTAAGCCAGGGGTGGCCAGCCTGCAACAGAAGTGCCACAAATAGCATAGGCAGCCTCTCTTGTGTGGCACTCAGCAGCTCAGGGAAGGAACAGGCAGCACAGCAGTAGATAGGACAGGAATTAGAAGGCAGAGCAGGCGATTGGGCAGAAAACACAGCCTAGGGAGCAGAAAGCAGAACAACAGACTGAGCAGAGGAAAGGGATCAATGTGGCACTTGGGGAAGGTACAGAGCTAATTTGTGTCATACCTGCCAAAAAGACTGGCTCCTACTAGTTTAAGCACTGTTGTACTAGCAGTCCATCAAACATGATATGAGTCATTCTGAAAGTAATAACTGTATCCATGGGTGGATCTAGGATTTTGAAAAGAGGGGGGCAGGTGGTGTGGCACATCACCACATACAAAATCACACATATTTTTTCCACTTAAAGAGAAACTAGAAGCTTTACTAACATGCTAGGGGGCTAGCATAATATTACTTACATATTCTTTTCCTTTGATCTTAAACTATTGGAATATGCCCTGATTTCCTAAATTATATATAATTTTTTTTTTAAAAAAAACAAACTTAGCAAAAAAGGTGAAAATAGTCAAAAGATATGGTGTGTCATTATTCCCTTAGTCATTATAATGAAATGTCTGTCTCTTATTCATGGTTTAACTAAGCAGCAATTATTACCACACCTTGCAAATATTCAATTATAACTCATGCAGCTCAGGTTGTTCTCCCTTTTATAACCCATTCCAGTGGGAACAGGTGGAGATAAATGCTGTACTCAGCCTCCTTTCCATGCCATTAACCTAGTCCCAGTACCATTTCTAGGATCCCAAGTGCTTTCCCCTTATACCTTGGTTAAAGTTAAGCAGTTAAAGGAGGTGTCTCCTTATTGTACCAGCCACTAACAGCCTTATTCCTGCCCCACCCCCCAATCTTCTTTAGCAGATGTCTTCTCCTAGTCTACTGGTGGGAAATCAGATCCTCTGTTACAGGGGTTTTCAACCTTTTTTAAATAAATGTACCTCCAGTGGCCAGACATGGAGTGGGGTGGTGGATGGGAGTGGTGGCTGCGCGCAAGCTTCCTCCCCACCGCCCCACATCTGACTTGCTGGGCAGCACCTGTGTGGCCCATAGAAGGGCACTTCTGCCCTTGCCCCACCCTGGCCCTTCTCTTGGGAGGCAATGGCACAGGGTGGTGGGTGGTGGAGCTCCATCCCCTCCCACCTGCGCATACCCTCTAGGGCCTTCCCAAGTACCCCCGTGGAGTATATGTACCCCCAGTTGACAGCCCCTGCTGTATTAAATGATCGCTTACACTAGACACCTACCAATCACTAATTTTACAGCCTGTCCTACCCAATCATTCCCTGGGTGCTAAGGGGAAAAAAAATGCCATGCTGCTCAAGGCATTCTGGCACTGAATAGATAACTTATTCCCAGCCCTTAAAAAGGTGACTAGCATGAGCCTAAATGAAAATATCCCAGAAAAGGTCCACAGCTTTTACTTTGAGTGCAAAATGTTATCCTTGGGAATAAAGGCTACAAAGCTTCTGATTATTTCCTTCTCTTCAGCCAAGAGCCCTCTTCCTCAAGATCTTGAGAGCTAATCTTTGTAAGAGCTAAAGGTACCAAGGTGGTTGGTCCAGAAAAGCCTTCCCAGTGAAGGATTGTATTTCAGTGGTAAACTCCCACTGCAAATGCAGCACAAATAAATGTTACATCCAATGCCATTTGAAATGCGACAGTTTCATAACTTGGATTGTTCTACTTACAGACATCAGCATGCTAAAGAGTGCAAATGGAGCTTATGCTATTTGGGATACTGGCCTTTGATGAAGCCTTGGAATAGTTGCTTCTTTCCCACTCCATCGCTTGGGATATTAATAATGAAAAACCAAGTTATTGTTTTCTTTTCACTTAAAACAGGTCTGATTATTGATGCCTTTGGAGAGCTAAGAGACCAGCAAGAGCAAGTGAGAGAAGATATGGAGGTATGAACAAAGATGATATATTTTGCAGTATTTTATATTGTTACTATTGACATTAAACTAGATTAATCTAATTTATGTATTTTGCTAACATCTTTTATTTCTAGACCAAATGTTTCATTTGTGGAATTGGCAATGACTATTTTGACACAACACCTCATGGCTTTGAAACACATACTTTACAAGAGCACAACTTGGCAAATTATCTGTGAGTATATTTTGTTACAGTTTATTACAGGCTTATTTTAACTGGAGCCCATAATAAGAAGTAATTTCAGCACTCAAATAAATGAATGCTTTGGAACGGGGGGTGTTGGTTGTAGCTAAGGTCTAAGGACATAGACAAGTTTTTTAGGTAAATCTTTGGAACAGTTCTGCTCTGGAGTTCTACACAATTGGGACTCCTTGTTCATTTAAAATGGCTTTTCTTATTGTCCAAGTAGTACAGGAACTATAGAGGACACTGGCAAGAACAGGACTACTAGTCAGCCAAGGAAAATTTTCTCTCACAATATTTATTGAGTTGTGGCATGCTGAATCCATTGTACAGTTGAATAGCTGGTAAAGCAACAAAGAAGAAACCTTTTAATGATAGTTACAGAATTATACAGAGTGGGTGGAAACATGTAACAATTTAAACATCTCAGATCACCTTTGAAACTTTTTGAAGGATAAGGTGCCCTCGCATAATAAGCCCTTTGAAACACTCCATGGTGGTTCTTCTTGAAATAAAGTATTATTCTGGAGTATGTCACTTTATTCCATCTGGACAGGGGAATGAGGGAGAGCCGGTAGACAACTGCTCAAACTTCTGACACCACATGCCACATGAATGATGCAGGGCTAGTCTGTGGGCTGGACCCAGCACGTGGAGTTGGTCCACAGGTGCAACCTAGTGTGCTGGCCCACCCCATTTGCCAACCTGACACCACATGCTGACCCAATCTAGCACACAGAGCCATGTCATCCAGCCCACGGGCCTCCTCACAGGTTAGGAAATTTGGCAGCAACAGTAGCTGGAATTAATGCTGCCGCTGCTGCCCTGCTGCCAAATTTCTGGACCTCTGGGGAGACCCACAGGCTAGATGACATGGGCTTGTGAGCTAGCCTGCAGACCAAAGATTGACCTCCCCCGTTTTAAGCAAATCATCTCAAACTTCCCGAGAGAGTGCTGCCTAGTGCCTTCATCAGCAAGTACCCACAGCACAAAGAAAGTAATGCAAACCATTGGTTAGTATTATTACTGTTTTATGACCAAGTGACACTAGCACATTTAGTTTGATATTAGTTAGACAACATATTAAAAGCCATTAGAAAACACAAACACAATTCCACTGGTCATAATGGAAGAGGGAATCACCAAAAGAAAGAACTGCATAGCATGACATGCCTGTTTCCTTATATACATCTGGATTTGGGTGTTGCATGTGAATTTAAAATGCAGATGTTCCCTAATATCTGTTTTGCACTGGAGCATTCTGAACACTTGCCTGGCAGCAGACACCCCAGAATCACTGCAATTTAGAGAATTCCCCTTAAGGACAAGTAATCGTACGTCTCCAGTTTGGCAAATGCTCATTAGCTTCAGTCATTCTGGCAGTCTACTGAATGCAAGCTTGCATTAGAGTGCTAGACTTGGCATGAAAATTGCTTACCCATTTCCAGGTCATAGCAAAATCCGAATTTCAGTTTCTTTAGCAATATAGGGAATGGTATATTGGGTGTATGTGGTGAGGAGACGACAATCTTTTTAGATGGGAAGCTTTTCCCAGTGCTGCAGAACTAACATTCAGACCTCACTGCATTTTTGCAGTTTGTTCAGGCAATGGTAAATGTAGCTCCTAGCTGCTAAAGGCAAGAACCAGATTATTATCTGGCAAGAACTAACTTATATTTCCTGATAAACTGTCATAAGGTAATTGCTTGACTTTAATTCCAAGTCCACCATTATTAACAAAGAGATAAATCAGCAGCCACACGATTTCAATCAGCAATTGTCTCTCACAGAACTGATAACCATCAGCCTGTTACAGTCTTCCTTATTAAACTGTTGATGGTAAATGAAGACTCCCATTAAACTTAGAAAAACCCAAGTGTATTGTGCATCATATTGAAGCATGGACTTACATTGGCAACAGCTGGTAAATGTTTTTTTCCATGAGGTTCTTTCTGCAAGAAACAGTATGATCATACAGACTTTCTGCTAAATCTGTGAGCACCTCTCATAAATTGTGACTGAATAATGAGACCAAAGTTTTCCAGTTTGAATATGTAAAAACAAATCTCTGAATGATTTGAAAGTACACAGCTAATATCCTTCTGTGAAATTGTCCCATAGTTTGAGGGTTTTCAAAACATGAATCATATGATGCCTTCACATAAATCCCTGTGATGGCTGGTAGCCTGTGTGTTCTTGATACTGGGAGTCAGCAGCTCTCAGTGCAAAAAATAATGCATCACTGGTATAAATACTTGAGTTTCTCAACTAGCAACAAAGCCTTTAACAAAACTAAATTTTAAGGAAGGTAAAACTGGGTACAATATAAAGACTTCAAATCTCATGTTGAAGCAGGTTTGAAGAACAAGAAATTTCCTACCAGTGGGAACAAACACTGATGCATGAACAACGGTATTTTCTCATATACAACACTCCCTGGAACATAATATGCATTTTGTTTTTGAATAGCAGAATTAAAAGAAAAGTGTTTTTTTCCAGCATTATGGCTGCAAAGAGCAGGGACAGATCCTAACCTTTAGTTTCCTCACCCTCCTTTTCCTACTTAACTCCAGCTCAATCTTTGGCTGCTGTGGAACACTGGTCTCCACGAATGGATCTATTATTATGAAAAGTTAAAGAGTTTGAACTAAAAGGGCTGTGAAATGGGAAGAGATAGACCAGGGGCAGCAAGCAAACAACAAAATTGTCCTAAGAAAGGTTAACTTGATTTGTGCAATATCAAGATCATTAAGAAGGAAAGATGAATGTTAACACCTGTAGAGAAGAATGAGCCATAAAATCAACCGACTTTGTCAGCTGCCTGAATAATAAGACCAGAGCTGCTACACATGCAATTACTGCACCCGATTTTTTTCTGTAGAAAATTCAGACAAGCACTTCCAGGCACATGTCTACACATGCACCTGTGTCAGGAGCAAACTGCATACAACAGGAGCAGCCCAGTCCAAAGCTGCTTCTGCTCTGCTCCCCTGCAGCATCCTGGGGGAGCTCCAGGCAATCTTAGATGCCAGGCCTTAGCTGCCCTAGCTCTGGGGGCAGCTCTGATCTGTGCAGGGAGCTGTTCCAGCTCAGCAGGCAGCTTCTTGCCAGCTGGGGGGAAAGATTGGAGCAGGCCCTGAGCCTAGCCCTAGAGGGTGAGGGGGAGCTGTCCCCACTCAGCAAGCACCTGCCTGCCACCCCCTGAGCCTATCCGATCTGTCCCGATATGCACAGGGCAGGGAGAGCTGTTCTAGCTGCCGGGCAACTGCCTCTCAGCCATGTGGAGATTGGGACAGTCCCAATCTCCACATGGCTGGGAGGCAGCATCTTGCTGAGACAGGACAGCTTTACCTGTCCCCTGTGGCCCCCTGCTGCCTAGGTTGACAGGGAACAAATTGCTTCAGCACATTAGTTTAATGTGCCGATTTCTAGTACCTGTATATACAGTTACTACAAAGTGGCACATTAGACTAATCTACTGTGCAGTAATTGCTGCGCACATGTAGACAATGATGCTTTACTGTGCATTAAATTAATTTAACGCACAGTAAAGCATCTTGTGTAGATGTACGTTGTCAAGCAGGAATCAAGGCAGGGTACTTCTATTCTGGGCATTAAATCAGCTTTCTTGCTTAATACACTCACCCAATTTTGTGGGACTGATTTTTGGGGGAAGGTATGTGTTGTATGGGAGAAAATATAGTAACTGTTTTGTTTTTTTTCTTTTTACTTGCATTACTTAGCTCAACTGGTAGAGGAGGTTTAGAACAAAAACAAGAACCCTAAGAAAGGAGAAGGAAAGAACCATAATTTCAATAAGCAGACATCATGAAGATAAGACGCACTTTATTAGCAGAAATGTAGGGCATTTAGAAAAGAAATACCACAACTCTCTGCATGCAAGCTCAGAAATGGGTTCTTCAACTTTCCTGAAGCTACTGCATACATTTTGTAGCCTACTGTTATGCAACAAGTTGCAGTGCAAACGTGGGCTCTCTGTGCACCCTTCCTGCCCCCAAAATAGATTGTATAGACACAAAAGTACACTAATAGAACAGATGTGGTAATTGAAGACACTCATGTTGGTAGCTTGTGGACAGAGAAAAGTTTCTGCAACTCTTAAGTTGGGAAAATGTGGCTCTAACGAAGTGAGTTGTGCTGTAATTTAGCAGTTCAACTGTTCTCCTTAATTTCCCTAAGATACAGCTCTGGTATTTTTTTTTTTCAGTCCATCTTCAGAGTAAGCTATCATCATCTTTCTTTTCTCTCCATAAATATGGAGATGAGATAAGCTGAAACTAGCATTATTTCTTTGTATGATTACAATTATAATATATCCAAGATAAGTTTGCCTCTAAAAACCTTGTCTCTTAAAGTACAACTAGAATACTGATGTACACATTGTAAATGCTGCATTACTAAGTCTATGCCTATCTGATATGCCTGGGAGTCTTGGTCTTATACTTAGTATTTGCAATCCAAAAATGAACATAAAAGTAAAGTATGAAGACTCTTAGATGCCCCAAAACAAAATTTAGATCCACAATTGCCACTAGCATTAGAAATGTATACCTCTGACATTAGTTTTTTTTCTGGGTCCCATCTTACCTTACACCTACTCCAGTTTCACACATCAGATGGTCATCCCTTCCTTTGACCCAATTTATCATGATTCTAGGGCTGGATCTGGTAGGCACTCACAGCAGATACCCAATGGACAATAGTTCTAGGTCCCTAACTCAGTGCTATTTAAGTAGAGAGCTGGCAAGATGCAACAGGAGAAGCTATGTTGTCCCATCACTTCCAGAATACTCTGTAGCTATCTGGTTAGAGCACTGTTAGGAGTGTGGGATTCGAATTTAGGTCTCCAGCTGTTTAAGTGAGCATTGTAACAGTTGGATAAGAGGAGGGCACTGCCTTCTCTGGTCATATTTGTAAGAAAAAAATTCCAAATACCTAATTCCAGGAGGTGTTTCCACGTTGTGAATCTTGAATGGACTCTGCTCTGTAAAGTGCTAAGTCCTGGAGAGGGGCAGAATTTTAAACGTAGCTCTCTCCTCAGCATTTCCTATTTCCAACCTTAGGCAGCTCTCTGCATGCTTCTGTTTTTTATGAATCCCATTTTTAGGCTAACTCACTTTATGTAGGCAGCCTAACTTCATGGTGTGGGGAACCTAACTTGGATGTTGTTCCTCTAGGTTCTTAAAAGTTAGGTGTTGCAATGCTCAGTGTTATGATGCTTATATCCCCTTAGTGAAGTTAGCCTGAATGTTTGCTTAGAAACAAACAGCACAAAACAGCATATAACTTCCTTTTTACCTATCCATGAACTGCTTGACATAACTGTGATTGCTTGTTTCTGAACGATATATGAAACGTGCAAAAACCCCCAACAGAATAGCCACCAAGGGATTTGTGGTATATCACAATTAACCAACCCAGATTGACTAATGAGCAGGCCAAATGATTTGTTTGATGTAGTGTGCAGAGCTAAAACTTTCTAAGTTATCTGAAGAGATTATGATCAGCTCACTGGTATCTTGACTGTAGAAAGGGATTACACTTGTATACGTTAGCTGTTAAAAGTGTAAAATCTTTTCCAGAACTGCATTCAAAATACCAGGCACTGAATAACCTATTTCTGAAACCTTCTGTTATGGTCTGATGTTGAAAACCAGTTAGAATAGGCAGTGGCAGAAACCATAATTACTCACAGAAATGACTGATTGGTGCAGCATTCTTCCAGTAAGCCATGGATTTAAAATGTGTAAGTGAGTCTTAAATTGTTGTTCCAAGAGATTTGAAACGATCAGGTTAAGTGGCAGAAAGCAGAGCACTGTTATTGTATCCATCAAGGGTTCCTGTGAAACTGAGTCTTGAGAGGAGATACTATGATGAGAGCTGAAAAAGAAAAGCTGTTTCTCTTCCCTTTCTTTCTTGTCACTAATTATGCTAGTTTCTACAAGGATGTTCACATTCTCGCCTACTGTAGCTTGCCTTTTTTTTTTTAGCCTCTAATGATCTTTATATCACAAGGAAACTTTCATTCATTAACACTTTTAGAGAAATCCAGGCTATAATTTTCAGAGCCTTAATTCAATGGGATTTGGGAGCCTAAAGCTACCTACTCTTAGGTTCCTTTGAAAAAGACAGGGAGAAACTAAACCTGGCCATGTGAAACTGCATAGTCACGTACAGGGAAAAAATCAACTACAGATCTTGAGTCAAGGTCTCTGTGGCTGTTCTACCCTACAGCCTCAAGGTCAATTACTTAACTTTTATCGTTGTACAAGCGTGATGTTGTAGCTGTGTGATGGCCCATAAATTAACTTGTATTCACATGGGCACTTTTGGTACTTAGCCAAGCAGCACTTATGCTTCAAATTACATCCACTGATGGGCCAAGTGTATATGCGTGGAAGCCAGGTTAGGAGCAACACTTGAATTACGCCTTTTGCTAACACTGCAGTGAAAAGAATTCCAAAGTAAATGCAAATTATATCACTATTTATTTTGTAAACCTGGCAACTTGGATTTCACACCAGTATCTGTATTAAACTCTATCACAGAAGCTAACATCTGTTTTGGAAACTTAAAGAGCAGAATCTGACCTAAAAACAGGCTTCTAACTTTATACTTCAGTACTTAACACTACTTTTTTAGTAGATGCACAGCTCTCATCCACTACTCCATCTATGGCTCACATTAAGGGCTATGCTATTTGCACATTAATGGATATTTCATATGATTGTTCCAGGTTCTTTTTAATGCATCTCATTAACAAGGATGAAACTGAGCACACTGGTCAGGTAAGTAGGAAACAGATTTTTCAAACACTACAAAATGGACATCCATTTATATGTTCTGTGTGTAATTTTAATCTTGTTTTTATCATATTATAAACCATCTCCTCCTAGCACTCCGAGATACTAGTGCTGGGAACCTGCCACCAATAGATAATTCAGAATTGAGGTTACAGTCTATAACACTGGTGATTTTACGGTCCCATGGGATAGATGGGTGGCATGCGGTCAGTCCATGGGCTGGATCCCACATGGGTCAACATGTGGGGTCAATCTTTGTGCAACCCAACATGTCCAGATCTGGCCACATGGGCCCTACCCCACATGCCGGGAACTGGCAAGACACTACTGCAATCTGGTGCCCAGGGCCATGTTCTCTGGCTTGCAGGGCTCCCCACAAGTCCAGACATTTGAAAGCAGAGAAGCAGCAGTTAACACTGCCGTTGCTCCCCACACATCAATTTTTGGGACCCTGGGGAGCCTTGTGGACCAGGCAACATGGCTCCATGGGCCACATCTAGCCTATGGGTCAAGGGTTGAGCACCTGGTCTGTGGTATATAGCAGCTGTAGTGCTAAAGTAAGTGGCTGGGGTAGCAGAGAATATATGACATGCTTATGCCATTACTGTCAAAGGAAACTGGAATTTTGCCAAGTTCATATAACGAGGCACTAATACTTTAAATTCATCTTAAAACCCAAAGTTAAAGTTTTATTTTAGATGAAAGCATAATAATATACAAGTGTTCGAAAGTGGAAGAAACCTTAACACTAATAAAATAGCCGAGCTCAATATTGAAGGGTAGTTACTAAACAGATATATGTCTATTTCATACTACATGGTGTCGGTCTTCAAGTTTTTTTACCAACTAACTGCCCATCAAGAATGATGGATTTCAGGGAGTGTTTACATAGCCCCCTCTTGCACTTTGGGGCTGAATGTGTAAAGACTCCCTCTGCCGCCACCTCCTCCTCCAGCCTCAGGTGCAGGGACTTCCTCCCCTGCCCGCCTCTGCCTTGTAGCAGGGCTTCCCTCTACCTCCCCTCCCTCATCCTGCCAGCTGTTGTCGGGGCCAGGCAGTGGCGGGGGGTGCCGCCACTGTGACCCCCCCTCCCCTCCTTCCTTCCCTGCAGCCTGACTTCAACAACAGCCGCCACCATGATCCCCCCCCCGGCCTTTGCCTGCCTCCCCAGTGCCTGGCCCTAACAATGGCCACCATCATGACCCCCCCTTCCCCTCTCCCTGCCATGCTCCCCTCCCTCCCTCCCTGCCAGCTGTTCTGGGGGTGTTGGGGATAGGCAGTGAGGGGGCACTGCCACCATGACCCCCCACTTTCACCCTCAGGCAGGGAAGCATGGGGAAGCCCCACTGCTCAGGCATGTTCGCCACTACCACAGACTTCCCTGGCAGTGGCTCAAACTTGGGCCCGTGTGGCCAATTGCTGCCTGCCCTCTTGGCAGCACATGTACAGTGGCGAAAAGCATTACGGACAGATGCATAAAATGACTAATCTCTTTACTGTATTAGGATAGATAGATAATCTTTTATGTGGGTTGAAAATTTTAAAGTTTTAGTGTATAAAAGCAGATCAGGAAACAGTTCTTTCATTTAAACTGGTTTGACTCTGAAACGTACCTTTGAGCGAAAGCCGGTTTAAGTATACCTGGCCACGTCTACATGAGATGCTGAGCAGCAGCTTGTTAAGTAGCACTGTGTGGCATGAAACATGATGCAATGCTACTGCACAGTAGTAACAAGCTACTGTGCAGTCAGCATCACCAAAAAGCTACTTGGGCACACTATTGCACAACAACTCAAGTTACTGCGCAGTCATTTAGTACCTGTGTTTGCAAGTACTAAATGACTCCACAGTAACAACTGTGCAGTCTGCATTTTGTGTAGATGTCACCCCTGTGTTGCAAGTTTGCAATGGTAAAACTGGACACATGTTTTTTGACCGGGCTTATGATGTATTTCCTTCAGTATGACAGAACAGTAATTCAGTTATTTTACCTCAAAGAACATTTCCAACTTTCAAGGATTTAGGCACAGAAAACAGCACAGTAAAGACTTGAAATCTAATTCAGATGTCAAAAAATGACCAATCTAATCTCAAGCTGATATCAATGGGAATAAGGAGCCTAAATAAAGATAATTACTGGTTACTATTATATTTTGAATTGCATAAAATGAAAGAGAAAGTTTCTCTGTTTCAGGAGTCGTTCGTGTGGAAGATGTATCAAGAAAGATGCTGGGATTTCTTCCCAGCTGGAGACTGCTTTCGTAAACAATATGAGGATCAACTTGGATAAGATTATCATGAGAGAAAAGGCTACATTATTGAACTGTAAGATCAAGTCAACATGAAAAAACTCTTATTTTTATGGTGTAAATTCAAAGGTCACATTTGCTTAATCTCTCTTTACCATGAACTTTTTGTTTAAAAACCTACATAAAAGCTTGACATTATCTAGATAGGCTTTTTGTGCCTAGCACATAAGAAACACAGAAGAGAGACAAATCTACACTGAAGACTCTGTTACTCTAATCTTTCCAATCCCAACAAGGACTGAAATGATTTTAATTGTTTGTACTCCCACTCCTTACCCAATGTTTGGTAGAAGAGTTGAAAGGGCTAAAAGATGCATCATTTCTTACATGCACAACATCTAAAACTTAAGAACTTGAATGTCAGGTGACATGCCTCAGATTGTGAAAAAAATATATTTTAACTGCAATCTAATGTTTTCCATGGTATTTGCTAGTGAATGTATAAAACAAAACAGCTTGAAAAGCTTTAAGCAGTTAAAATAAAGAACATTTTCAAACACTTTATCGACCCTGAAATATCGATTAAGTGCCTTAAAAACCTCTGTAGCCATAGCTATGCAAGATTTTTATGTTAGTGTTTTAGATTGACAGTTCTATTAACTGTGTTGCTTTTCTGTCTTATTGTATAAAACTGCACTTGAAGGTTATTCTTTCAGTAACAGCTTATTAGATGCTGCTGTTAAAAGAAGTATACTGTACTACACATTCTTTACATTTAAATCTTAGGCCAAAATAAAAAAAATGCTTTATGATCATCTGTAAGTAGAAGCTGCTACCTTTATGCATTTATTTTTCTTCAAATAAAGTGCCCACTGCAATAAAATACTACAAACCAAGTAAGTGTCTTGATTTTTGCTGAGTACCCAATATAAGGAATGTACATCACAGAATGCATAATTAAAAACACAGCTGCATTTACCAGCATTGCTTTTATTTTGTGAACTACAGATAGCAAGTACAAGCTTAAGCAATCAGTCTGCTCTTTGCATATTTTGCAGCCTAAACTTACAGCACAGGTTTTTGAAAACATACAAAAAAACCCTGGGATTTAATTAATTACCTGAGCCTCCTTTAATGAACCGTAATAAGGTTAGTCATTTTAGCTTAGATGATAACGTTTGTCTATAATTTGATGTTTTAAGTATTGGCTAAAATAAAATTAGGCAAGCAGCATTGTTAATGTTTGAAATGAAACAATTAATTGAATTTTTGTAAACTAATGTTATGTATTTAACTTCTGCCACATTCATTTATTTTTTAATTAATTGCAAGACAAAATGTAGGCATCAAGAAGTTATTATTCCTTAAGAAATCATACTGTCCAACCAGTCTTCAAGCTCTTCCTCAGTAATGGTTTTAGATGTATTTTCTGGTGCTGGACTTTTTTCTTCAGTTGCATCCAGTTTTAGAGGGACTGGGAAAATAAAAAGAACAAAAGTGAAATACAAAAAACAATTCTATGCAAAAATCTGTCCCCATCCTCTTCACACAGTAATGTCTCAAAAAGTTTACACAATCTAACACAAAATACTATTTTTACAAAGCACAGCAGATTAAAAAGAGAAGATGGTATTTAAATACAGTACAACTCTAACTGGAAAAAAACCACAAAAAGCAGGCAAGTGAATAAAATGGCAAGTTTCTAGGGGTTGTCTCTTGACTACTCTGCTGGATTGTTTTAGGATGATCACACAGGAAGAGTTTACAGCTCCTAGGAGGTAGGGCCAGTTCTCCAGTCCACTGGATTCCTAATGGATTCCCCCTTCAAGAGCCAGCCTCAAATTCTACCAAAAGCAGAATTTTCTCTTATGTAGAAGAACAGCAGGGGAACATGACAGCAGAGCTCTTGTCATGATTATTTGGACTCTGCCACATGTTCAAATTAAAGCTGGACAGGAACCATCAATCTAGCTGTTCCACATTTTCAAGCACTGACTTTATAGCTGGTGGGCTCTTTTTACAGCTGGATATAGACCTTTTCATGGTGTGATAATTGCTTTGTAGATGTGGCTGGTTTAAACCAGGTAATTGCACCATATATGTAACATGTGGTAGGGGCTTTTGGGTGGCTTCACAGTGACTCCATGTTTGTGTTTGTTTTCTACTAAAAGCACAGCACATGTCTCTAGCTTCTAATGAAGTAGGCTGTTACCTATGAATAGTTACCTCTCGCCGCACCAGTTAGTTTCTAAGGTGCCACCCTGCCCTACCTCCTTAAGAATGCAAGCTTTATTCAAGAAATCAGACATGGAACATTTCAGGATCATTTTCACTGCCAGGTTAAGATTCACGTCTCTGGTTTACAGTGGTGGTTCTCAACCTTTTTAGAGTCGAGGCACCCCTCCATAACTTTTGTAAACTGAATGGCACCCTTTTTCAAAAACTACTATAGGGATTACAGCCTTGCCAGTAGTGCTAGGGAAGCAACCAGGCAGGGAGTGCCTGAACCCATCCTTACCATCTCACTCTTCCTGCACCACCCTTCAAAGGGCCTGGCACCGTAGTTGAGAATCACTGGCTTACAGTGAATCTCTCATGAACAACTAACTCTAACCTTGGAACTTTTCACAATATATGATTGCATTATGAAAGGAAAATTGTTAGAAAATACCAATATAGTTTCACAAATGGAGAAAAGCATGAAAATGAACAGGTAAACATTACTTCACCAAACTCATTCCTATCTTATAAATGCCACAACCTCATCATTATTCACGATCCTGCCTGCTGCATGCATTTTAAAAGTAGTCAACAGTCACACAAATATCACTGTATATGTGAAGCTGAAGTTAACATGCGACTAAATTAAGAGCCAAAATTTGTCCAAGACCACTACTTTCCATTAGGAATGAAAAGGGATTCAGAAATAAAAGGAGCCAAAAATGTATCCATCTTCTATATTCTTGAGAAAAAGGAAAAGTTAGAAAAGTTTAAAACCAATAACCAAAAATGAGCCCCCTTAATTCATCCTCAGACATATCACCAGGAAGAAACTGGGGATGATACTGCTACTAAAAACTGAATTTAAGTCCTCCATTGACAGTTGATTCCCTAGTACGTCCTTTTTATTTAGATTGTGGTAACTAAGAAGCAGAGCTTTGTTTTGCAGAGGAAGGACTCCATTCCTTTCTTAATGCTCAAAATGAACTTGCTGATGACAGTCGAATTTTACCAACACATCAGAGAAGTTCTTCACTGACACTCTACAAGCTGTCCTTTGAAAGGAAAATGCCATTAAACTCTTCAGTGTAACAACACTTCAGGGTGAAAACCTTTCATCAATTATTTATACCAGTTTTCTGCATGGTGATTTTTTCTAAAAAACATAATATATTATAGCAGCTACCATCACTGTGATTGTGTTGCAGCTTGGTAGCTACTGCTGAGGACCGTACTGTTGACAGAACATTTTCCAACTTAGATAATCAGAAAAGTAAGAGTATCTAGCAACTAACAGGATCCCTTGGTCCTCCAGGTTACCTCCACTCTATATCTGATGGTGTTCCATTCTACATAAGTCAATAGCCTAAGAAATCCACAGTTACCATCTAAACGAGCGATTATGGACTTTGGTAGGAGTACTAGGGGGAATGGGTATGGAAAATGGGCCCTACTTGATTCAGATTTGGATTCGGCCCGAATCAGGGACAGTGATTCTATTAGTTGATTTGGATGACTGTCCCCAATTTGATTCAGACAAATCTGAAGATTCAATGCTGATTTGGAGAATCAGCGATTCAGACACAGACACAGCTTTAAATGTTTTTTCTACATGCCTCAAGGTACCAAGTGGCTGGTGAATGCTGTGATGCTGGGGCAGCTGGAGTGTCCCACAGGAGCTCGGCGGTAAGGGGCTCCCCAGCGTGCTCAGCAGACCAGAAGCACTTCTGATCCACTTCCAGGTCTGCTGGGGAGATCTGGGGGTGGCGGGGGCATCCAAAGTCCCCCCGTGGCTGATCACCGAGCTGGGGGGAGTACTTCCCTGTATGCTCCCTGGCAGACCTGGAAGTGGATTGGAAGTACTTCTGGTCCACTTCTAGTTTTGCCGCCAAGCATGTGGATGTCCCCCCCCGTGCTGCTGTGGGATGCTCCATCCACCGCCCAACGCAGCGTTCACCAGCCGCATGTCTATGTCCGAATTGCTGAATCTTTCTGAATCTCTCTGAATCAATTTGGAGGGTTCCGATTCGATTCGGAGAGATTATTAAAAGGGTCCTCTGATTCAGTTTGGAGATTTGGCCACTGAATTGAGCCAATTCTCTGCCGAATCAAATTAGGCACTGAAGCTTTACACAGCCCTGCTAGGGAGCTAACAGCAATAAGGAGGAGTCACTGTGAAGCAGGTTAATTTTAAAGAAACTGCCCCTTCTTCCATGAAGCTCATAACTGAACCTCTTGTCATCTTGCTGTGAGCTGCATCTCAAAGATGTCATGGTCCTGCTTTTTTATTTACACAGGGGTCTTAATATATTTGCAACATGGCAGCATAGCAGGTGGCTGGCACAAAGCCCAGAAACAGGTCTTTGAATGAAGGCCAGCGGTTGAATACAAGCTCTTCTACACAAGAGAGGGAGGTGCACCACTTTGTGAAAAAAAGAAAAAGAATACAAGTTGTCATACTGGTCTATCCCTTCAGGGTCTTAAAGAATTAAGAACAAGGCATTTTTTTTAGTATGCCTTATTAAAATCCCCAAATACTTATCTGTCAAGATACGTGCATGGAGCTCTAGGCTGCATCTGCTATAGCAGAAGCAATTGCCATGAGAGAGCACAGAAGTCCGACAGGCTAAGTTTTGTGTCACACCAGTAATAACATGCTCACCCCACAAAAAAGTGGAGTGTATAAAGAGCACCTAATGTTTACTGTAAAGGAAATGATGCTCTCTGGTGGTGTACGGGTACCTCTGAGGAAGTCCAAAGTAAAAATTTGCCCCCAAAAGTTACACCAAGATATACCTTGTGTGTTTACCCTGAGGTAGATGGCTCAATGTAAGTGGGCTTCCCAGCCCTGGGAGCAAGGTGATTTAATATTCATGTTCCTAGATGCTTTAATATCACCTACTTTAGGTAGCCATATTAGGAGAGCTGGCTATGTGCCTGACCCTTTCTACAGAGTAAATTACCCTGTACTCCACAGTAAAATTACTCTGTAATAATTGCATCAGGTATTCATACCCATCATCAGTTATTACTGGGGAAACAAAGAAGTTAGATCATCAAATATTTTGTGCTTTCATCCACCTAAGAAATGATCTCTATTCTACACAGATCAATTTTCACAAGAAAAAAACTGCACAAATTGTGGGGAATACACTTTGTAAGTAGCATATAAACCATGTTATGACTGAGGGATGTTACAGAAGGCAAAGTCAAAATGCCAAATAGAATTATATACCACTATGTCACAAAGAAGTTGGTATGTACTCATGTTGCTGTATCTGAAAACCAAATTAAACTTATGTTTATACCAATAAGGTTTAACCATATTGGTATATGCAGCAAGTTTCAGAATTTAAGTGTACCAAATAAAAGGACTGCTTCTTTGAAGGGTCATCTCATGGGAAGATTAAAAATGAAAGAACAAATGGGTTAGTACACACCAGATCAACGCCATAGATTGTCAGGGGCATATAGATGATTACAGCAGCATTGCTGAGGTACTTGCCAGGAGTTTAACTAAAGAAGAAAAAAAGAAGAATACAGACTACATAGGAGTAAAAAATATAAATCTTACCAGCTGCTTTGTGACCGGTTTTCAAATCTGCCTCATCAGTCACGTCATAGGATAATGCACCTGACACAGAGCTGTTTTCTGAATTAACAGGAGCATCTAAATTTAGTAGTAAATCTAGCTCTTCATCCAAATGATCCGTCTCTTGCTTTGGTACAGAAGAGCCTCTCTGAATGGGTGGAAAAGGAGTTCCGCCAAGTCCATCTCTACTTTGAGAACAGGTAACAGAATCACTGATAGGGTCAGAGACTGGCATTATTCTGCTTTGAGCCAAAGGTTGTCGTAAGTGAGTCACGCTGCTTTTGCCGATTTCAATACTTTTAGGTTTCATCTGAGGCAGTTCTACAGGTGTTGATGCCTAAAGAGTACAAGAAAAGACTTGGGTCTTTATAATGGTGAACTCAATTGTTGCAGTTCAAATTAAAAAGATAGCACAGTAATTCAGACTCCCACACACAGTCACTTAAGGCAGAATTAAATTCAATGGAACAGATTTTAAAACGACAAGAAAGTAAACCTAGTACAAAAATTAAATTGAAAGCATTTGTACAGTTACAGATATACACAGATGTGACCGTACAGTGTTCTAAAATGAATCACGAGGCTATGTGCTGAATACAGCAAACAGCAACTTGAAACAAAGAAGCAAATTACTGCCTGCAGAGCTACCCACGTTCACTCACTGAAATTAGCCTCAAAATTAGAGGAATTGCTTGTGTATGACCAAGGGCAGAATTTGGCCTAGTATCCGTTTCCCATTTTAGGCTTTCCCGTCAAAATACCAACCACTGAGTCTGTCATTCTTTCATGTGACCTCTGGCATGTAATCTGGGTTTGGAAGAGTTTAGATATTTCATTTTTCAAGCTGTAACAACAACATTAAATATAAAATTTACAAAAATACTTTCATATAGTGAACCAAGGAATACCAGTTCTTAGCCATTAAATGCAGTTTTTATGCTCCATCTGGGTTTCTTGGCAATTATCAAACTGCTAGCAGAGTGCAAGTGGAGCAACATGATTTGCCCAGGGGCAAGAGAAAGCTAGAAAAATGTATATCCTAGCATACGCTGAATCAGTTGATGCAGTAAACTCAATGTTCCTAGTAGTGCTGTCCTCAAGCACACTGCGCTGCTCCAGGTGGGCTGCATCCTACACCAGAAGCAATGTTGCCATCGCCATGCAGCACTTGGCATGAGCTAATTGCTGATGCTGAGTGACAATGCCAGTTAGCTCTCACCAATTTAATCTATACATCCATGCAGACAAGGTTTTGCTGCTTCCAATGTAAGAAGTAGCCTACACACTCAAGCTCAGCGTACTTGAGGGTACACAGAACCTGTGTGCACACATGTGTGCGCATGCACACACACACAAACACAGAATTCCTGCCCTGGGCCTAATTACAGTAGTCTTTTTTGTTTGTTTGTTTGCTTGATAAAACAAGAAAAATACAGTAAACTAATAAAATCAGCCCCTTGGAATAATTAAGAATGGGAAAAGCACGCAGCAAGCTCTAGGCATGGTATTTTGCTTGCAAAATAGGGGAAAAAAGAACTGCATAGTGTAGATTTCCTTATAAACTCTACATCTGCAGATGTCCCTTTCAGCTAAACTAAGAAACAAATTAGTTATGTCCTTAGCTGATTCACTTCAAGCAACTGCACTGGAAAGCAAAGATGCTCTAACTTTCATGCATGCATTTTTTCCTTTCCAGGACAGATTGATTTTTTTTTAATTGTTTTTTCTTCAGCTGTTGATCAACTGCAATCTGACTGTAATCTTAACTGACAGCTGTTTGTAACTCAAGAGTCTCATTAGTACTCTTCTCTCTATCTGAATGATATTTTCTTTTCCATTGCCCAAAGACAGCGCTTACCTGACATGCTGTTACCTAATTTTCTATATCCTGAATAGAAACAACTTTTTCTTCAGTTATCTGATTGATGGCTCACATTTTGACACAGACCTAAATCTGTTTTATGACATAAGCATGAATGCTGTGTCCTGCATATATACAGGTCAGTAAACTAAAATAAAGGTAACTATGGCTTAATTTGTTAAGAGCTTCTAATTTCAGTTTTCTAACCTTCAGGGAAAGGTTGCAGAGAAAGAAAAAATGACATGGTGCAGTTACTGCATGCCAAACATTGAGGAGCTTGGCTTCCAACTCAATCCACTGCACATGGAAATGCTCTGTTTATTTCAAAAGGTCCCAGTGGAGCATAAAAAGTGCTGATGCAAGTATCTCTACTTCACAGACCTGCAAACCTCTAAATTTCATGCAGTGTGTTTGTTTAATACAACACCCACCAATTGCATTTAAAGGCCAGGTGGTCACTCAGGTTTAAAATCCTATTTCTAGCCCAGATCATTCTCATTGCTTATGTATTGCACTATTTAAATTGTTCCATAATTTTTTGCACAGCAGGGCATTACCTGCACAAGTTCAGCAGCCACATTCAGCCTGAGATGTAGAGGCAGTTCCTGAAGAGCTTGGACTAAAGATTGGCAGTCAACATAAAGAGCAGATAACTGAAATATAATCAAAACAGACAGAAAACTTGGGTAAAGAAACTGAAACAAACAACTCCAGTGTGTTACGTTACAAATTTCTACAGATGAAGACAATGCAAGCAAGCAAAATATCCACACATCTACAAATAATATTCCTCACACCATTAGGAGGAACTGCAAATATATAGACTGAACATTGTATGTGCATGGAATAACTTTGTTTAAACAATACTAAACAAGTAGTGGAATCATTCAGGTAGCATGAAAACAAGTAACCAGACTTGGAGGCAATGTTTCCAAGAAGGTAGGTTTGAGATGGCTCCCCAGCAACGCATGAAAGAACTACAATAGGAAATAACTGCTGTGCTAACAGTAGGTTTGTCCGAATGTCCACAAAGCTTTTCGCCCTCTAACAGCTGAAAAGTGTTCCACAGAAGGTGAATCATCACTGTCTGAGGAAGCACAAGCACTTTAGAAAAGATCAATTTGCTGGCACTGGGAGTAACTCTCTCTATTTCTGATACTTAAACAACTGCCCTTTTTTAGTATTCATCTTCCCATTGCTGTTAAAAACATTTATTTTAGGATCAACAAAATGCAAGTGGAACAAAGATTATCTACTGTTTTTGGACACTGTTTCCATAAAACTGTCTTTGCTACCAGTCTACTACATTGCTACACAAAAACTTCATAATGCAAGGCTTATTTTAACTACAAATGTGGCAGGTTTTTGGATTAACGGCTTCCTTGTTCTTTTTAAGAAGAAAACATTGAAAAACAATTGTGTGCAGAATGGGCTGGCAATGTCACTTTAACATTTTTAGAGCAAACTACCCTAAGTAAATTATTTACCATATGTAAAGTAAACAGCCTGGCATCTGTTTAATTAGAACAAAACACATTCTAAGCACACACACACTACAGATGATGGATAATCTTGATGCAATCAGATTTTTTTTTTATAATAGTTTCTCCATGACCATGTCTACACCACAAAACTTATAGCTCTGCCCTCAAATACAAAGCAGGGCTCAGGGCAGGCTGCTTCCTAAATCAGAAACACATCAGTGCAGTCATGGGTGGTCTAATTAGCCACTTTACAGTGCTAATTAGCCAAGGAGCTAGCACAGCTATGCTGGTTCAAGGTTTAGAAAGAAGCATACCAGAGCACTGCTCCAATTGGTTTCCTCTTATCACCTTTCATTCTTCTTTCATGTGACATTTTAGGATTACGACATTCATGCATTAATATCTAAATTTGATCATCATTCAACTGCTCCGGCAGTAGGTGTATGGATTAATTTTGGATCATCATTAAATGATCTAATTGGGCAATCATTCACAATGTGTTGCACAATCTGAAAAATCGCACCATATTGCAACCTGGACTCTCTTTGATTCTCCATTTATGGAGAAGGTGTCCACATTTTCCATGAAGCGTCCAGGTGCAATTCAGGAAGGATCGAATTATTCTCAGTGCTGCTTGAGGGTGCTGTTTCCAGGAATAGGCAACTGGTAGGTGGGGGCATGTGCCCCTCCTGACAGTGCCGTCCCCACCACTGATGCCGCTGGCAGTGTCTGTGGGTGCTTGCCAGTTCCGCTCCCACTGCCAACTGCAGCATCTGCAGGTGCTCGCCAGCCCCCTGCTCGCCGCCTCGGGAGGCTGGAGATAAGCAGGGGAAAAAGCAGGAGGCTGGAGACAGTAGGAGAATGTCTCCAGCTTGTCTTCAGGGGCTCATCTCCAGCCTCCTGCTTGGCTCCCTTGCTCATCTCCAGGCTCTGGAGGCTGGAGACAAGTAGGAGAATGAGCAGGAGTCTGGAGTCTAGCAGGAGGCTACAGACTTTGGAGATGAGCTGGAGACTTCCCCTGATGTCTCCACCCTCCTACTCCTTTTCTCCTATTGCCAGTGAGGGTGGGGATGGGGAGAATGAACAGGGAGTCGGGGAAGGGAACAGGGGCTGGGGCTGGGCAGGGCCTCTCCCAAGGGCCTCTCCTCCCTCATCTCCAGCCCCTCAACCGCCTACTTACCTGGCACAGAACCAGTCTAGGTCCCTGCAGCGTGCTTCAGCACCAGGAAAAGGGCCAACCACAGAGATGTTCTGGCAGGCTACCACAGTGTTTCAGTGGAGGACCGAGCCTCTGGTTGCCTTAGGGCATGGTTGGAGACAGCGCCCTGACCTGTTTTTTCCCCCCAGCGTATTGCTTGACCCCTGAACCAGGGGTCTAATTTTGCCCCCAGGCTGAAAATCTGCAGCACGGGAAACTTTTTTTTGTTCCTGCATGTGCCTCTTGAAGCATCTCAAAGAGGTTTGAGGCACTGCAAGAGGCACATGTGCACTCACCTGGACGTGCCCATAATTGGCTGTGTTAGCCTAAGGTCAAGCAGAAAGTAGGGTAGAGGTGCACCATACAGACCAACTAAATTAGAGATGTACCTGTCATATCCAGAGAAAAGGATGCTGCATTAGTGAGGCGCAAACTAAGAGCCTGGAGTAGAGTTCCATTTGTACAGATAGATGGAAAAACTCAGAAATGTCCTACAAAAAGATCTGCACAATTTTAGGACAGCCTGGATAAGAGAATCAAGGAAGAGACCTGAGTGAATGAAGGCCAGGTTCCAGGCTAGCATGACAGGTGGGGTGGCAGTGTTGCCAAGAGCAAATGAAGAAAGGCATTGGGAAGATAAAGGACAGGTCATAATGAAACAATGGCTAAACATCTACAAGATGTCAAGCAAGCCAAGATTTTAAGCTTGGACAGAAAGGCACAGGTCTGTACCAGAAGGGAAGATCTGGGAGACAGTATTAGGGTAGCTTGTCACATTTAGCTTCAGTTGCACCTGCTTGAGTGGTGAATTATAATATTATCTGAACTTTTCTTTTGCATTTTGTATCTGTACTGTGAGCTATTAGCCTTGAGCTTGCTTTCATGTTACACTTTCTTTTTATTTTTTATTAATGTAATAAGGCAACTCATGTTCTAGCATTATCAACCCAGGTGTGTAGAATGTGGGCCTTGTTACTAGCTCAAATTAACTGAACTTGGCATGGACTGACTGAATCAGAGACACAAAATGATTGGATATGTTAATGAAAGATGCTAGCAGGCCCTCCGCCTTTTATCAGTGCTCCTGCCTAACCAGTGATATTGTGCCCATTTAGGGAATGCTGTCCATTTACTAAATAACACCAGTGCTTGCACCAGCACTTTTTAATGTATACGTAAGTAATCTTCCTATCACCACCATTTGGAAATTTGGCTATGACGATGACCTGATGCTTGCTACTCAAGGAAGGACCCAGGCTGAAGTCCAGACAGATCTTTGCAAAGACTTCAAGTTGCTTGAAAAAGATTTTGTGTGTTGGAGAGTCCACCCAAATCTGAGGAAAATTATCTAAACAATGCCCATGCTGACCAGAAACTCGTCATTACTTTCTGTGGAGAAGAGGTTAGGCATGAGAAGTTCCCAAAATACCTCGGCATAACTCTCAATTGGAGCCTCACCTTTCATAAACATCTACAGAATGTTGCTTAAAAAATGAAAGAATATGTCAACCTTGTGCATAAACTGGCTGTAATGACATGGGGAGCAAATGCAACCATGCTTCTATTGGCCTTTCTTGCATTTATTTTCTCTGTAGCAGAATATTGCTCCCCAGTCTGGAAAAAAAAGCATGCACACAAAGGTTGTTGATACACAGTTAAATGCAGGTATGTGGATTATATCAGCAGTGCTAAAAAGTATGCCACTGTCATGGCTTCCAGTTCTAGTGAACATTGCTCCCCCACAGCTCTGCCGCAATGTCACATGTGTGAGGAATACCATAAGGCCATTGGTAACTAAAACCTCCCAATCAACAAGGACATCACTATGCCACCACTGGATAGGCTCAAACCTAGAAAACCCTTAAGGAAATATGCCAAGAAACTCTATGATGATAACAAGAGCACTGAAGAACAATGGAGGGAAGCCTGGGCAAATACCAACTTGTTGCAGAAATACATCGTCAGCAATCTTACAGTTCCCCAGCCAGGATTTGACCAACCGAGAAAAATTTGGTCCTCCCTGAATTGCATCTGGACACTTCATGGAAAATGTGGACACCTACTCCATAAATGGAGACTCAATTATGGTGCGATTTTTCAGACTGCGCAACACACTGTGAACAACTGTCCAATTAATCATTTAATGGCAATCTAAAATCAATCCATGCAGCTACCTCTGGAGCAACTGAATGATGATCAAATTTAGATATTAATGCATGAATGTCATAATCCTAAAATGTCACATGAAAGAAGAATGAAAGGTGAAACTAAGATGGGTTTGTTGGAACAAAGGAATATGCTGATAGGATGAAAACATGAACATGTGATGATCACAGGGAAGTCAGCCAATGGTACCCGGAAATGAAGAATCGCTAGAGGAATGAAGTTAAAGAAAAAGCATAAAAGGGGAGCAACAAGAAAGTTAAGTTTGTGGCATTGAACAACAACATCTGGACTGAACAACAGCCAAAAATAATACCCACAGATGATCACCCTCTACTTTCAGGAATACTGACTAGCCATCAGACCCTCCAGTGGAATAACATCTGGGATTGGGTGAGACTATTGGACTAAGTATTTTTCTCTGTCTAGAATTTACATTTAATGAATTAATAAAGTTAGATTTTAGTTAAGTTGAACAGTGTGAGGAATATTCTGTGTTCACTCTGGGTTGATTATCCTTCAGCAATTCTTTAGCTATAGGTGCATAATAATCCCAATAATGAACTGCTCATAGCTTGAAATAAAAGGTTTTTTTTTTTCTTTTTCCTTCCTCACTCTTGAACTTTCTTTTCTCTTCCTGTCCCCCTTTAAAAACACAAATTTATAAAAGACTCATGTGGGCAGGAGGAACGATTTATAAGTAGGGGTGCACTGATAAAGATTTTTGAGGCTGATATGATAGCTGATTTTAAGGAAGCACATCATCCGATAACAATCCAATTCCTAATACCAGCCCGGCAGCTTGAAGAGCTACTTACAGCTGGTAAATCTGATGTGGTGGAAGGGGAGGGGGGAGGGAAGGAGCGTAGGGGAGGCAAACCAAGGCCCCTGCAGTGAGGAAGGAGTGCGGCTGGGGCTAGGATAAGCACTGCCCAGCCGGGCCAAAGCGAGTGCAGGACGGAGCTGTGGCTTGTTTGGGAGGTATAGGGGGAGGGGAGGTAGCTCCCGTTTCTGTGCACCGCTCATCCAGGAGCCGCTGGTCCAGTGCTCACCCGCTCATCTGGCAGCTCCCGCTGCTGATTCCACCGTTCATCCGGGAAGGTATGTGCCCCTGGATCTGTATGGGGCAGGGTGGAATAGGGCAGGAAGAGCCCCATGCAACCCTGGTCCCAGCCCATCCTGCCCCACGCACATCTGGGGACACATGTTCCCACCCCAAATGTCCTCCCCCTCTCCCCCCCCCCCCCATGTCCTCCAGGAGGTGCTGGATAAGTGAGACAGCATTGGATTAGAGGCTCCTGGACAAACTGTGTGCAGCAACAGGAGCTGCCCCCCTCTCCCCGTGTCCCCTGCACAAGCCACAGCTCCGTCCTGCACTTGCCCCACCCCAGCTGGGCAGCACTTGCCCCAGTCCCATTTTCCCCTCACCACAAAGGCCTTTATCTGCCACACCCATGCCCCTTCCCTCCCCTTTCACCAAACCAGACCTACCAGCTGCACGCAGCTCTTCAAGCTGCCCGGTGGTGCTCCTTGCTGCCTACGTGCTGCGCTGCAGCTGCATGCATACAAGGGATTTATCAGCCAAATTATTAACCACATCAGGCCGATTTTCAATACGATAATTTTCTTAATATTGGTGCCGATCTGATATCAGCTTGCTTAAAATTATTTTTTCCAACTATTTAAGTTGGTCTAATGAAAGATATCAGATTCACCCAACGAACCTTGTTTGCTTACCTTTGGCATTCATTCACCCATTTTCTGCCTCCTACTTCCTTCCCTCCCTTCTCTACCGATTGTTTTCCTAACTTCCACCTATCTCCCTGACTTCCTGTCACACTTTTAGCGTCTTTCATTCCTTGGAGATGTCAAAACAACAGCAGTCTCCCTATGCCTGAAGAAGAGTACTCGTGCCCAAAAGCTTACAAAGAACTTTGTTCCAATTACTCAGTTGGTCTAATAAAAGAGATCACATCTGTTCAAAGAACCTTGCCTGTAATTGTCTATATGCAGTTGGTGGTTTGTTATAGTATAGCCTATGATAAGTTTTATTTGAGATTTATTTAGTTTTAAGCATATTTGTCACTTCCTTTTACTAAAAGCTGAATGGCAAAGAGAGCTCTGGTTGGTATCAAAGGTTATGGGTTTTAATCATTAATAAGTATAGCAATACAAAAAATGGCTAGATGCAACTGCTTTAAAAGCTTCTTGAACTTTAAAAGCTTCTTCTTCTGGGTCAGGCCCCTAATATTGGAAGCAAAAGGCAACCAAGCAAGCTCATTGATGCCTAAATGATAATTCAGACTTCATTAATGTTCATCACTGAGGAAAATGCATTAAACAGCTTTAAATATCCTTGACCTTAAGTGCTAAGCCAGCTCACAGACATCACTGCATTAACACAGCAATGAACTAGCACTTTGTAAAGTCTAGCACTTGTCAGACAATTGCTACAGTGCAAGGAGACTAGGGAGAAATGTTTGAGCCCTGTAACAAATTAAGACAACCCCACAATTTAATAAACTGCAGAGCAGAAAGTAAATATATTTTGAAAAAAAAAAATTTATAAGTACATGATGCATCTCAAAGGAGTGGGGAATTAGAATAAGTGACAGAAATTCAAAGACTGAGATGTAAGTGGATCTAAGCAGAAGAAAAAGATGAAAAAAACAGTGGTGGTACAGAGAAGTAAAATAGTGAAAAAAGGAGGATTCAAAATTTTTAGATGGATGCTTTACTAAAAAAGGTGCTGTATGAAGAAACAAGAAAGGGACTTATGGAGCGATGTGTCACAGAATACAAAGGCCAGACGAGCAAAAATATGTGCTTGTTCAAGACAGCAGGCAGCAGCAATGCAGTTTGCCGCTGAAATTACCCTTTTTACTGGCAAAAAAGGAAAAATACAAGTGACTCTACTACATACCCTTTATTTTAAAATTGTACACTAACAGAGATGGCAGCCATTTCTCCTGCAATGTGTCCAAGTAAAAAAAAAAACCAAAAACAAATCCAACACAACTTGGACAAACTCTATGCAGTTTTCTGACAATCAGTCATTTCTGTGTAATGAAATGAGAATTCATGTGTATTAATTTCATTGTTGCATTTCATTCCACCATTTTCAGGACTGATCTTTGCTTTTTTCTTTTATAACTGCCAGGCAACAGAAGGCAACAAATCTTTTTGTAGCTATTTTTATGCGTTTCCTCACTTGTTTTGTCCCATAGTGATGGCTTCTCTCCAGTTTATTCCTCCACATACTGTACAGAGAAAAAGCTCTGACAAGCAACAGGGATGTGGAAAAATAAGGACTAGTGAGGCAAAGCAGCTGGGGGCTGGTCTACACTAGAAAATCCCCTACCAGTTTAGCTATGGCAGGATAATTCTGCTAGCAGACCCAAACACAGGGAGTTTTTCTGCTGGCATAGCTGTACTGCTTTCCAAAACAATCTAAGCTCACCTGACAAAAAATACTCTTATGCTGGGGGTTTGTCAATGTACCAATGTAGCATACCTCCTAACCATTTTCTCATGCCTAATCATCACAGCTATGTCCACAAAATTCTAGACACTGCCTGGGACAAGAAACTAAGGGGGAAAGGGAACTTCAGTTAGGGAAGGCGTCTTAAAACTGGTCAGACAGAGGGAGACAGAGAATAGATCTGAGGCCAGAGGTGGGGAAAAATAAATAGGTAGGACATGGAGCCAAGAGGGGCAAGAAAAATGCCTCAAACTAGGCAAGGAGGTTGAAATGAAAAACCTAAGTAATGGAAATTAGTTTAACTACACAAGAAAATGAAGACTTAGCTGAGAAGCCAGGGGTAGAGAAGGACTGAAATACAGACAAGTTAAACAGAATAGGGCAAAAGTGTTCAGACTTCCAAGGGACAGGCAGAAAAGCCTGCTCACTACAGCGTTAGTCCCACGTCATGCCATGGAACAGAACCCCATTCTATTCTTGAATCCCATTGTTCTGCTGTAAACAAATATTTGAGAGACCTATGGGCAAAGTGCTGCTTTACGCTTATTACCACAATCTTTTACCCCACTAATTCAACAGGTCTACGCTTACTCAATAACCCACACGTGTCACATTCCAAATTTCTTCAGTTTGTTTTTTGTTTTCAAAAGTGTATAAGAAATTTTTAAGACTCTAAAATGAAATATATAAGTATACTTTAAAGAACAATTGGCAAGTGATCACTAATTCCAACTTGAATCACTTTGTAGAATGGGAGTGCTGCAACTGTGCCGAGTGTTAAGTGAGATCTTACAAAGAAAAGTGATCATTATCAACCCATTTTGTGGCTGGAAAGATTTGATGCAGCAAGATGTTGCCTTTCTTTACAGCTACAGCTTCACTGGACAGCTCATTAATCACATCTTAAGTAGTGACCTGGCCACTGTAATGGATACCACCTCCAGGAGTACCCAGGAAGTCCTTGAAGTCCCTTCAGCCTTGGCTCCTTCTGCTTGCTTTGGGCAGCTGACCCTTCATCTCATCTACCATGCTTTGGTGTTGTTATTTATAAAGGAGACTGCCCCATGGTATCCCAAACTGCTCCCTCCCTAATGACCACCTCATGTTTGTGGCTCTCACCTGAACAGCTAATTGCATGGCTCCAATCTTTCCCTACACCACACCCCACACCTTGCACGTTATTACTCACTGATGTTCTCCCTCCTTACTCTCAGCCCCTATCCCTAAGCCTATTGCTTCCAAGGCCTGGCCTCCCTGAGGCCCATCTATTCCAAGGCTCTACTTTCTGGACTATCACTTCCAAGGCCCTACCCTGTTCCTAGGTTTTAAAAATCCCCTAGTTTTAAAAATATTTAAAAAATATTTTAGGCTTTTTCTGTGTACTTTCTAAATTAACAGCATTAACTATAATTTATTAAAAGCAGTCTAAATTGGTTTGAGGACACATTAAGAGGAATTGTTTATTCTTCTTGGATCACCTAGCTGGGGAATCGTGGGGCGGGTCCTCTGCAAGCTTGGCGGAAGACCCAGAAGGGGACTGGAAATACTTCCAGTCCACTTCCGGGTCTGCTGCCAAGCACGTGGGAGTCCCCCCATGCTCCTCTGGGATGCTCCATCTGCTCCACCATCTCAGCATTCCTGAGCCGCGCGCGCCTGGTACCTTGAAGTACGTAGAGAAAACATATGGCCAAATCTTTGATTCTCTGAATCAGAATCGAATCTTCAGATTTGGCTGAATCAAAATCAGGACAGTGATCCGAATCAGGAAATCGAAACACTGTGTCCCGAATCAAGCCAAATCTGAATCGACTATGGCCCGCTTCGCACACCCCTAGTAAGCATGTATCATCAAGGCGTGGCAGGTGAGAGAGGTTGGTGGTTATCACACAGACAGGTGGGCAGGCCAACATTGAACCAGCCCCAGGAAGGCCCCCTGTTACACAGCCCCAATCAAATAGTTTCATAGTTGGTAGGGTCGGAAGGGACGTGAGCAGATCATCAAGTCCGACCCCCTGCCATGGCAGGAAAAAGTACTGGGGTCAAATGACCCAAGCAAGGTGTTCATCTAGCCTCCTCTTAAAGTCCCCCAGGGTAGGAGCCAGCACCACTTCACTTGGAAGTTGGTTCCAGTTCCTAGCCGCCCTGGCAATGAAGTAGCGCCTCCTGATGTCTAGTTTGAATCTACCCTCTTCCAGCTTGTGACTGTTATTTCTAGTCACTCCTGGTAGCGCTCGGAGGAACAGGGACTTCCCCAATGCCTGCTGGTCCCCTCTGACTAGTTTGTAACAGGCCACTAGATCCCCCCTCGGCCTTCTCTTGGGGAGGCTGAACAGGTTCAGGTCCCATAGCCTCTCCTCATAGGGCCTGCCCTGCTGACCCCTAATCATGCGAGTGGCCCTCCTCTGGACCCTCTCCAATGATGGAACTCCCAGCCATGGGAGTTCAGGGTCCTGTCGCCCTCCCCCCAACTGTGTCTAGGGGCTCCTAGCTGTGGAAGCACATGGTGGGCCCATGGCTGGGATCCCCATCAGCATTTGGGGCTCCCAGCAGGAAAGGCAACCCTGTGCCCCCACAGCTGGGAGTCCTATCAGCTGACCAGAGCTCTCAGTGCACTGCACTGAGGAATGCCTGAAGGCATGATTGTTGGGATCACATATCAGATCCCATCATGCCTTCTTTTTAAGTTCTGTCAGAAGCCTTAGTTATCCTGGTAACTTCTAGTACAGTTACTAAGCATTTATCCTACTAGAGTTGCCTGCAAAGCCAGACCACAATCCTTTGTCTACTTCTGGGTAGATTTCTCTTGGAGTTCATTTTTTTCATTTAGCTTCCATTTAAAAACAAAAACAAAAAAGCCAAACATTACTGCTGGGACTGTCCTTCATCAGCAGGAGAGAAGAAACCCAAGAGGGTACAGCGGAACAGAAAAGCATATAAGAATGTCTTTAGAATGGTCAATGTATTTTTACACTGGTGGAAGATCAACAACTGTATCAGCAATATATACTGACCATGAATCAACGATCATGAACATAAAGTAAAAAGATAAATCTAGTCTGGAAGTATATTTTGCATTTACAAAAATGTTATAAAAGTATTTGCATTTACAAAAATCCAATGCTCTCTTGTGTTACCTGTTTAGGGCATACGTTTTCTGTGTCCCATTCCTTTTCTTCAGCAAATCGGAACTGTGAGAAGGAATCTCCTACAGAAGGAACATTAAATGAATCTATTATAAATAACAGGCCTTCCAAAAAAAACCCATACAAGATTTTCCTGATCAATAAAAGCTGAAATTTGTGCAACTTTGCATTAAACTTGTTAACATAGCTTTCATTCAAGCCCCTATAACAGTGTTTATTTCTGGTATGCAGAAGAGTTCCAAGTTCTTGTGAAACTGCACAGAGACATCAATAGGTATTATCTTCTGCCTTATCAGAAGACACTATCAATTTTAGGTCAGATTTCAATTCAAAACTGCAGAAGGAAAAAGAAACAAGTCTAAGAACTCTTCATTACCCAGGGAATTATGAAATATATAGTAAACATATAACAAGTATAAGATACAACACAGCATACTGTTATAATCAGAACTGGAAGTGCCACTAATATGCAAGGATACCTAACAGTTTCCATTACTTGTTTATTACTTTGCCACATTAACCATTTTGGCTGATTTTTTTTTATATTTTACATATGTCTTAGGCTGGAGATTTAAAAAACAATTCAGCAGAAGTAGTCCTGAAGTTTCTAAAAACAAGCTTAGGAAAGAATTACTATTCTACTTATGCTCTTACAACAATTTTCTTAAGAAGCTCTAGCCCCAGCTAGCTTGGAAGCAAGGACCTTCAATCTGTCTGTGTATGTGCCTTCCACCATCCATATGAAAATCTCCCCAAATCACATAAAAGCTTCTTAAAAAATTTGGTTTGCTTGCTTTATAGATGCTGGTTACAGTCTGTCAGCTATATTCTTTAAAGATTATATTTGCCCTGAGGGCAGTGGAGGAAAAAATAGTCTGTGGTCACGTAAGTAAAAACACATATAATAATATATATAAATGGGATGAAGAATTAAGGTTGCATGGGCAACTTTAATTCCGACATTTCATAACTGGCTGGTTCTTGATTATCAAGTGTAAAAAAGTCTTCTAAAATAGATGTTTTTGTATGAATGGGGTTTTTTTGTATGCAGTTAAAATGTTTATATTGCTGTAGGACTGTCAGGTGGTGATCAGAAGCTCCAGATAAGAGCCCCATTAGTTGAGCTGTTGCCAAAACATGCAAGATCCTGGGCGCCAAAAAAGCTTAGAATATATGACAAACAGTAAATGCAAGATCAGGAGACAGGAATACAATCAGATACATACAGATATTATATAGCAGAGCTACCATAACAGTTCTATAGTTAAGCCTGTGTACTTAACAGAAGGGATTCAACTTCTTTTTACAAAACTTCATAAGTCCACCTAGAATTTACACTATTGCAGTGCACTGAATTAAAAATATTAAAAAATAAATATATTTAACAAATACAAATTTAATAATTTATATAAATAATAGATACTGTATTTACCCAAATTCAAAATGACTTTGAATTTAAGATGACCCCCTAATAATTAGAGTCTATACACAGAAAATTTATAAATCTGTTGATAATTATCCATGCATAAACACTAATTATTGGACAGCCATCTTAAAGTCATACCCTCCCCCACTTTGCCGCTACTACAGTGAGGACACTGAGAAGTCAGTAGCCTTACCTCTGCCCCTTGTCTTCCCCACACCTTCTTCCCTGCCACACGCCCCACATCATCTCCCCCTTGCTGCCTACTCACCCCCCTGCCCCACCATGACTACTCCACTCCACCACCTGCCCCCATCCCACCTGCCCTCCCTGCCTCACTCCCCTTCCTGCCCTGCCCACCTCCTCCTGCCTGCATCCCTTCCACCACCAGATATCCTCCAACTCTGGCCCCACTAAGCCACATTTCAGCTAGGGGCATGGAGCACATGAAGTTTGCTACAGTTGCAGGAACACCAGCTCTGGCTGCAGCACCAGAGCTGGGGACAGAGTTGTGGCTACCGCCATGGTCAGGTGAGGGCCAGAGCAGCCATGTGCTCCATACCCCAGGTTGAAGTGGAGCCAGAGCCAGGGCCAAAACCAGAGCTGGAGGGCCAGCTCCAGTGGTGGCAAGGGATAGGGGGACACGGAGGAGGCAGCAGGGGGTGGAGGGTAGCGCTGCAGCTCCAACCTTGAGTCTGGGTCAGTATTGGAGTCAAAGCCACAGCAGCCACCTACTCCTTCTTCCCTTGCCACCTTGTACTTGAATCCAAGACAAGGGGATTTTTTTCCCCACCATGTGAAATGGAGCGAGGTGGGAAAATCTTGTGTTGGATTCAAGTAAAAAAAAATTAAGTCACTGTTTGAGATCCTTCCAGCAAATGTTACTGATTTGGGGGAATCTGAAAACTGAAAGAAGATTTTGGAAATATTTGAAAAAATGACTACTTTGTTTAAAAAAGAAGCACCCCAGTCTGCACAATTGTGAAGGAAACTCTGCAGATGTGAAGTGAATATAACCAATGTAGTTCTGCCAGAGTCTATCAGCTATCATGATTTAGCTGAAATAAAAGTACTGATTACTATTTATAAAGAAAACCAAAGCCAAATTTACAAATGCAGGTATTTACTATTAGGCATTTAAATACACCTATTGGGAAGCCTTATTTTTAGAGGCATTTACTGTTTCTTTTTGGCTTCAATACCAACCTTTCGTTCAGTACAATTGAAAATTAAAACCCTTTATTCATTCATTAAGTATGAACTTTAGTATCTAACTTCAAGCCCCCTCCTCAGAATATAGAATTCATACAAGTCCTTTATTCTTAATTGCATACAAGAAGAAACAATTCCTCTTAATGTGTCCCCAAACCAATTTAGACTGCTATTAATAAATTACAGTTAATGCTGTTAATTTAGAAAGTACACAGAAAGAGCCTCAAATATTTTTTAAAATCTCCTAATTTCAAAGCCAGTCCCATGATTTTCAGTATTTTATTCATGATTTATGAATGCCTGTGATTGAAAAAT
Organism: Crocodylus siamensis; assembly: GCF_052110815.1. Taxonomy (NCBI): domain Eukaryota; kingdom Metazoa; phylum Chordata; order Crocodylia; family Crocodylidae; genus Crocodylus; species Crocodylus siamensis. Next base: position 235,932,379 of record NC_143396.1, on the reverse strand, counting down.
GCTCAATTAAACCATGTGCCATGGCTGAATTTTTGTTGAACAGGAAATTAAGTAAACCAAGGGGCTCTCAGGCTTTTATACTGTGACAAAACAAGCACTGATTGGTAATTCCACTTGCCACCATTTCCTGTGGTGTGGCTGGTCTTCAACAAAATTGTCAGGGATGTCTTAGATATCTGAGAAGGGTTGCATGAAAAGTGGATAAACAAATCCACTTCAATGGAAACATCTACTGGGATCAGGAAATGGCTTCTGGTTCCTCATTCTCAAACGACTGCTTCTAGGGGTAGATACTATAGTTACTGACCCACAAGTTGAGAAGTTTCTGAAAAAGACTGCAGATTAACTCATATCCTTTAACTGGGCTTTTAAATACAGTAACAAAGCATGCCTTTCAAATGGAAAAGCATTAACTACAATTCACAACAGCACGTTTAATGCAAATTAAGTTAATGAGAATGTTGGCTTAACCAATTATTTTTTATAGATTCCTTTAGTCTGTATTTAACTTCCTTTTACGTGATGAATACTAATAAAATGTCTTACAGTGATCAAGTTCCTGTCAGATACAAAAGCATTTTTTATGTTAGACTCTAATCTTTACAAAATAGTATTTGGTCTTCAAAACAATGCAGTATTATTAAATATATTTAAGTATGTTTATAAACAACAAGCTACCTTTTATATCTTTTACTTTAATAGCAATTATTATTCAGTATACTTTTTATTGTGAAAGTAGAGAGGATCTAAGGCAGCAGATTCTTTTAGGACTAAAATATGTAACTGAATAAAATGACTGCATATTCCATAGCTTATTTCAATTGACAGAATTAGCCTACTGCTTTTTGCATTAAGTTAGAAAAGACAAACAGTAAATTACTATCAACATTCTTTGATGAATATTTTAAAATGTTGGATAATATACAAGGATTAAAGGTTAAAAGGTGAAGCTAACCGGAGGACAGAACAGATATACGGGGGAAAAAACAGTAACTTGATACCAAATATTGTGCATGATACAGCTGACATACTGCATGTACTACTATATTAAAAACAAGAGACAAAAGGTTACGAAGAGTGATGTAAAACATATTTTACATGTTTTCATTCATACGGGATAAAATCTTAAGTATTTCACTTTTCACTGTACACAATGCTATAAGCAAAAATAATTCAACATATTATCTTATTCATGCAAGACTGTGAGATGGCTCTGTCTGGAAGCATTGTGAGAACAACAGCAGACAGAAGAAATCAAGATGGACTTCTTGGAAACTTTTATTTTGGAGAAGATAAAACTGGGTACCTTCTTCCTTGTAAGTCCTATACTGTGTTTTCCATCCTTCACTGCTTATCTACTGGATAAGTAACAGAGTTCCTTTTTTTTCCCCCTCTTTTTTTTCCTTTTTAAACACAAGAATTGTCTGCTCCTTATTCTGGATATGCTGTAATTTTAACCACAGGCATACCACCAAGACTGAAGAGACACAGAAAGCCAAGAGCTAAATTAGAAAAATTAATATTGAGATCCAAAGAGCTCAAGCAGAAACTGAAGAACCTCTCGACTGGTGGAACTAGAAAACAGAGATTATCTAATACGCTATTCACTTCTGCCTGTTCTTGGATACTGAAGTAGAAACTCATGAATTTCTATGTAACCAACTAAACTAATTATGGTAAAAATGCACCTGTCTGATGTAGTGTCATTTCTGGAGGCGGAAGGTTTCCATAGAAGGGAGGACTACATTGTTCAGAAGATAAACTCTTAAGACCTAATTCACTGGCTACTGCTTAGGAAGAATATTTGACTTGAATGCAGTAAAAATACGAGAGATACTGGTACTGGTTAAAGAGGGAATTGCAAATAAAGGACTCTCTAGTTCCTGGAAAAGGATTTTTAATTACACCTAGGAGCCCTGAGTAAGATGGCTCATCCCACAGAGTATTCTTGCTTGACCACAGTGATTTGCTATACAGGGTTAGGGCATTGCTGAGGAGACATGTGGCCATAAACCAGATATTCTTGAGCTGCTTCTCAGAACCTCTCTATGAACTTCGGCAGGTTTATAAAGGAACTAAAACAACAGAGGGGCACAGAAGCAGGAACTGCAGAGACCAAAACTGGTCACCAGATAAAGCAGGAAGAATCAAACGTCTCTTTTAGGTAATTCACATTCTTCTAACCTACAAAAAAAACCTGACACATTCTCCCCCATCTAGCAGGATCACAGTTTTCCTATGTAAAGACTGGTCTGACCTGAGGTGATATATTCCATCATGGGAATTGGGAGAACTTGACTGGCTTGTCCAGCTGCTGGTCGAATAGTTTCATACAGTGGCAACACTTTCAGTTCTCTTCCTTTCTGGACTGGACCATTCTAAGTCCATGGCCTTTTTGTAGGAGTCTAGTATCACACAACCCCATTTGTCTTTCTTACCACATTTCAACCTGAGGATGTAGGCTGGAATGGGCTTTGATGGAAGGTCTACTGTTTTTAAGGTGAAATAAATCACCTCTACCAGACTTCTAATATTGTCCTTCAGGAAAAAGCAGCCTTAACCACTGGACTGGGACTTGTCTGAGACTGATAGTTCAGGCTCCTCTGATGACTTAGGTAACCAATTAAAGGAAGAGACCCCTACTTTTGAAGATGAAGCTGGCTTGGGTTTCCTTTAGATGGTGGTTTATTTTTCCTTTGTCTCTCTTGCTGGATTTACATTTTGGTTGTGAAGAGCCAAGAAAAGAAACTAACTTTCAATATTAAGTCAAAAGGGGTCTATTAGCACCCATGATGGAGATTAATGCATCCCCTAACGTATCAAGGAAAAAAGTTATCTATGTACAACGTATGAAGCAGTTGGTAACCACAGGGAGAAGAAAGGAGGAACTGCAGAGAAAAGGAGAAAGTACCCATGCTAGCTGCTTCCATGGTTAGCCAAAAATAGATTCTGAAGGCATCATGGTAACTGCAAAAATAAAGTCAGGTCCTTTGTGATGTCAGAGCCCTGAGACAGTCTTCTCTTGTTTTCCCATATTGTATTTCATGGAGCACTTTATCCACAACTATAGTTTATTTTATATATAGGTAAAAAATTGTAACACTTCCCCTAGTTAAATATGGTGCAAGGGGTCTTGGGTTTTCCTAACTTTATAATTCATTCTAAAAAGTCATTTACATATTTACATTAATAATAAACAGCTCTCCATGAGATACCTCAACCAATAGGGTGGTCCTAAGATTTTTCTGTACATTCGATATATACAAAACAATGTCCAAATACAAAGACCTGCACAAAAAAACCTAATATATATAACTATGTATGTTTCAAAAAGTGTTCTATTCTCTCATAGCTGATGGGGAAAGCAGCCAAAGAGAGTTAACGAATGAAAAAAGTCAAAATAAATAATAGGAAGAAGAGGAGATATGAAATAATATGGTAGAATTAAAAAGAAAGCAATAAGAGAATCAGGAAAGATGAAATAATATGCATATGAAAATGAATGGTGAAAAAATAGTTGAATGAAGTGTTGGAAGGTGATTCCTTCAGTTTCACACAAGTCGGTGTCCCCACTGAACCTCCAGTAACAATCTTACCACCTTCTTACTTAATGAAAGTATGCATGCACTCACAAAAACTCCTTCAGAGGACAATGAATTTCAAATTTCTTAGAGACCAGAAATGAAAAAGCAACAATCGAGTGAAGTAGTGTAGCCTCAGTCTCATTTTGACTGATTTCCTTACAAATTCACCTCTCCTATCGTCAACAGAAGAGAAAGGACAGCTCGAATCCACAGGTTTTAAAAAGTACATACTAAAAAGTATTTATGAATATTTGCAGGGAAAATTAAAAATTATGGGACAGTCTATACGCAGACAAAGGTTATTTTGGTAAATCTGATACCTTTTATTAGACCAAGTGAAATAGCTGGAAAAATTCTTCTTTGCAAATTTTTGGGTATAAATACATTTTGTCAAGTTGAGGAAGCATCTGCAGGTGGTGTATGCTCTTCCTGGATGGAATGAATGGTAAAGAAGCCAGAGGCTGGTATGCGTGCAAGAATGCTAGTCAATGAAGATGTAAATTGAAGAATCAGTGGGTGAGAGACAGGTTGGGGTGTGGGTAGGGTATAAATGTAGCTGGTAGATAGTGGAGAGGTACCTGAAGAGTCAGATGTTAGGCAGATATAAATCTGCCATAATAAATAAATAAATAAAGATATAAATGTGTCATAAATCCAATGTCTATATTTAGTCCATGATTTTTTATATCTACTAGGTTGATGAAGTGAAGTTTGTAGGCTCATCTGTGAAACGTGTTCTGTAAATTCCCTTTGAGGATTAGAACTGACAGACTGGAGAGAGAGTGGTTTTCTTGTGAGAAATGTGCCCCCACAGATAATTGGGTATTCCTGTCTTTGATAGACTTCCGGTGTGCGTTCATTCCGGTGTGCCGTTATTGTTTGGTCTCTCCTATGTATTTTCCATCAGGGCATTTGGTGCACTGAGGCAGTCTATGTAATTACAAATTGGCCTAACAATAAAGGATATTTGTTTGCATAAGGGGGTGGCAATCTACAGCCCGTAGGCTGGATCTGGCCTGTGGTAGCTCAGGAATCAGTAGCAGGCTCCAGTCAGGGCAGCAGAGAGGGTGTCCCTAGTGTCCTACTGCCTGCTGTGTTCAGCAGAGGAAGCATTCCCATGGTCCTATCACCTGCCTTTTTCCATTTATTCCCTCAGCAGCATCTGCTGATCACTGTGGGGAAGGAGGGAAAAGGGGTGCAGAGATTTGTAATCCGTGGCTGGGATGCAAACAGCATCCTGCGATAGGAAAAGGTTGCCAACCCCTAGCTTACACTTTTCCAAAAGAAATAGGTCAATCCTCCTTTAATTTTGGATAGAAGCATTCCAGCTGCTCTCACAGCAAAGAAATCTACCAAATTCTTCTAATTCAATTTCTACTTTTCCAGTTTTCCTATTTTGTAGCAGATTGCACTGTAGCTAATGTGATCTCTCTATGCAGCAAGAGAGAGAGCTCTCTATATGGATAGCTAGGTTGGTAGAGTTATTCCACCCATGAGACCAGTAAAGCCACAAATTAAGCAAATGTGGACAGTGTGATTGTATCAAACAAAATGTAAGAAGAGCCTGAAAGAACTTTGCATCCACTGATTTTAGTCAGATACTATTAAAACCAGTACGTTGAAATAAAACTAAGCCAGTGCATTATCAAGAACCTGACAGGTATTCCTAAACAGTATAATACCATAAATGGTACCTTTAGTACTCTTTCATTTTCCTCAGTTTTGTTATTCACCAAAGGTTTGTGCAGTGATATAGTACAAATTCCAAAAGGTTTATGCAACAGCTTGACACACAATTTCCGACTTCCAGGAGACAATGGACTTCCTTGAACAATATTTTAACTGGTAGCTTTTAAAGAAGATTGGTCGATATGGAGCTTGGAAATCCTGAGTTAAAATGCAATTGATAAATGGTGATCTGGGATAATGTTATGTGCTTGGAGTTATAAAATAGTTATGTATAAAATTTCATTGTGGAATTAGATATTCAGAAAACATTTAGCTCTACCTTAACCAAGATGGAGTCTCTCACCTTTTTTCATCTAGGAAAATTCTAGAGAACATTTAGGTCTGCTACAAGAGGTCCCTTTTTAGCAATCTGTTAATGTCCTTTGACAATTTACACATGTGCATGTGCACACAGTGGAGGATCTATTTAATCTTAGTCAATGAAACTTTAACATCCTCATATGTCACTGCTTTTGATACAGTAATGTACTTCTACTGAGAACAAGCTTAGGAGTAAGAGTTCTTAGACCTTGTCTACACAAATGTAATATCAAGGATCTTGTAGTATACTACAAACTAGAAAATATTTTTTTCTAACCAGATTAAGAAAAAAACATTCTGAAAACGGATTGCCTGATACAACTGCATAGTGCTAGTAAGAATGCTACTAGCATTTTTAGTGCCATCTAGGCTTGCTCTGGGTAGTTAAATGACCCATTATACCTTAAGTAACTTGGCTCTCCCATCAGTGATGAAGGAATTTCAAAAAACCCGCAGTACCAATGCAACTCTATGGACGGTCTGTATTCCATCATGTCAGGGAACAACCATGAGGTTAAAATGGCACTGTTCTATGCTTATAAATATGTTTCTAAGTTTATAGCACTGAATACCAGAACTTTGATATGGCTACACTTGTAATTTAAATGGAGTCTTAAGAACTATCACCACTTCCAAAATTCCAAGTATAGAACTAAAAGGTAACATCTGAAGTACACACATCTTAACTTGTAATCAGACTTGAAGATTAGAAATAGAAACCCAGTTCATTTTTAGAAGATTTTCTTCAGGGTGAATGTCTCACTTGTCAGTATAAAAGCCTTTAAAATATATAATAATTCCAACAGTGAGACAGTGAATATTACCCCATTATCTTTAAATTTTGTGGCCCCATGAGGCAGAAAATATAGCACTATTAACAGCATTACAAAATACTGTACAACTAAATGCCTACGGCTTATTTGCTAACCAATTTCTTCCAGTGATAAGTGACCTCTCTAGGTTCTTTCCCCTCTAAGCTGTATATCAGCTGCATGGATAAACATTGCAAAAGCTAGACATGACATACAGTTCACATGCCATGGAAAAACACATGCCACTTTCTTTAAATTCCTGTTTTGCTGTTTTACTTCTCGTAGTGTTTTAGATACAAAGAGCCAGTAAGGACATCCAGAGGAAAACCACAACATTTTTAATAATTAGGCACTATTATTTACAATGATCCATTGAAATAGGAAAAGAAAAAAACAACAAAAACCAAAACAGACAAGTCTGCTCCCTCTCTCTCTGCTGCAAGGCCAAATTATAGACCAGGGGCTCCAGCAGCAGCTCTGGAAATTGCAGAAGCCTGCCCTGGGGTCTCAGCTAGAAGTGGGCCCACCAGGCATGGGCATGGCTGTAGTAGAAGGGCAGTAGGTCATCCCAACCAAGGTAATTGGGATCCAACAGAAAAAGTTCCTGATCAAGGTTGAGGTCCCTACCCAATGCAGAAAACTAAGGCCAGCTGCTGCCAGGGGAACTATCCCAGCCAAATGAGCAAAGAGTAGGTTCCAAAAGTCTTACAGGCAGAAGGCAGCCATCAAGTCAATTAGGCCCTGACCTCCTCCACTGGTGGGCAGGTACAGGGCAGCTCGCTGGAGCCACTGGTGTCTATTCCAGAAGATGTCCAACAAGGAACTTCTGGAGCCCTTCAAGCAGGATCATTTGGGAGGTCCATTATAGAGTACCATGCATGCCACAGAGTACCAGCTGCCAGGTTGTTGATGACCACGACTGGTCTTTGGCAGGAGAGGGTGGACAGGCACCACAACCAGTACCACTGCTGTAATCTTGCCTTAACCTCTTCATCAAGGCCTTCCCAATTATTAATGAGATAGGTTGGTGGGTCTAGAAAAATACCTAGGGCTTTGAAGACATCGCAGTACCCAGACTGGCCTCCAGGCAGGCCTAGGGGCTGAGCTTCAGCCCAGGTGCTCCATAGAAATGCATCACTTTTGCCCCAGTTGACGCTGGCTGAGATGGCATGCTCTTAGAACTGCTGACAGTCAACTGAGGACTGGATAACACCCTCATAAAAATAGTCACATTGCTGGCATATACTGTCACCTTAACTGGGAGGCCAGAGGCTGGGGCTGCAGCCAGTGGGAAAGCCAGGGCCATCAGGCACTGCTGCAGCATGTGGAACAGCGATTCAACGGTTAAGGCATACAGCATTCCAGAGGGAGGGCAGCTCTGCCTGATGCCCCTATGCTCCCAGGATGTGCCTGGGAACAGGCACGTAGCTCTCTGTTCACCTTCAGGAGGCGGCTAGAAATGTCCTGGGTACAGAAGCTCAATGGTTGAAGGGAAGATAGGCCCAAAACTAAAGGCTTCCAAAATCTGAGTACGAAGTCATGGTTAACCCAATTAAAAGCTTAGAAAGGATGCAACAATGAATATTAAGCTGCACTAATTTATGCTATATAAACAATATCGAGCAGGCTATTTCCTCCTTGTGCTCTTGCCGTTTTCATACTGGATAACATTTACACACATAATTTTTATCAGTTTCGTTTTTTATGGCTCCTGGAATGCTTCACAATTACATAACACTGGAGGAAAATGTGGTGAACAAACTTAAAAGTATATGTCACAGGGAGGACACAAAGGACAGACCCCAAGGGGTCAAGGGGGACCCCTAGGGGCCGGAAGGCCCTGGGAAAGACTAGAAGAATGAGAAGGTGAGGGAAAATCCCTTACCTACAGCCGGAGCCACGGCGAGACCGGAAGGGGCTGTGGGACCCACGCGGCTTGTGAGCCGCGTCTTTTTAAAACTGCAGCCAGCTGCAGAGAGAGGGACGAAGAACTGGCACGGGGAGATAAAAGGCATTGCAAGCAAGGTAGAAGGAGGGAGGGCAGTAAGTGAGTCGACAGAGGAGGTACTCCCAGGACCCCTTCCTGAGGATAGAAGAAACAGCATTGCCTCCCACGGGGCTGAAGGCTGCCTCCGAGTTCTTCAGGAGAAAGATGCCGGCGGCAGGCTAAAGAGAGAAGCAGTGGGCACGCTGCGCCCCGACGGAGGACCCCTGGGAGAGAGTCCAGGGCATCAGAAAGGCAAGTGGGGTAACCAGGGTGGGCCCCAGAGAAGACAGGAGAGTGACGGGATCCGAGGTGTCGAGTCAAGAGGGATTGATACAGGTTCGGCCAGGCTCCTGGGATAGTCCTGAGCGGGAGGCGGAAGGCTTAGGCAGCAACAGGGGCTGCTGGAAACAAGCCCCAGGACATAAAGCGGCCCAACGGGGAATATTAAATAGCCGGAGCTGGAAAGGATGTCGAGGGTCTAATTAGCTTGCAGATTACCCACCGCAAGGAAGGGAAGAGAGTGGCACCCAGGTGTGGGCAGGCATAGGTCAGGGCTAATTAGGGAACTCTTGGGCTAAGATGACCAATTTTGGTGTAGTCACAGGGTACTGTGAATATTCTTTCTTTTTTTTTTATGGTTTTGGTTTCCCACCTTTGGAGAGGTTGGGAGGTTGGTGACATAGACTTTGTGTTAACCCACTGGGAAGGAGGGCTCTGCCACATAAAGGTCCGAGACGGCCAGGCAGGCCCATGAAGCGTAGCTCTGATGTGGGTAGTAGTGTGAAGCTTAACATGTAATCCCAGGAGAAACTAGAATACTTGCAAGTGAGGGTCAGGCCGAGACAGGTATCAGCAACCCATCGTGGCTGGGTTCAGGGCGAGGTACAGGGGAGGTTGGAGCCTCGCAGAAGACTTCCACTGGTGGTCCTGGATGTAGACAAGCCCCAGTAGTCGGACCTCACCACTGAAAGAATCATCGAAGTTGTGGCAGGCAGGATTGGGGAAAAGACTACCCCAGAGAGGAACGTCCATTTACTAAGACCAGAGGGACAGATCGAAGAACAGCCATACACATCCAAAGCCAGGCGGCACAGGACCGAATGACTGAAGCCCGACAAGTGCAGTATATATTGAACTTCACTTGAAACCAGCTGGAGTGATGGCTACACAGAAGTAGCTACCTGTCCTAGAATAGGCAGAGTAAATCTTCTCCATTATTTTCTTCACTGAACAAATAATGAAACATAATATTTCAGTGTCAAATTATTGATTTTCTTATGGGTCAAGTTTAAAACTTTATTTAAGCTAATTACTTTCAATATTTGCATTTTTCCTCAAGAAAAGCCACATGACCTTTTCCACCTCTGAATTTTTTTTTTTTTTTTAGAGTCATTACTTTGCTGTTTATATTAATTTATTTACTGGTATTTGTTTTTAAATATAAAGGTAATCAGGTTCACTGGTCATTGGCTTTTGAATTATACTTCCCTATGTCACTGGCTTGTGAAAATCATCCATGTGAGAAGGGCTGAAGAAATAGCAGAGGACTTTCAGTGGAAATTCATAAATGAAGCACCTTGCACAGATGTTACAATTACTTGTAAAGCACCAATAGCATGACAGATGCTGTAAAGGCAGTTTTAAAGGCAGTATCTTTATTCCCAAAGTCTTAAAATCTAGTCAGTCTACATACAGACAAGGGATAAAGACAAATATGGGGCAAAAACAGTAGGATAGATCATACAATTTTGTTTGCTGCAAAGAGTGTCAGGAGGTAGAAGGGGACATGAGGGGGAAAAGCATTTTACAGATGCATGCAAAGTTTAACAGAAAGTAGGGCAAGGTGTCACCTTAGGGCGGGACGGGCAATTATTTTGGGCAGAGGGCCGCTTACTGAGTTTTGGCAAGCCATCGAGGGCCATATGACAGGCAGCCCAGGGCAGATAAATAATTTCCTAAATTTTTTAGGGGCCCCGCCAGCCAGATAGAATGGCCTGGCGGGCTGCATCCAGCCCTTGGGCCACATTTTGCCCACCCCTGCCTTAGGGTGCATACACACTTACTAAGTTTCTGACAGCTAAGCCAACTTAACCTTTTAAAGTCAACTTAACTGTCAAAGCATACACCCAGATGTAGAACAGAGTCAACTTAAATGCAGCACAAGATAATACACCTCCAATGTGTATTAAGTGCACGGTGAATTGCATTAAGTTGACAGCTCACAATGCCAAGGATCTGTACGTGTGTATGCTCTAACATGGAGTAAGGCAACAACCTACTTCATCAGATGCTGTGAAGTTGCAGGCTTTGTAGCTGGTCTGCCTCTCTGTCTTTTACCCCTCAAGAGAAGTTCTGGCAATGAAGTTCACCTCTATATCTCAAGCAATGCAGCTGAGCACAAGCTGAAGGCTGGGCCAAACAAAGGTCCTGAGCAATGCACCAGAAGAGAATACAGAACCATCTCCATACCACCATTCACCACATACCGCTGAATAACTCTACTAAGCTAGTATGAATGGTGAGTGTTACTTGCCATCAGACTTTAAAAGAAAATGATCAAACACATTTCACTTCTCAGGCATTTTATTACAAATATCAGGCCTATGTTTTTAAAAAAAAAATAAGTTTATGTAAAACTTCCAACAAGCTCATCTAGCTCATCTACTACTGTTTGGAAACTCCTGGTTTAAATCAATTTTTGCACAAATGAACAATTTGAGGCCTCACATGCACAAACCTTGAAAAAGGTTTGAATTAAACTACTTTCAGAGACTGTTCTGATGTGCATTTACCATGGAAAGGGCTTAAGAGACTGCACTGCAAACATATCTACAACAAATATCTTGCCAGACTACAGAAGGAAAATTACCGGTCACTGACAACAGATGTCAGTAAGGGGCCCAGTCAAATCAATACTGAACACAGTCTAACCGCAAATGTTCTCAGAGGCAAACTGTATTGAGTACCATTTTAGGCACAGTTACTAAAACCCTCCTTATACTGAAGGGTCAGGTTTTGTTTAGTCTTTCAAATTTTCCATAAAGCACATATTTTATAAGGGTCTCCTCTACATGTTCCAGGTATGGCACGATTAACTGGTTAATTGCACAGTTACCTGGAGACTAGTTACATGTGTAAAGCAGCTATTACACCATAAAAAGCTCCAACCTGCTATAGTTAGACCTCAAAACATGTACTAACTTTACAGCTGGTTGCTTTGCAGCTTTACTTTGCATGTGTAGCAGGGTTTCGCGTGTGGCTGGGAGCCCCATCAGCTGACAGGGCTACCAGCCACAGGGGTGTGCTATGCCCAGTGAGCCCCAGGGATCATGGTAGCTGCAGCACCCAGGGTCCAGGGCTTTCACTCACACCCAAACCCTAGAGATCCTCACAGCCATGATCTTCAGGGTTCATGAACTCCCTGGGCTCTGGGGACCGTGGCTACCCTAATCCCTACGGTTCAAGGGTGCATAAAACACCTGGACGCTGGGGATCATGGTTCCCACAATCCCTAGGGCTCCAGGGTGCACGAAACCCCCACTGTGGAAGGATCAACACAGAGGTGATCCTGGGATCAGGCTCCCCTTGCACCGGCAATGAGGCACAGTGGGACCTAATGCGTGATTCCACAACCGCAACTCCTGCCAGGCAGTGCGGCATGGCAGGAGGTGCAATTGTGTGAACTGCGCATTAGATCCTACTGTGCCTTTACTTGCATGTGTAGAGGGCATGTGGGCCAGATTTACTCCTATACCTCCGAGCCAAGCGATACTACTGCATATAGGAGATATATTTACAGAAAAGAACTATGTTGGTTTTGTTATCTATTGTTTACTTGTGGCAGATCTCACTTATATCACATAAACAGGCACATTGTCAGGATTCAAGAAATTGTTGTGAATTACTGTATTACAGTGTTAGTATTTAAAACACTTGTATGAAACTGAGGATAAAATGGTGGCCTTAGTTCTACTTAACTCCATTCTTAAACTTTCCAAGGATTGCTGCCACAAGTCCAGCAGTGTGTGTGGTAGCAACCATGGGGGCTTTAATTCAAATAGGCAATCAATATTTACCATGTTTCTAAATCTGCTCAAAAAAAGAGTTTAATCAGTGAATATTGTATTGGCTTTTAAAAACAAAAATTCTCTGAAGTTGCTGCTTTATTATTCAATGTTCAGACTTCTTCATATGATGAAATGACTCAGCTAACTTACTTGCCACCCCTCTGCAAATACAACTCCCTTCAATGGCATCAACCTTCACATTAACCTTTTCACTTACTAGAAAAATATTAAAATACACTATTCTTCGGAAGATCTGAAGAAACATGCTATGCAAGTCATTTAAAACTTGAGAACAAAGCCTTTAGACTTTTAGACTCTCATTAAATAGATTTGCATTGACAGTGTAAGCATGTAGTCATCCTTTATCATTTTAATTGTTGGCTAATTTCTTTCCCCACTCCAAAAAGCTGTACTAGTTTTCAAACAAATGTAAAAGTATTCTTAGAGGAAAACAGATGAATAAACTTAAATAATGCTTAGATTTAAGTAACCTGTTATTTTCCTCCAACCCCACTTCTCAACCCAGTAAAAACAGGAACAAAACAAGTTGTTTGCTGTACCTCACACATGCCACTAACACACGAATGGGGAATTCTTATGCATTATGTCTCTCTCTCCCCCTTTCCCCTCAAACATTTAAAAGGCAAACAAGTTGTGAAAGCTCACAATGATTTTTTTAATCAGAAGCTTATTTTTCAATCTTAGCCATTTCCATCGGATTATAGAAAAGTAGAGCTGGAAGGAACCTCAGAGGGTCATCTAGCTAGCCCCATGCCTCAGGTAGGATCATCCCTGACTAAACTATGCCAGCCAAATCTCTGCTCTTGAAAATTTCCAGGCATGAAGATTCCACAACTTCTCTAGGTAGCCTGTTCCAATGCTCGCCTACCTTTATAGTCAGAAAGTTCTTCCTAATCTCCAAATTAGGTTTCCTCTGCCGCAGTTGAGGCTTTTGCCCCTGGGTCTTGTGCCCTACAGCCACAGAGAAAAAGCTGTCTTGATCTTTTACTAGGAACCCCAATTGATACTTCCCCCCCACAGACAGACATTGAGTCACTCAAGACTATTTGCTGGGCATGATAATCCAATCAGTTGTGTTTTCACCCTACAGAACTTTTATCTACGACCAGTGGTTCGCAACTTCGTTAGACTCAAGGCATGCCCCAGAAAAATACCAGCTTTTAGCTTTCACTGTCTTTTTGACTATGGAAAATAATAAAGCAATTCTTCTGTTGCAGTCAACTGAGAAAGACTACAACAGTTTTTCAACATGATGGATCTCTAATTGAAATCTCTGGCATTATCTTGTGAATCGTGTAAGTTTTTGCACAGACAACAGTGCTATTATTGACCAGCATTCTCAGCAGCCTGGTTGATAATCCCCAATCTAGACTGCATTTCCTTAAGCTTACTTAGGAGTATGATCCATTACCTTTGCATGATTCTTTAGTAGCACAAGGTTACTAAATGACCTTAACATTGACCCTGAAAGAAGCAAAGTTAAAAATGGAATAGCTTTGATACACTTATATATCAACACAGAATCGTACAGATGTAACAGTTGTATCATAACAGCTCATATGAGCATCCTTTCTTATCAGTACAAGTGTGTAAATTTTTACCCGAGTCTCATATTCAGAGGATAGTGCATACAGTGGAAGGCAGGATTTGGCCATTAGAATCTTTTACTGGTGAGGCTGTACAGGTTGCCTTTTGGGGGATTTACTTGCTAAGTTAGCAGACTTGTACAATAAATGATCAAGGCACAATGAATGTGGAGCTCCATTAGTGTAACTTTTACAAAATAAAATATACGTTTGGTTTTAATATAAAGAATTTTGAGTTTTAGAATTTGTTCTATGCAGTATAGGAAAAACCACATGCACATCTGCCGTCTTATATTCTAGTGATATATTCTGTTAGTTTTATATTGTCAATCCATGTTTTTGCTTTCAACTTAAGTTTCTTTTTTAGGGGTATATTCTAATATGAACTGGCTACAGGCTTCTGCTCTTACAGTTTGAACCTGATGCGTTTTCCATTACCATCTGAATGTTTTAGACACATTAATGTGCAGTTTTGGGTGTTACCCTTCACTTTGTATATACATTCTCTTCAGGCTAACTTCCATACAACCTTCAGTTTATTCCTTGCCAGCATTCTAGGCTTATCACTTTAGAGATGATACCTCTTTGTCTAGGCAGACAGAAAATGCAATGGGTGTGCTCTACTCAAATGTCTTTCTATAACTATTGCAGTGTCCATCCCTTAGTGTCCTGTTCTCTCTCTCTCTCTCTCTCTTATACCCTCACGATTTCCTGGAACAGGACCAGGCTAGGAAGTTCTCTCAGAGGCAGACAAAGACTCCTACAGCTAAGTCTCTGAGACTGGCAGCACAGAAGGAACATAGGACCCTCTGTTTGGAGACAGTAATGCACACTAAATTTCACATAATAAATAGAGAAGTAAAAGCAATAGAACTGAATTAAGGACGTCTAAAGGATCTTGCAAAGAAACTCCCAAATTTCTACACCTTTTTAAATGGAACCTTTCAAGATTTGCCTGTTATTAATTTAAACTTTGGTTTTGCTATACAAAAATAGTTCTCTGAGTTTTGATTTTTTACATTTATTGTCTTTTGCTGTTTCCCTACATTTTAAAATTGGAACTCCTAATAGGGTGGTATTATGTAGCCAGAGATGCTCATGTTGCTCTATACCTCAAACGCAATGCAGAGAAACAAAAATTGCAGAACATCATATCCAGAACATGAAACTACGCAGATATTTTTAGACTAAACTTTCATTTATAATTGATAAGCATTTTTGGCTAGTGGTTCTATAGGTGCTGCAATGTTGTATCACTTATATGAAAAAATGTAAGAAAAAAGCAAAAGATGTTAATACAAATGTGATGTTGAATATTTTAGGTGTATTTAATATCAAGAGCAAAGGGTGAATCCAAAGGAGTGCAGTGGTGTGGATGCACTCCCCCACTTTCAGTTCATGGCATGGAAGCAGCAGTCAGGGACTTTTCTTTATGTCCTAAAACAAGAAAGAAATCCTGTCCCTTCCCTCCCCTCCCACCCACTGATGCTGCTGTCCTCAGCTGCCCAGGGGGCAGGGCAGCTCCATAGCTGCTCCTGCCTTGCTCTGTGGGGAGTCAGGCTTAGGAAAGAAGAGAGTGGCAGCAGCCAGGTTTCTCCTCCCTGCCCCGACAGCCATGATGCTTGCCAGCCCCAGACCAGGCCCAGGAAGACTGAGCTGCTGTCTCTGGCTGAACTGGGCTCTCTGTGCAGCCCAGCTGGAGCAAGGTAGGAATGGCTCTTTACTAAAGGTCAGCAGTGGTGGGAAGGTCCACCTTCCAGCCTGCTCCTGCACCTGCCTTTATAAAATTCTGGATCCACCTGTCAACAGCATAAAGCTCCACAGGACCAACTTTAGGGTACTTCAAACTTTGTCTCTGAAGTGACATTTTACCTAGCAGGGCTACCACTAGCCAGAATCTTTTATAGCTTTATTACCTTGCCAGAAAGCCAGAATCTTTACTTGGGCGTTCTGCATTACTAATGTTACATTAAGTCATGAAGAGATATGGTATGATCAGGGGTTGGAATTATAGAAACAAGTAAATTCTTTTAAGAAAAATAAGCATCCAAATGAATGTCTTTGCTCACCAGAACTTGGCTCATTTTTTTAAATCCTTTTGACTTATTTTAATCAGAATTTTCTGTTAGTCTTCCCAGAGCTGTTTTGGGTGACATGATAAGTATTTTAACTATTTAAAATCTGCCCTGTCCCTGAGTGATTCAATTTGTTTAAATTCAGAAACAGATGACCTAAGTCCTCAAATTTCTTGCACTGTTTCAGTTGAATACATGCCGAATGAAACACAAAAAGAAATAATTGAAAATTATACGTAATGTATCAATTTCATAATAAGCTTTAATCATATACTTGCAGGTCAGACTCTAAAAAAGCCACAGTAAGTTAGTTGTGAAATTCTAGTAATTTGATGACTATCAGCAAAGAATTAACACACACGTAAAACACATTTAAGGGACTACTTAGGGAAGAAAAAGATGGCCTGAACATTGCATTTCTGCTGCAATAATTTTTTATGGGGGCACAAATGGCAAGCAAATCAGTGGCTGTGACAAAAGTAGTGTTAAATAGTGCCAGTTTATTGTGGCAGACATCTATTTGCTCTGTGGCAGCAGAATGTGGGCAGCCTAGAGCTGCCCAAACTCTCCAAGCTACCTCTCACAAAGAAGATGGTAAGTAGTGCAACATAAAGGGTGTGGGATCTCCATCCTTGGAAGTTTTTAAGAATAGGTCAGACAAGCACTTGACTGACATGGTGTAATCTGGGACAGTATTCCCCTGAGCAGGGGTCAAATTAAATGACCTCCCAAGGTCCTTTTAGCCCTACTTTTCAGTGATTCAAAGAAGCGACTTCCCCCACAAACACACAACCCTCACACTTAAAGCAATTAAAATGTAAGTTTATTCATACCTTAAATAATATCTGTAAACACCATCCCTTTTTTGAAATTATTACAGGTCTAAACCAGGAGCAGACAGTTAAAATACCAACCATTTCCCTTGCTTATGAACAATCCTGAATTTATTTTATTTTCTTAGCAGGATTGGCTCTGCATAGCTTACAACGCTAACAATAATCAAATCTTATGTTTCTTCAGGGAAGTAAATGACTGCCTAAATACTCATAATTATATTCAATTAGAAAAGGATACATTTACATAACGCCCCCCCCACCTTTTTTGCGATACGGAGAGTAGAACCACACTATACACCTTGAGTTTCCCTACAATATACTTTACTTAAACCAGAAGAACACTTATTTTGGGACCAAACCAGAGGGAAGGAACTCATTTCCCCTCATCAACAGGAATCCTGGTTTTATCTGATAAAAAAACCCCCAAATTTTCAGATTTTAAAAAATAATACAAAATCCACATTTTTCTATGATTAAAATGAAGCACTGCTAATATACTTATATACATATAGTAGTGTTTCATGTTGATTATGAAAAATGTGGATTTTGGGTTACTTTAAATCCAAAAATGCGGGGGGGGAGGGGGTATCAGAGAAAACCAGGATCCCTGCTTATGAGCCTCTCCAGGTAAATATGCTGCTATCAGCAATGAAGTTTGGTGCCCGGGGCAAAGCCCACAGCAGCAGCCCGCCCTCACCCCGCACACAGACTGGGGAGCACATGCGCCCCCCCCATGCTTGTTTGCGGCTCTGTCCCACACCCCACCCTGGCTGGGCAGTGCCTGTTGGCACCCCTTCGCTTCAGCACCCTGCTCTGACCCCTCGCTACAGCACTGGCTGCTATACACTTTAGTAAACCTGCAGGATAGTATCTCTCTCTCATGTTTCTTGATACACGTTTGGAACTTCAATGACCATTTTGGCAGAGAAGTAATAAAATCATAGAATTACAGTTAATGAGGGTCTAGGTTAAGAAAAAAAGGTCATCGTTCCTTCTCAGACCTATGGAAGCACAGATATATCTCTGTTACTCCACCCTTCCCGCAGTCTCCATTCTGGGGATATTCTCCCCAGGAACATGTTCCAGATTCTTACTCCCATTTTGCTCATAATTTCCTAAAGGCTTCTCTATGTTTGTCTGTTTCACAGCTAACCACAGAACTGCAAAAGAGCAGCTAAGAAAAGATTCGTACAAATTTTCACTCTGCTTCAGCACAGACAAAGTATGACAAGATGATAAATGCTGGATTCTCTTTCCACGGGCGTAAAAAGTCACTACACGTTTTCACATTTGGAAGACTGGAACCATAAGGACTACAACACTTCTTTTAAAACATTTCATTCTTGAACAGTTACTAAGTGCACCGGAAAGTGCACTCAACTGCTTGCGCCACAGAGGGGGAATTTGTTCAAGGGGAATTTTCAAGGAGTGTATTAATAAAAGCTAACGGTTGCTGAAATTGACAGCTGTTACATTACCTAAAATTCTGTGTCAGATACAACAGCAAGCTGCAACCACAGATGAGCTTCTGTTTATATCTTATTCATGATGTGCCTGAGTGTGGTGATGTATTAGAAAAAGTTTATTTCAGGTGCCTTGAGGGTCCTCTGACACAAAGACCAAAAATAAACCCAATTTATTTGTATATAAATTCTTAAAACACCAGTCACTCTTTATTATTGATAAAATAATTTGTTCTCTTCCACTGAAGGCAACAGAAGCTTCCACATACACATGGTATGTCTTGCCTGTAGCTCTCACTGTATTCATGTTTCCCTTGTTCCTTAGTAACGGGAAGAAAGAGGTGGAATACAATATAAAGGAATAAGTAATGCATCTATATGAAGAGATGGTGCAAAAAAGGAGGGGTTTCTGGTTTAGTGGATCACTGCAACATCTGCTCTACATTATTGCTACTCATATATAACTATTTTTAGTTTTTGAATAATGCATTAATATATTTTAATCATTTGGCATATTCGTATAATACAGCCTTAATTTTTAATATTATTTTAATATTACATCACTGTCATGTAGTTCGGTATTAATAGCAGTAACAGACCTACCAAAAGTCACTTTTTAAGAAACTGAAGACAATGATCCATTATTTGATCAGATAAAATTAGATCGCATCTGTTTCTTAGCCACACAGCATATATACGCATGTTAATTTTATGATGTTTTTTGGATTATAATTCATTTGAAAAGTTACTTATTGAAATTTTCATATATTTGAGTATGTGTTAACTGAATAAAATATTGCCCATTTTACTGGCTTTTTAACAACATATCTAAATTTTTTAGATAGTATAGCAGTTAGAGGGAAAGAAGATTTATTAGGTTCAACCCCTCTTCCTTTCAGTACAGGATCATTTTTCTGTAGCACATTCTTTTAGTGTTGTCTGGCGTAGAGGTCAGCACTCTTTTAAGGCTACAGGCCAGATTGATCCAGTTTGGGTCAGAATTGGGACTCTGTGGGCCAGACCCAACCAAAGGGCTGCAAGTTGCCAATCCCCGGTCTATCCTAAATCCTGAAAGAGGGGTGTTACATCACTTCTTCTCAAAAGCTTTTCCACAATATATTTTAAGTATGGAGTTTTCCTAGTTTTCATTTCACTTGCCTTTGTTATACCCGCTGCATGCTTTTCCACCACCCTTCCTGATTTTGCTTTTCAAATAATTATGGGTTTATATTCTGTAACCCACTCTCTTTCTTAGGCTGATATTCTTTGCCAAGGAAGATCTCAAACGTGTTACCTTGTACAAAGCTGCTCTAATCTCTGACAATTACTATTTTATCCTGCTCTTTCCAGTTTACCTCAAATGTAATAGCAACATGCTCCCCAGAGCTGGATTCACTATTCCAGATGGGACACCTCAGACACACACAACCCCTAACTTCCCTCCCACTAAGGTTCAGGTCAGAAAAGGAGAACAGAACCTTCACAGGCGTTGTGGGACACAGTATGGGGGGTGTATGCCAAACTCATAGCAATTATCTGTTGGGTTATTATACCCAAGCACTCCCCTTCCCTGTGCATTAGTTTCCCCTTCTCTGGGCTAAGCCTAAAATTGTCATTTTTAAGGCCTGTTAAGGGCATGTGTCTACATGTGCCTCAAATTGCCTTAATACACCTTAAGCAAAGGTAAATTAATTATAGGTGCATGTAAATACATGTCTAGGCATGCCCTCTGTGACTTAGTTTCCTTCTAAAATGAGATAATACCGCATTTCCCAAATGTTGTGGGCTTACACCCCACTTTAGTAAAGTCATGAACCTTTTACCCCACCCCTAACATCAGCCACCAAATCCCTAACCACTAAAAGAATTGGCAACAATCAGTGATAAGAGGAAGAGGTGGCTAAAGCAGGAATATGTGAAAGTGGCTGGAGTCGGGGGTTGCTGCTAACTGCTGCTGTTAGTGGCATACCAGGAAATTTGTGTGCTCCTCCAGACTGGGAGCGGGGAGCACATCTTGTAGGTTGAGAAACATTGGGGTAATGATATTTCTCCTTTCTAAAATGCTTTGATAGAGCATTTTACTGAAATACTGATAAACGTGTAGAAAGAATTTTCAAATCATTTCAAAATTAATTACATGAATTTCTAAGGGCACAAGATGCTCAAATGAGTGCTAGTCTTGTCATAATAACCCAACCGCAACATTGCTCCAATTCACATTCCCAAAGGGAGGAAAGATAACATCGAAGTTTGTAACACCAGAGAGATTACTAACTAATACAAGATACAAGCATCTTCATAAAGCTTTCCAATTCTCCCAAAGGTACTTGCTCCACAAGATTAAAACTAGATTTGCAACATATTCTGTTGAAAACTAGAAAACTACTGGCAGTTGTTAAATGACCAAATCCTTATATAAAACCCTCAAAAGCATTTAAGTGCATCTCACAGGGATTTTTAGACTGGTTCCCATAAATCGTTTATGTTACTTGCATAGGATTTGGCCCTCTAGTCATTTATGGACAAATTTCAACCTATTCAGAGAATCAATCTGCAAGGTAATTATGCAAATGTTTGGAGGGGACCTGACATTTTGATATCTTTTCCTCTATATCCCATTATCTCAACTTTTCCTTCTCTCTGGATGCAACTGAAGTATTATTGAAGAAACTCTGAAGCCATTTACACAAAAGCAATATGGTATTAACTTTTTTTCCTTCTGAAGCTGGTATCTACAAATTTTCCAGGACACACAAACTCAAATGCATAAAATATTCCCAGTGAGTCCTAAGGTGTGATACCTGAAGCCTCAAAAAAAATTATGAGCACTTTGTAGCATCACCATTAACAGGAAATCTTCTTGATGGTGGACTTGGCCAGATTCTACTATCAAAAGGTAAAGAAAAAGAGGTCTAGATAGTGAAACCTGATCCCATGTGGGCTCCTGGTAAATAAGGTGCTGTTAAGGTGATTTAATTTAATTTTAGTTTAATTAAGGAAAGTGGAGAAAGTTCAGGTCAATTATTTTAAACAAGTATGTTTTTGTCCATTCCTCAATTCTTATACAGTACTGATATACTCTAGCAATGACTGATATTTACAGAAACATTTGAGGAGCTTTTGAAAGACAAATTAAAACTATACTAGAATGGTCTAAATTCACTTAGGCTTTCTCCACGTGTGTGTTTGAAGCCAACATTCCAAACCTGTCAACTGCATCTTCCTTACCTTCATCTGATCCTTCATGACTCACTGCAGAAGCTAAATATAGTGCAAGGCCAGTGTTGATGAGTGACTCAGAACTGTGCGTTAAAGATCCAAAGAAGAGGAAAGAAAGAGCTCTGGGAATTAAAAAGATCAGCTCTTGCCAGTAAAACAAAAGTTTTAAACCATGCCCTAACCGCCCCCTTGACTGTAAAGGGAAAAAAGGTTGCATTAGACTTATGGCAAATGGAAACTAGGAAGAATAAACTGGTTCCACTGTTGTTTTCTGTTATCAAAAGCAATGCATGGATGTACTTCTGAAAGAACTTATGGATGGACTAACTCAGATGAGATAACTTATTGATATCTTATTGAAGATAAGTATCTATCTGATGCAGATGTCTACTAATGCATAGTATATGGGAAAGGTATGAACAAAGCCCCATGTTCCTACCCTACTGCTAGCACCAGTGATGGCGACGTATTTAATTGGGATTACTGAAGCAGCTTGTACCTAGTTGAATGAGCTTTAATTGGAACTGGAAAGGTCTTTGACACAATCTAAGATCCATTTTGAAAGTTTGTAAGGGAAACCATATTAACCTCTCATTCTCTCACTAGACATAGATAAACTAACAGTTCACCTGAAGAGTTCAGTTATGTGTAAAAAAAAATGCCCTTTGGACATAAAAAAGTGAAGAGCAACCTCTTCACTATCAGTATGAGACTTTAGGAAGAAAAGAGCTGACTAGTAATTTGCTGAACGTGAAATTTGAAAACTTTGGATAAAAATTCTATGGATTTTCCCCTTTACTGGAGTAAAACGCGGATTTCTTATTTTAACAGAGAAACCCATGGATTTTGAAGTTTTGCAAAGAGCTTTCTGCAAGCTGGCAGCGCTCCAGCCTGCAAGGGGCTGGGAGTGGGATATGGGCAGTAAGGCAGGGAATGTCAGGTGCATGTATATGCACATGGCCGTCAGGCAGCCTGGAGAGCAGCTCCTGCAGGTAAGTTGGGGGAAAGAGGGGAGGAATTTAGACCTTGGTAGGGAGGGAGGGAGTTGGGCAGGGCAGTGTGTGGGGCTTGGGGCCCAGGGCCACAATGCATGGATGCAGAGCCCTGGTGGGAAGTGGTGCAGAGCTGTGGGCAGCTCCTCCAAGGGGCAGGGCGGGTAGAGCCAGCTTCCTGCCACTGTGCACACTCCTGGGGGGTAAGGGCGAACCCATACCCCCCAGATTTTCCATGGGGTGGAGCAGGGAGCAGGTGCAGGCTGCCCACTACGGGCTCAGGCTCCCACCCTGATGCCCTGTCCCAGGGCCTTCGCAGCCTGGCAGGTGCAATCCAGTGCTGCAGGGCACAGCAGGGCTGTGTGGGCAAACTGCTTGCAGCTACAAGCTCCGTGCTACCCTGGCAATGCATTCCCTCTACGCATGGCTGCAGCAAGGGGCACAACCCTGCACTGCTGCTGCCACACAGGCAGGGGACACCTCACCAGGGCAGCACGGAGCTCACAGTGGCAAGCAGCTTTCCTGCATGACCCTGCTCTGAAGTGCCAGGTCACACTCACCAGGCTGTTGGGGGTGAGTGAGGGGCATGAGCAGGGGCTGGGAGGGGGATATTTGGTTCTAGTATCCTGAATCAGTGCACATGGGCTCTTCATCCAATTAAAGGCATGTGCATCACTATTGTTTCTGTTGAGATTATTGGAGAAAGGGATATTCCTGTGCAAAGCAGTTCTTCCATAACTCCAGAGACAGTTGAACTCCTAAAGGAATCATAACCAGCATGCCTAGACTGGGCTTGCCTGGACTAGAAACTGATCTGAGCTAAGCTTGCAGGAAGCAAACATGAAGCGTCCTGTAAGATGTTACATTACAAGAGGCCATGTGACCAAGAAGGGAAAGGTAAAATCATACTACAGACTGAGAGCTTGATTTCAGTTGTTCTATCAAAGCAGACATTATCTAGCATCTGTCATAGGATAGAACTGTTTGTACCTTTGTTGAGTTCAGAACAGCTAAAACAAATTCTATAATGCAGGTTGCTGTGAAAGTAGACTTTTTTTTGTTGATAGAAGACCTAACGTTTAGAGTACGCTTGGGGCTGTATTCAGCAGTCATTGGAGCAGTGTACTGGAGTTCATTTTTGCAAGAGAAAAATCTCACAGGGGAGAACTTCCAGGCATCAACCTGTAAGATCTTTCTCCTGGAAGAGGCATGACTCTTCTCAGAGAAACTGAATAAACATTTGTATGCTCCTAGTTTCTATAGGGAAAGTAGCAGTTTTCCCAATGGAAATGTAATGTCTGCACATGGCCTGAATGTGGTCACTGAAGTCGCCTTTTACAAGCTAGCGGTCTAAGCCTGAGAACATTTTTCTATCTAGTCACCTGGGTAGACTGCTACTGCTGTCATGGCCTGTGAAAACATTCTGTTGAATGTTCCTGTTGAAAGGAAAAAGACATTACCCTGTACTGGGAATGCTGATCAGGAATCAGAAAACGTGTGCATTGGATGAATGTCTATATAAAGGCAGGAACCTTTTTTCTGTTGAGAGCTGCAAAACAATTCTCTTGATGCAACAAAGGGTTTATGGAGAGTCAAGTAATCATGATACAGCAAATGAAAACATCTAACTTTCTGAGATTTGAAGGGTTTTCATTTATCTTTATTCTTGAGAACCAGGAAATACTTACAAAGATGCATTCCTTAGAGATCAGGTGGTATAAATTCTCTGGTTCCAGGTGTCATAAAGAGTTTACTTCTTCTGTAAGCAGCCTTACATGAGAGGGACAGGGCAGGTATTTAGAACTAAGCATTGTGGGCATCTAACTGTGTATTAGTTGAAAATAATTCCCCAGAGTCCATCTGTCCATCATCAAAGCTATCTATGATATTAAAAATTGACAGAGGTACCCTCCATGTAGTGTAGAAAAATGGGAAAGATGGACTAAAAGAGGAACTAAAGACTGCATGCTCTCCTCAAAAGTCCTATCCAATATGTGTTTAGTTGTTGGCTAAGGTTCCACACAATGAAAGCCTTCTTACTTTTTTCTGTACATTTTGAAGTTTTCATGGAGGCTGATATGAACTTTGATGGTAAAAACTTCGGAGAAGAAAATTAACCGGCTTGGTGCAAAAGAAAATACAGTGACAATTTCAGCCCTTGCTATGAAAGTGTACCCACTTTTATTAATCATATCTGTAGAAGGCAATCTAATTTTGTAGTTTAGAAAGTTTGCAAGAAGTTCAGAAGAGCTGTAACAAAATCAGCAGCTAACTTTTGTGTTGAAGGCTTTTCAAATAACTTGCACTGATGCACTGTACGTCCTAGTTACCAAGACAGCCAATGCTCAGTTTAATTTGTGGTAAGGAGAATGAAAATTTGGTAGAAACCCATAAATCTGCCTGGCAAATATCTCCAATGATATTACCAGGTAGAATGAAACTACTATCCTTACAGAACACATAGCTATAGCAAGCAGAAATGATAGTGAGATGTATGAAAACTTCTTTAAGCATTTATCAGTCAACTGAAATGAGTTCATTTAATTTGATACTAGTTGGCTTCATGTTGTTGGAGTATTATTGCAAATGATTGTTAAACAAGTCCTCCAGAACCCAATTTTTAATAGTCTACTTTCTGAAGCAAATAACATCTTAACTGTAGGATATACTTTTTCTTTCAAATTGAGACAGAGTATAGGTACCATAGCGGCATAGGTAAAACATTATTTACAAGTAAAATGTAACAAAATATTGAGCTTTGGTTTCAGTATAAATGTCCTGCATGAGAAATGAGAATGATTAAGTTAGCTTCCAGTGTTGCGGATGAAGTGACAAACAAAATGGAAGCTAATTTGTAGAGTAGAAATCTGTATTTAGTAGAATGCATATGTTCCAAACAGATTAAAATATACTCAAAAATATTAATTGATGATTCCTTAATGAAAGAAGTCTGAGAATAAGGCTATGGTACATGCAAGCGGTTTACTTACCTCTTAAAAATCATGCAAAATGTATTTCATTCCACCAGGTAGACTCAATAGTGTCATCTTGAAAATGAATAGTACCTTCTTAATATGATAGAATAGATTTAAGTTTGCCTGTTAAGTAAATAATGTGCCCTGGTAAAGTAGCTGTCTTCTGCTTGGGCAAAACAGAAAAAAACAAAGAGAACCCCCCTCCCACCTCTGGTCTTATTAGTGACAGTTCTTTTGAATGGTTTAAACAACTTTTCAGGCTACAAGAAAATAGCATAAGAACATACCCTTTTATTTGCTTGTAAACTTCAGAAAATGAAGTAACCAAATTAATGTTAAGGTGCAAGGTCAAATGGTCAAAATAACTGGAAGAAAACTACTGGGAACATTTAATTATGTTAACAACCTACTGCAGTGAGTCCTGCCATTTTCAAGTCATATACGTAGGTATATTATTTCTCTCAGATCTGCTTCTTTGGCAATCACTCACAGTCAAGGAGGACTTTCTTTCACGACTGTCTTATCTGTGGGTCCTAAGTTGGCTAATAAGGCTGATCCAGGATCAACAGACTCATCAGACCCTGCTGCAATTTAGGTACGTGTTTCTGTGAAGGGTGGGTAGCTCCAGATTCTTGATTTGGTCTGTGACACGCTGTTTCTGCCACTCCCACTTTTCTGTCCCCTGTTGTCATTGTAAGGTTTCAAAGTACTGAGATCCTTGCAACACACTCTTCCTCCATCTGAGGTGGTCCTGGGCAAGTTTCTCATGCGCTGATGTTGATGTGCATTTTTTCCAAGTTTGTCTTTGGGACACCCTTCCAGTGCTTTTTCTTCTCTCCTCTTGACCATATGTCTTGACTGAGCTGAGATAATAAAACTTGCTTTGGAAATCTGGAGTCAGACATCTGGATGACATGGCTGGCACAGCGAAGTTGATGTCTGATGATAATTGCATTGATGCTTGGGGCTGTTTGTTTGTGAGAGGAAGCTAATGTTGCTGCATCTATCTTCACACTGGATTTGAAGGATTTTCCACAGGTGGTGTTGATGGTACTTTTCCAACAACTTGAGGTGTCTCCTGTATGTTGTCCACATCTCAGCCTTGTACAGTAAGGTGGAGATCACGATTGCTTGATAAACCATGAGCTTGGCTTCAGATCTGATGTCACAATCTTCAACTACCAATTTCCTCAGGCATCCGAAGATGTTCAGTTTCTCCAGGGAGAGTTCCTACTCTCTCTGGAGAAACCACAAGTGTACAGAAGTTTGTAATTTTTCTCTTAGAGTAAATGTGGCCAATTTGGGAGAAAAATAACTCAAAAACAACCCAAGTGAGGTAGCTAACCACAGACCTTCTGTACAGGCAGCCAATGCACTTTGCTGCTTGTCTCCCTTTCCCACAGGAGGAGAAAGAACGTGTGTTAGTCTCAACCAAGCATAAAGCAGAACATGCCTTCTGAGCACTTCAAGCTGGAAAAGCCCAGCGCTGAAGCAGTTAGGTAGTATGTTCTCCTCCTGACTTGTTCCCTGCCCAAATCACACTACAGCACTTGGGAGCAGAGAAGCATACAACCATATGCCCTACTCAACTTCAGCTGGGCTACAAGACAGCATAGGGGCAGGGGAAACGCTGGAGGAGACTTCTGCCCACAGCACAGACCCTGCCCCCACATTCCCTGACCCTGATGATCCCTGCCTAACAATCATTCACCAAGAAAAAGGCCTGCAAAGCTCTCTATGCTGCATGCCCTACGAACCCCTGGCAGCCCAACATTCACACTGTAGGACTGCAGCATTGTTTCTCTGTCTGAACTTCCATATAGGCCAGTTTTTCTCTCAGGAAAACAAACTTGGGAGAGTTGTCCTGGATGATTTGAATGTGTGTACACAGCAGTGGACTCCAAAAAGCAGTGTTCAGCCAAAAGTCCATATCCACAAAGGCAAGTTACATTTTCAGCAGTCAGTACTCTAATCCCTGCATTTCATCGAATACTAGAAAATGAGGGTTGGAAGGAACCTCAGAAGATCATCTAGTCCAAACTCCTGCTCAAAGCAGGACCATTCCTAACTAGATCATCCCAGCCAAGGCTTTGTCTAGCCAGGTCTTAAAAACCTCCAAGGATGAAGAGTCTACAACCTATCTGGGTAACCTGTTCCAGTGGTTCACTACCCTCCTTGTGAGAAAGTTTCTCCTGATACCTATCCTGAACTTCCCTTTCTGCAGCTTGAGATTATTGCTCCATGTTCTGTTATCTGCTACCACTTCTAACAGTTTAGCTCCATCCTCTTTGTAATCACCCTTCAGGTTGTTGAAGGCTGTTATTAAATCCTCCCTCAGTCTTCTCATCTGTCACTCTACTGCTAGACAAGGTTCTCAGAAAGTGCATTTTAGTGTAATGTAGTAATCAGATATATTGTTACTCACAAATTCTGGCATAAAGCTCTTATAACGGGATCATTTTCTTAAGAACTGCTTGGTAGCATATACAGATCTCCTATTCTACAATTAAATCTCTGAACAAGGAGCTGCCTAAGGTAGGAAATGTAGGAAATACAAAAGACATGGATTCTACACCTGTGAGTACAGCTACTGACTGGACCCCTCAGGAGAGAAGCAGACAGGGATACACCTACGAGTAACATGAAGACCCTGATTGTGCTAAGACAGGATGATAAGCATCAACATGCTCAGCCCTCAGATAAAAGTAGCACTGGCATTCACAGCAGCAGAACTTCAGACACCCAGCAAACTTTATTGGTGTGAACCTAGGCATCTATACACTTTAGCTGCCTATGGGGTAGGCAGGGTTTTGAGGATTAAATTTATGGAGATAGGTGGAATTTAGACATCTAACTCCCAATTTAAGGTCAAAGTCCTTTTGTGGATCTGGACCTAAGGGTACTAGATATGGGCAGTGCAACTATTATTTTTCTTCAAATTTAAAAAAATATAAACAAGCTTAATTATTTAACTTTTTGTGTATTCTAAAAATAAAATGGAAACAACCAAATTATAAGGGTAATTTTTCTAAATTTAAAAATAATTAACTTTGATAAAGACAATTTATATTCTTGTAGGTATGATTTTCCTTGTCCCTCTTACAGCCCAGCCCAATCTGGACACATGGGGGATAGTCTGGTGCTGATCCTGGTGTGCGGGCAATGGCCCAAGTAAGGCTAGGGCCAGTTGCATGGAGTTTCCACCTCTCCCCGCTGCCAAGTTTCAACCTCTGGGTAAGACCCACTGGCCCAAAGTTACGTTTTCAAGGGTCGGACTTGGCCATTGGGCTAGTGGTTAAGTACTCCTATTCTAGAGTACGGGGGCGGGGGACTTGCTGGGGTGGGATGGGCTTCATCTCTCTCCTAAAGGCAAGCATGTCTTCTCTTCCAGGTTGGCTGATCTCATACGGCGAGCTTTAAACTAGCCTCGCCGGGGGAGGGGAGCCGCAGGAAGATGAGGAGACGCCATCCGAGCAAGACAGGTGACAAAGGCAAGGAGCGCTAAGGTAAGAAATGGGGGTCCAGACAGTCTTCCTAAACAGGGGGGTGGCACACACAGTCTTGCAAGGCCTTAAATGCCTATATGCCAATGCTTGCAGTATGGGGAACAAACAGGAGGAACTCGCCCTCAGAATAGCTAGTTCGAACCCAGATGTCATAAGGCTAACAGAAACGTGGTGGGATTCATCCCACGACTGGGCAGTTAGCATTAG
Organism: Crocodylus siamensis; assembly: GCF_052110815.1. Lineage (NCBI taxonomy): Eukaryota > Metazoa > Chordata > Crocodylia > Crocodylidae > Crocodylus > Crocodylus siamensis. The sequence continues at coordinate 235,903,000 of NC_143396.1, read as the reverse complement.
GGGCTATAGGCTTTACAGGCGGGATAGAGAAGGAAGAAAAGGTGGGGGTGTACACATCCTCTGCCAGCAGAATGGGGTCAGAGGAAGGGCAGGCTGAAGTGCTCTGGGTTAAGAGTCAAGGGGACTGTGGGCAGAGCAATTTGATGGTGGGGGTCTACTACAGACCCCCCAACCAAGGGGAGGAGCTGGACCGGGATTTTTCGGGCCAGCTTGCAGAGGCACTTAAGGCAAGGGATGTAGTTGTCATGGGTGATTTTAATTACCCGGACATCTGCTGGGAGGAACAGTCAGCCAGGACAGACCGTTCCAGGAGGTTCCTAGCTGAGATACAGGACCTCCACTTAATCCAGGAGATGCACGGTCCCACCAGAGGAAACGTCCTGTTGGACCTGGTCCTGGCCACAGGCAATGACCTGGTAAGGGGTCTCCAGGTTCTTGACCACCTGGACAACAGCAATCATTGCTTGCTGGAATTCACCATCCAGCGCAGGGTATCAAGAGCCTGCAGCAAGGCGGTAGCCCTAGATTTTAGGAGGGCCAACTTCAACTAGTTGAGACGACTAGACCAAGCCCTACAACAGATACAGGACTTGCTGTTCCTAAACCACCCTGGGAAAATCCCTGCCCACCTTCCTTCATGATGCTGCAGTTGGTTCTTGCTAGGCCTACTGAGATTTCTTACAACGGGAGTTCTTGGGGGCTGCCTACTGGCTAGAGAGTCATCTCCTTAGGCCAGGGGCGGGCAATTATTTTAAGCCATCAAGGGCCGCATGATGGGCAGCCAGGGGCAGATAAATATTAATTTTCTAAGTTTTTTAGGGTCCCTGTGGGCCAGATAGAAGGGCCTGACAGGCCTCAGTTTGCCTACCCCTGCCTTAGGCAGTGGCTTGGGGAAGGCCCTGACTTGGATGAATATCTTGCTGGGGTTGTTTGACTCCAGTATTGTTTCCTGCCATGGCGGGGGGTCGGACTAGATGATCTACTCAGGTCCCTTCCGACCCTAGAAACTATGAAACTATCTTCACAGTCAGGGCTAGGATCTGGAACCAACTTCCAAGACAGGTGGCCCTGGCTCCTACCCTGGGGGGTTTTAAGAGGAGGTTGGATGAACATCTTGCTGGGGTTGTTTGACCCCAGAATTGTTTCCTGCCATGGCGGGGGGTCAGACTAGATGATCTACTCAGGTCCCTTCCGACCCTAGAAACTATGAAACTAGTGGGTGAGGCGCTGGGGTCTTTGAGGGCAGGGGAACTCAGTGTCCAGGACAAGTGATCATTCCTCAAAGAAACGATACTCAGGGCCCAAGGGGAGTCCATCCCAACAAGAAGAGCAAGAGTGCCCGAAAGCCCCCCTGGCTCACCAAGGGCATCTGGGAATGCCTGCTTACCAAAAAGGTGGCGTACACCCAGTGGAATGGGGGTGCTATCTTCAAAGAGGAGTATACCTCCTCTGCTCGGGCCTGTAGGGGGGCTGTCAGGAAAGCTAAGGCGGACACAGAGCTAGGACTAGCGTCCAAGATCAAGGATAATAAAAAGTCCTTTTTCAAATAGATAGGGAGGATGAAGGCGGCACTGGGTAATGTGAGGCCCCTGCAAAGTACGCTGGGCAATCTGGTGGTTGCGCCAGAGGAGAAAGCGGAACTCTTTAACCAATTCTTCACCTCCGTTTTCTTGTGCAGGGACCGGGACTTCCCTGCTGTGATGCCAGATGGACTCGAGGGGAACGCCTCCAGACCTCAGGTTGGGGAGGACTGGGTTAGAGAGCTTCTGGAGGGGCTGGATATGTTCAAGTCAGCGGGTCCAGATGCTCTCCCCCCAGGGTGTTGAGGGAGCTAGCTGGGGTTATTGCAAGACCCTTGGCACGGCTTTACAAGCACTCATGGTGCTCAGGCCAGGTGCCAGATGACTGGAAGATAGCTAACGTGGTCCCCATCTTCAAAAAAGGGAAGAGAGAGGACCCGGGCAACTATAGGACCATCAGTCTTACCTCTATCCTTGGGAAACTCTTTGAGAAGATCCTCAAGGAGCACATCTGTGATGGGCCAGCTTCAGGGATGATGCTCAAGGGCAACCAGCACGGTTTCATTAGGGGCAGGTCATGTCAGACCAACCTGATTGCCTTTTATGATCAGGTCACAAAGGCAATGGATGCAGGTGTCACCGTGGACGTAGTCTTTCTAGACTTCAGCAAGGCCTTTGACACTGTCTCCCACCCCATCCTCATTAAAAAACTAGGCGACTGTGGCATTGATGCCTACACAGTCAGATGGCTCAAGGGTCGTATTCAGAGGGTGGTGGTGGACCGGTCATATTCAACCTGGGGGGAAGTGGGCAGCGGAGTCCCCCAGGGCTCGGTCCTTGGGCCTGCGCTGTTCAATTTCTTCATCAGCGATTTGGACGACGGAGTGAAATGCAACCTGTTTAAATTCGCTGATGATACCAAAATTTGGGGTGAGGTGAGCATGCTAGTAGGGAGGGAAAGATTGCAGCAAGACCTGGATAGGTTACAGGAGTGGGCTGACATAAACAGGATGCGTTTCAATACTGACAAGTGCAGGGTGCTGCACTTAGGCAGTAGAAACCAGCAGCACTCTTATAGAATGGGAAACTCCCTTCTTGAGAGCACGGAGGCAGAAAGGGATCTTGGAGTCATTATTGACTCCAAGATGAACATGGGCCGACAATGTGAGGTCATGGTTGGCAGGGTTAATTGGACCTTGTCGTGCATCCACAGGTGCATCTCAAGTAGAGCCAGGGAGGTGATCCTCCCCCTCTATGGGACACTCGTCAAGACACAGCTGGAGTACTGCGTCCAGTTCTGTAGGCCCCGTTTCAGGAGGGATGTGGACAATATTGAAAGGGTCCAGAGGAGGGCCACCCGCATGATCTGCGGACTACAGGGCAGACCCTACACTGAAAGACTGCGGGACCTGAACCTGTTCAGCCTTCACAAGAGAAGGCTGAGGGGGGACCTGGTGACTATCTATAAACTCACTAGGGGGGACCAGAAGGGTTTAGGGGAGACACTGTTTCCCCTAGCACCCCCCCCCGGCATGACAAGGAACAATGGATACAAGTTATTAGAAAGTAGGTTTAGATTAGACATCTGCAAGAACTACTTCACAGTTAGGGCGGCTAGGAGCTGGAACCAACTTCCTAGGGAAGTGGTGCTGGCTCCTACCCTGGGGATCTTTAAGAAGAGGATTGATGACTACCTGGCTGGACTTATTTGAGTCATCTTTTCTCCCGCCCAGGCAGGGAGGTTGGACTTGAAGATCTACAAGGTCCCTTCCAACCCTACTTCTATAATTCAATGATAGAAGAACTTATTCAAAAAGCCAGAAAAGCTGCTTTTTAAGTCTTCTTGGAAGTTAAATATGCCACCAGCAAAAGAACCAAAACTTCTGTAAAACAGAAAAGCGCTGGCTGTGCTCAGTTCAAAAAGCTTTTAACAACAAGACTAGCTGTTGAGCTCAATGATTAAAGAAAACTATACAGTTTTGCTTAGCATAGAATGATAAGACTTAAATCTATCTTTCACTGTAGATGAATAACATACAGTACTTGAAATACTTCTTTTTTAAATAAAAATGACCATATCAGTAGGGTGGCCACATATATTTCAAAGATGTTAAAAGACAATTATATGAGAAAATCTGGCTCAGTTATTTTGAGAGAGGGATCTCATCTGGTTTTAGCCATAGGATACTTAATGAAAATGAAGTTGTCTGACATTAGATAAATTTTTTAGGGGCTTACACTTACATCCTGTAAATGTTAAAATTTAACATATCCCTAACACCAGATTTTTTAGCAAATGTTCTCCTGGTTATAACAATTCAATTTCTTTGCTCTGAAGGATATGGACAGCAACATAAAGGAAAAATACTTATCACCAGTTCTGTAGCTCAGGAGGTTCCTCCTCTGAGAGGAATTTTTGTGCCTTGCACTTGTAAAGTCATACCTTCGTTAATTTTCACAATTGTTTTCTCTAAAGAAAAATACACAAAAAATATTGAGGAGACATGCTTCATTACTGCAAAGAAGTTAAGACCATGTACAGGTCTTAAGTTTGTACCAGGAGAAAACACAGCTCCCTCAGTAAAAACAGTGACTGTACAGGTATTCGCACAGTTCCTCCTGGAACAAAAATAGCTATTTCAGGAGAAAAGTAACTCACATCTGACCCAACAGAGTTGCTCTAGAAAGAGTTTCTCCCAGAACAAATATCTGCACATTTTCCGCACCATTTGACTCCTCCCAGGTCTGGAGAAGGCAAGGGGTGCAGCAGCTGCTGCTTGCCTCATCCCAATGCTGGGAGGAATCACGTGGTAGGAAAAGGTTCCTATACCTTTTCCAGGCTGGATGTCACCCCTGTCTGAAGAAGGCATTGGGGGTAGCTGCTTCCACCCCGCCTGTAGACGGGGAAGGAAGGGAAGGAGAAACTTCTTGCTCCCTGCCTCTTCCCCAGACTGGGGTCCTCAGTCTAGGGAGCAGGCTGGAGCTTTGTCTCGCTGCTCTTGTCCCTTCCTAAACTTATCTGGAAGGGGTACTGTTGCTGTTCCCTGTTTCTTCCCCAAACCAGGAACTGCCCAGCTTGGAGAAGGGACAGGGAGTTTTGCCTCAGTGCTCCTTTCCATTCTGCTCCTAGAGACTGGGAGTAGAGTAGAGGAGACTGCTCCTTACCTGTTCTCCAGACACCAGACTGCAGAAGGCAGGGGGAGTCTTTTCCTGCTGCTCCACTCCTCTTAGGTCTCAGGAGGACCCCCACACAGGGTTCACTGGGAAGGTGAGGAAGGAAAGGGAGATGGAATGCCTGCAGGCTCATTGCCTTGATGCTCTCTCTCCTGGAAAGACTTCTACTGCTGGAAATTTCTCAGAAATTTCCACCAATAGAAATGAATGTCTGTTCATAGCTTTAGACATGGGCATAACTTTCATTTTCAGTGGCTGCCACATAAAGGCCAACATAGGACTAATGCATACCATCTTTGTAAATCATTTTGCTTGCTCAGATTACATCCTTAGATACCTTTTTTCCAGTTATAATTGCTAGACATCTGGTGTATTTTCTCCATACCCCACTTACAGTGCTTAATAATTAAAAAACAGACAAACGCACAAACACACTCAAAATTAATGTTTGTGACAAAATATCTTTTTCATAGAAATAGTTTATCTAAATTAATTTCCTCATTTTGGAATAATTTTCTTCTTATCCTATTAAAATTAATGTTCCTACAGTAGTTCATATCCTCTGTCTTCAAAGTATATTCAATAAAAGAAAATGATTTCAAAACAACAGGTTGTGCTATGCACAGAGGAAGCTAGTGAGCTCATCAATACACAACTTGGAGCTAAAGAACATGGAAAAAAGGATTTAATTCATATGATTAATATTAAACACAAAATTGAGTTGCATAAAAATGATACACTGCAAGTAAGAAAGACTTTAAACAACATTTGTTAGTCAAATCTTGTTCTTGCATAAGCTACTGTAACAAATTCTTTCAATAGTGATATTTCACCTTATTTATGCAAACAATTTCCAGCTTAAGCCATGCTAATGATGTGCTAAAAGATGCCAGGCTTCACTAGTCTGCAATGTAAAAAAACCTGCATAGGTGCTTTTTTGTATTCTAGGGTGTCACTTGATCCTTAAAATGGGGTATTCTTAAGCCCCACCAGCATCAATAAGGTTACTCACGGACATTAAAAAAAACCCACCAAAACCAAACCATATTTTAAACTCCATGTGCTCCTGTGCCGAGTCCAGCACATGCCCAGAAGAGGCAGTGTGGTAGCTGGACCCAGCTGGTCCAAAGTCTGTACAGACAGGCACTTTAGTGGGGGCTTTTTTGGTGCTATTATCTAATAGCTGATTGAATCAGCTTTACAGAAAACCATCAAAATGCTCTGCTGAACCACCCAGTCTATACAGATACTGCCCAAGTCAGGCTGAAGTAACACACTGCTTCTTCTGGTAAAGGGCATTGTTGTTTTGTTTGGTTTTTTGTTTGTTTTTTTGGGGAGGAGGGGTTGTTTGTTTTTTAACTTCCGCAAGTAGCCTGAGACTTAACTTGAACTTGCACCTCTACATGGGCACAAGACACGTGACCTTTGTAAAATAAAGGGAGCAATTAAGTATAAAATTAAGCAGTACTTGATGACTTAAGCCACATATTCTACATGAGTAAAGACTTATAAATCTGTCTAAGTTAGAAACATCTCAACAGAATCAAAATGGTTAGGAGACATGACAGGTGTGGACCCTCTGCTTCAAAAACTAAGCTCAGAGGCTTTCATTGTAATGTTTCGATCTCAGTACAAATGCTAGCAACCTGGGTTGTGAACACAGAAACATTGCCATATACATGCATACACATATATCAGAATATGATTGAAATATCTTAATGATTTGTAATACAGGCTTGCGGCTTGCTGTTTATACTAAGGATGTATTATCTGAGAAAGTGCTAGCTCACATTAGCAAGAATTTAAAACCCACAGTCCTTAAACACAATTCTCTTGCTGACAGCAGTGCCTACGTGAAAAAAACAAAAATGAAACAAAAGAAAAAGAAATAAACACAAGTATTTGGTGATTCCAAACACTGAAGTTGAGGAAATGAACCTAACTGAGATGTACAAGTACAGGAAAGCCTATATGGCATCAAATCTTGAAAGCCTAGAATAAGTTACATTAGGAATTAAATTCTGTACATCCCTGAGTTGCATGTCATCAAAGGATTCCCTATGCTCTGGAAAACACACACTAGAAATACAGGTTAGATATCAAAAGTTCCATCAATATTGTCCTAAAGGTCCATATAACAGGGCACTTTATTAACAGGAATTTTTAAATAAAGAGGGGGAGGGCACCTATATCAACAGAATGACTGGGGGGGAAAAACCCTGCAAAACTAATCTACCTTTCACCTAATTCTTATTTAACCAAAGTAATTACAATCAATTTTTGCAGATTCTCTAATAAACAAAAGTCTAATAAATGAGATAGTATTCAAAACCCATGACACAAAGCACACCATTCTGAGGTTCATATCACCTCTCAGGCTATTTGCTTTCCTAAAAATCTAAGGCTAGAGACAGTCAGTTGGAGAACTCTAAGGTGCCAAAGCACTGTGTCTTGAAGATGATAAAGACATCCCCTTCCAAGTCTATCTTAAAGATGTGCTAAGCCTTAAACTTGAAATCACTACAAACACAGAGTGTCTGAGGCCTCACAGAGACATTCAGTTTCTCCTGGGAGAGTTGCTTTTTGTTCACATTTTTTCTCCCATACTAAAAATGGCCTCTCCAGAAGAAAAATAACCTGGGAATAAACGGGGTTAGATTACTCCCAGAAGGTTTTCTCCTGGACCAGTGAATGTCTCTAAATGCTGCGGCTTCTCTCAGAAGAGAATGTACTCCTCCAGCATCTCCTGCTGTCCAGGGAAAGACTGAGTCAACTTGCTAGACTCTCCTGCTGAAGCAGGGAGAAGACAGCTACCTTCACAAATCCCCATACTGTGCTGCAAGGGAACATAGCCTGACCATAAACAGTCTGAGTCAGTCAATCCGGTCTCCCCTGTTCACTGCTGCCATCTGCCACCAGGAGCCCGAAGAGCACACTGAGATGTTGCATAAGCACCCCTGCCCCTGCTACAGTGTCAGCACTGTAAGCTGTCAGCTATTCAGGGCCTCAGCATTAAACATCTGTACACGTAGCTCTGAATAAGTTATTTGACCCAGAGAACAAGCCTGGAAGAATTCTCCCAGGTTATTTAAATGTGTGTATGAAACCTGAGGTACACATTTCATATCACCAGGGTACCTTGTTCTTGAAGGAACTATGCCTAAAGATGTCAATATTCCAGGGCATCAAGCTTAGAAGTTAAGCCTATGGGCACAGTATTAAACTTCCAAGTTGTAAGCCAAAGCACCATGTGCTGAAGTGTCATGTGATGTAGTTCTGAAGTGCCATGCAATGAGGTATCATACAAGGAGGTGTCATACCTCATAGCATTATGTTAAAAAAAATTACCCTGTGGAGGTCCAAAATATTAAAATGTCAGGGTCTATGACCTGAAACACAGATGGGTGCTTTGTGCACAGCATTCAGAAACTTCTGTCTTTCCATGTAGTTAATGGGGAACATTACTGTTTCCTCTTTATAAAGTTTTCAAGCAACTCCACTGCAAACTGCACTGCAACTCCACTGCAAATTGACAAAAAAAATACATTTATGGCAGAAATTTCTAAAATCCATCAACAAGTGCATGCCCTGGTGCCCATTAACCAGCATAGGAAAAGCATCTCCAGACCACATGGCAGCAAAACCCTTTGAATTCTGAGGCCTACCAACCAGAAGGCAACTAAGACTTGCAATAGTCCCAATGTATACAAATAAAGCTAAAACTCTATCTGAAAAATAAAAATCAAACATGTGAAAATGACAAAAAACTAGCATGATAAAGAGGTAACAGATGCCTCACTAAGCAGCAATTCTATTGGGATTATTTAAATACACTTGCCATTTACCATATTTATTTAAATATAAGATGACCCTGATTACAAGTTGACTCCCCAGTAATTAGATTCTATATATGGAAAATGTATTTGTTATAATTTTCCAAGTATGCAATCTAATTACTGAAGTTTTATCTTAAATTTGTCCCCTTTCCACAGCTACAGTAGGGAAATAAATCTGGGGAGTCAGGTAGACACTTTTACCTCTGTCCCACCAACTTCTGCCCTCTGCAGCCCCTTCCCCACCTCTGTACTGTCAGACCCTGTCCTTCATGAGCACATGAAAATGAAGACCAATCTGAAAAAACTGACCTGGAAATAAACATAACTATAGTAATTTGCATACAGTACAAATAGATTTAGTTAATCCAGAATTGATGCATTTTACCTTTTTTGGAACTGCTGCAAATTGTAACACAGGTACACCATAAACACGCTTTTAAGTAGCACTTTGGCACCTACTTATACATAGAACAAACTATGCATGATATTAATCCAAAGCCAAAAGGCTCAAGATTTACCAGATAGTTCACTGGGCTGGGCTCCAGCAGAATCAATAACGTTTCACATCATGGTGACCCCATAGTTCAGTACTGCTCATTATGCATGTATCCTCCAGATACCCCACAAAGGTTCCATGTGCTAATTAGCACGCCACTCATGACTGGAACTGGTGCAATTGTCACAAGTCCTGATATCCTCCAAAAATTTAGATGCAGGTGAGGCACAGGACAACCTGGTTCAGCTCCACCTCATGGAAAGTAGAGCTATACTAATGGTATACAATAAGCAGAGGGGGCAACAGAGGGATTCTGGGTGAACTGTTTGGGGCCCTGTTTGATGGTGTTTACCAGACATTTAAGGCTGAAGAAATAGGAATCAGTGGAAATAGGAAAGAAAGCCACAGCTCAGCTGTAGGAATGAAGAGGAAATTTCAGTGTAAGCTGTGTAGTAGCTTACCATGACTTGAAAGAGTCAATGCTGAGGGGGATTGCACTCAATGGGAACCACCACATATTTTATTAAGATGAGCTGTACTAACCTATCCTTGTGGTAGGTTACCATTAGCATATTTACCCAATATGGGCTATGTACTCAGCTGATTTTAATCAGCTTCATAGTTGGTTTCCATTACTGAGCACCTACTGCTTTTAGCAGCTGTTCAAGGGTAGACATTGTATTCAATGCAGTTTCCTTAAATGTGAATGTAAGGCAAGGGGTTTTTTCCTCCATACTAATTAAGGGAAAGGGTAGAAGAGGCTCATCTTGTACTTGAGTAAATATGGAATTTTATTTAAAATGTATTTAAAAAACAAAAGATACCGAAACAATCCTCAGCATTATTAAATAGCTGGAACTCAACTCTACAACTGCTCACAGTCACAATGATGGAAGTATATGTCACTTTCACTAGAATGTCAACATTTTTCCCATGCCTGTGTCAGGGAGATACCACCACCCTAAAAACTCTTTAGCCTAAGGGATTCCTTCCCCTGGAAGCCCAAGAGCCAAAACTGAGACCATTTTGATGATGGAATCTTCAAAAAAAGTTGTCAGCTATTTTGTCATTCCCTTTGTTTAAAATGGGACATAATGCAATTGTGTATATGTTGACTCTTGTGGAAAAACAATGGCAAGCATTCAGATCGAAGTTCTGTCCTCTCCTACCTGCAGACTCAAAATCAAATATTATGAGTGTAAAAAAAAACCCCAGCCCCTTAATAGTAAGGTTATTATTATGCCATGGTTTTCTATCCTTTTTTATAACTTACAATACTCATAAAATTAAGCAGATATTATATGAAAAATACAAGTAATTACTATCAGGAAAAATGTGACAGACATATGTGCATTACAGAGAACACATGGATTCTGCTAAATATCTCCAAGCATTACCTATCATGCTGTACCTTAAAATTGTTATGGTCTGAGGAGAACCTTATCTTCAGAATATTCAAGATACATGACTAAGAGTTAAAAATAAAAATAACCCCCATTTATCTTATACTTCAAACAAACTAAAGGTTGGTATTTTCCCAGGACAGGTTTTGCAGTAACAGTTAACTAACAAACCTATTTGCACCAGTAACCTCACTGATGAAGAAGAAAATGCTTCATTTCAAGCTCCACCAGAAACAGGAACAAAAATCAATGTTTGTAAAATGGAAGAGAATGAAACTGGTAAGGTGAAATGTTGGTTTCAAGATCTTAAAAAGGACTTGCAAATTTAAAATATGCCCTAATTTTCCAACAGATTTTATCAAGAGTTTCATATGTATAGATTACAATGCCAATGCAAAATATTTTTAAAAACATTAAAAATCACTGAATACCTGTCAATCAAAAATGTTTAGATTTCCCCTATTTCACATTTACTCTGCAATCCTTTCAAACCACCATCTATACTTAATGCCATATTTATGCCTAGAACACTTTCCTCCTACGCCTAGACCACCTACATTTTATGTGCCTACTGGAGCTTGATCTCTCTCCTCTGCCCAACAAGTCCAACTGGCTCCGAACGCTGTAGTACTCTCCTCTTCCCTAGCCTAGGGTTCTTCAGCAGAAAGATAGTTAAAAAGGCATGCTGTGATTGTAACAGAAATGATTCAGACTCCATGGTGACTCGATACCATAACAAATGGCTTGCTAAAAATAGATGCATTAGGTACACATGTTGAATACATAAGACAAAAGCAGGAAAGTGGGGGTGGGCTAGTAAATACCAGATTTCGAAATGCCTACAGAGAAGATGTCTGTTTTGGAGGTTCTGACCACTCTGGCTGCAGTCAATAGGATCAAGTGTCAATTTGATAAATAGCACCCAGAGGCTGCAAGGGCACAACAAACAGAAATGGAAGGTCCAAAATCCAAAAGGTAATGGCCTGAGCTTATTAATTAGCAATACTTTGTAAATAGTTGAAATTCATGTTTACAGCTGATTCCAAAGTTGAAACTACATCTTACATTACTGTCTACTATTCTATGTATACTAAGTGCCCATTCTTTGTTTATAAATAGATTTTCACTACTGATCCCTGTGAGGTTCCTTTTACATTTGCTACCAGATCCACTATTTTGTTCAACAAAATAGCCCAGGCTCAAACTCTCTCAGCACCTACATCTTTCAGGATTCTTCCAGAATATTCATAATCACATGGCAGATTTGCTTACATGAGTTAAAATTTCCAAGAAGCTTTGGCTCTCAAACATTATCTCAAAGAAGATCAAAAACTGCCAAAACTTATCATTTTCATATTGTGCAATAACACAGTTCTTTTGCAGAATCTACACAAAGCCTAGGAAAAAGCAGGCTGCAAAAAGAATTGTTGTTCTCTTTATACTAATTACAATTTAAGATATGCTGACTTGGATCCCATTGTAGGTATACATGTGCCTCATTATTCCCAAAAGACTGGATCTCTGTCACGACAGGATCCACTTGAAAGGCAGAATAGATATGCACCTTTACAGATTAATTAAATAAAATATATAGAGAGAGTGTTCATTGAGGTCACGTCTGCACCATTACAACGATCCTATTTGAAACTATAGAGATTAGAATGACCCCAGCTGCGATGCAATTTCTTTATCGATAAGGATCCCATATAGACAGAATGTCAAATTAACAGGGCAAATCACAAAACATGTTTAGACAACATTTGAATCACACTCATTGCAAGCGTCTAAATATCTATAAGCTGAATTTAAGCTGATCTGGCAGTAGAAAAACTGCCAAACTTGCAGAATGTTTGGCTAATCCTGCAAGCCCAGTAACTGAAACATTTATCTTTTTCCAATGACATCTGCTGCAGCAGACATTACGTGGACACAACTATATATCACTGACATACAAATAAGTGGCTTGATTAATCAATTGCATCTGCTAGAATACTGAACAACCAAATAACAAGCCTTAATGAGGTATAAACTGGTAGGAATATGCTGAGCTAATAGTAACAAGATTCAATGAGGTGTAACCAGTACAGCCACATGTTCCTTCACAAATTCGCTTAATGCTGCTTATGTGGCATCTTTTGTTGCCAACGAGCATCTTAAGTGTTCCTTATTCTCTGAATGAATGTCCATACAGATTCTATTCTACATGACAAGGAAGCAGTTCTCATACCTAGAGGCAAGAAGAGTCAACTTAAAACCTGACTACAGGATAAATAGCCCTACCAGAGTTGACATTTGATTCGGAAGATGGTACCAAGGAATAACACAAAGTTAGGTATGAGCAAAACTCTAAGCAACAGCACCACATATTTTAGAAAACGTGTGCATCGAGTAGCATACTCTGCCTGATCCCACTTGTGTGGGTTCAGATATAGATGATTATCACTATAGATGATTATCACCTGTAGCAGGAAGAAAGAATTTCAGGAATCAGGTTGATAACTTTATGCTAGAAAGTCCAGTGCTCAGTCCTTCATTCTAGGTGACCAGCCAGCTTATGAATTATTGTTCCCAAGCTTGTCTTTTAAAGGGGTTTTGTAAATTTCCCTTGAGCCTGAAGACAGTAAGGTCCAAAAAGGAGTGGTTGTTCTGTGAAAAGTGTGCTTTTACTATTTTTCTATTTTTCTATTCTCTGTCCTTTATTTTTTTTTCTCTGTGAGTTCATTCTGGTACATAGTTTCTGTCAAGTTTCACCCACACAGTTACTCTGAGGGCACTTAGTGCACTGGATCAAATCTATCACATTTTGGGAAAGGCATATGTAGGATCCAGGGATACTGCTGGATTCACTGAGGATATTGCTGGTGATGCTGAGAATTCTCCAATTTCATAGCCCTACGTGTTGTTTTTAATCATTGCTGTACCTGCTTCTTCCCTCAGACCTGATGACACCAAGGTTACTTAAATCCTTGCTTTCAGCTGCAGAACAGACTCACTCTCAAAGGGTTGGCTGAAGAGTGATGGGGACATGAGCGAGTGAGCTGGAACAATTTGAAACTGGATTACGTACACTTTATTTATTGTCTCAAAGATGCACTGTTCTGAGGTAATCCCACTCCTAGCAACCTGAACAATGCAGTCTGTTTCCAAATGGAGTGTATGCATTATTGCATACAACAAAAAACATTAGTAGTCCAAGCAGTCTCTTGCTACTCAAATCAAAACTGTTTTTGGTAAATGGTCTAGATTGTGGGGTAGATAAGAAAGAAGCAAAAGGTTGATGATCAAGTCTTCTTGTCTTTTCCTCAGAGGCTCAGATATTTGCTGCAAGTACACTGAAATTCTAGTCTTTATGTATTGTAGAGCTGTTGTCTGAGACCACAGTGTCACCCCAAGCATCCTGCCACTGAAACTTTTAACTCCTTTAAAAAGGAAGGATTCCTCTACAGTCATCTGGACCTTTCAAAGAATCCTAGATGTCTATAGCCACATTAGCTGCATCAAGTGCAGCTTGGAAGGATGTTCTTGGAAGCCGACTTGTGGCCACAAGGGCCTTTTGCTTATCCTAATTTTTTTTTGGTCATTTCATTCAAATTATTTGAAAAGCCTGTCCCCAGGAAGAAAGTCAAATGTAAAAGGCATTGTAACTGGTCATTTGCAGGTGGAGACTTACAGATAAATACACAAGTTGACAAAATATGTCCAACTTACTATTTGATCACAGGATGATTTTGAACTGCCACGTGATGTAGCCAGGAAAAGTATAAATCCAATCTTAGCACGGATCATGGGAAATATGTTCATCGTACTTATGGAAGTGTAAGTGCCATTGTTCAAGGCCCTGATAAGAACTCATTTGGATTTCTAGGTACTATGCTCAAAAAGATAAACTAAAATTGGAAATGTTACAAAGTAGGACTACCAAGAAAACTGGATGAATGGGGAGCTTATCTTACCTTACAAAATGAACCTGGAAGAGCTTGATTGCTTAGCTTATTAAAAGAAAAACTGAGATGGGATATGGCATAAGTGAATCAGAGTAAACACTAGGGAATGAAAAGAACTATTTAAGCTAAAGGATGGTACAAGAATAAGTGGATGTAAACTGATTATGAATGCATTTAGGCTGAAAATTAAAAAGCAGGTTATCATGAACCATGGGTGTCTGGTGGCTCTTGAGTCAGCAACCTGGCAGGGGGGAAAGTATCCCGATGGCCGATCCCACTGACCAGGGGGTCTCACTCACCATGTTCCACAACCACTTTTGCTGGCAGCCCTGCTCCCCAGCCGGCGCTTGCACCAGGGGACTGGTGCTCCCGCCTACCTACCCGCTGGCGAAACAGGGAGTGTGGCCTGGCAGGGGGTGCACCCGTGCACCCCCTACGCATCACCCGTCATAAACCGTGTTATGCTATGGGGGTTTGCAGCACTGGGGGTGTCATGAACATTGTCTGGTGTTTTAGTGTACTGATATGGGATGCGGTGGTCTTGCTGGAAAGTCCATGTTATTCTGTATCCATTTACGTTGCTTTGATCGCTGTATAGAGATTATGTCATGCTATCTCTGTACAACTTTATAATTTTGGATATGGTTCAGGCAAGAGACTAAAGCATGAATACTTAAAACAACTTCCACTCCCAGACACAGGCAGAAGGAGACACTATTGGGTTGAGCACCCCAGGGCATTATCTGTCTGCCTGGGGGAATAACTTCCACAACAGAGAGGCAACTGAGAGAAATGGCCCTTTAAGAGATTCCAGGCGTCTCAGGCAGACAAGAAATTTCTAAAGGATTCTAGTGACTCATGACCAATTAAAATAATATTGAAGGGGGCTGGCCTCAGAGGCTTTTTAGAGTCTAGCTATGATAGAATCACAGTCTTGGAATCTCAGGCTTTAGAGGCTTAAAATCCCTAGCAGTCAGGGCTGGCAGAATCAGCAGAAAGGCAAAACTCTGGAAATACTGGTTGGACTCTCAGGAAGACTAGGGTATAGCCCAGGGGTGGGCAAAATGGCAGATCTAGCCAGGAGACTTCATTTCCAAACAGTCCCTGCCCACGTCACTGTGCGACAGTTTCCATGGAGACCCCAGGAGTGGCAGAGCCATGACAGCGTGGGGCCAGGGTTTCTTGGGAGACTGACCCCAGCAGAGGTGGCACAGCATGAAGCTGGGCAGGATGCTGCTCCGGTGCCGGGGCTGGGATCTTGCAGCAGTGACAGAGTGGTCCAGAGTCGAGGCAGAGACATGATCTGCTGCCTGCACACCCCAGCTGGGGCATGTGGGCAGGAGACTGCAGCTGTGCCCCAGCTCCAGACCAGGTTGTCACTGCCATAGGATCCCAGCCCAGGAGCAGCTCCCTACCCATCTGAGTGCCCTGCCAGTGCTGCTGGGCATGGTCTCCAGAGAAACCCTGGCCCAGTGCTGTCACAACTCAACCACTCCTGCTGTCTCCATGGAAACTGGCCCGCAGCAACGCGGGCAGGGTCTGCTGGGAAACAGAATCTGTTGCAGGCCCTATCCGGCCCACAGGCTGGACTTTGCCCATCCTGGTGTAGCCAGATAAGAGGGTAAGAAATTGCACTTATTTTGTTCTTCTGCCTCCAAACCTATGGTCACATTTTTGTATAATTCGTTTCTCCATAATAAATACTATTGTTATATTTGCCTCCTTACTGATTGTCTGTGGAAAGAGTGATTTTTGGGCAAGCGATAATTCAGGCTAGCCCCTTCTACAGAAAGGGGGACCTAAAATTTCTTTCACAACCCAAAGGGGAAGCCACTATGGGCTGGCAGAGATTCCCTTGCTGCAGCTGTAGGACCCAATTTAAGGGCAGTGGAGCGCAGACTTGCAGTGGTAAGCATTTATCCCATAGCAACCTCGATTTGTTCCTTGGTACATGCAGCAGCACCGTGGGGAGTAACTCAGGGCTGTGGTGATCCACCAGAAATGGGTTTGTGGAAAAGGTTCTCAACCCTTAGACCAGCAATTCTCAACTGGGGTGATGGGTGCCATGCTGCTGCTGCCACCAGGTGAAACTGTTGTGTCTCTGTGGGTGTTTCAGGGAGACTGTGTGTGGGGTTGGACCTGGAAGCAACAGGAGGGATGCAACTTGGCCTAATATACAGGGCTGCCATAGGGCTGCTGCCGCCGTCTTGCTTAACATAAGCTTTACACTCTAGAATTCTTAAGCAAACTAAGAACCATTGCTAAAATTTCCAATACCATAAATGCAGTATTATGCCCATTTATTTTCAAATAGTGGGAAAACGCCTTGTTCCCCATTTTATTTTCTTTTTGCAGCTGGATAATCTGTAGGCTGCTCTGATACTATATATTTGCTTCTGCTACACTTGGAGTCAGGGCTCTAATCTCGACTCCCTTTCAAGTACATACAATAAGACTATACAAAGCTGATGCAGGGCTGCAGCAGAATAAACAAACATCCAGCACTATGCGAAGTAAGGGATTACCAGTCAAACAGAATAAGCATGTGTGAAGGAGGGGGCTAAAGTTTACTTAAGATCTGAAATTCATTTGGGAAGCTTGAGGATATGTCAGGAGTAACAAGGTAACAGAACTAGGAGTTTGCTGGCAGGAACAATGAATGAAATTCCAGCAAGGGAACATTACCCTTGCTCAGGAAAATGGAGGGGCTCCCTCTGCCCACAGACAGTGCTGCTAAATTTAGAAAAGTTATGGAGAGGTTACTTGAGTCAAAAAAGGTTGAGAATCACTGTATTAGAGCAATCAGGTTTTGGAACAACTTCCCAATGGGAATAGGGGAAGCTACTAAATTAACTGTTGTTAAGGGTATAGCTCACTAAGTGAAAGGGATTGTATGACAGGGTCTGTGGGTGCATACACATGTACTAAGATGACTTAAATTAAGGTGATTTAACTAAACTGACTTAAATTAAACCACGTCAGAACATACATACCTGCAGCTCCATGACATGGTGGCAGCCATCTTGTGAGCTAAGTCAACCTAACTAATGTGACTCAAGATAATACACCTTAAAGATGTTCTGTATTATCTTGCACCACCTTTAAGTCAACTCTGCTCCATGTATGTGTGTATGCTCTGACAGTTAAGTCAACTTAAAAAAATTAAGTCAGCTTACCTGTCAGAAAGTTAGTACATGTGTAAGCACCCTGAGATACCAGTGGCCTAGAGTCAGCGACCCAGCAATATGGCCTGTTTAAAGGTTATTTCAACTCAAGTTATCTGGGTCTTCTAAGAGCATAGTTAAAGTCTAGGCACTGCTTTCACACTTGGGCTGATAACCTGCCTACTATACTGTAAGAAATCATGCTAAACCACTGAAAAGACAAACAGTCCCTCAATACCATCCTGCTATTCCATCTATGTACCTAAGCAGGGAAGGTATGTCCAGTGCTTCCCCAGGAAAGTATTACAGAAAAACCTGTGAACGACCACAGGTTGTGTCCTCAGTAGTCATAAGAAGTGATGTCAGAATCAATAAAGACACAGAAACTGTACCATAGCTGTGCACTGTGGCTGCCTACACCTAAACTATGCTAACCCAGGTGCTGTCCAACCAAATTCATTCTAAAGTGAAGACATAGCCTCAGACATTGGGGCTCAGGCCCCATACAACCTGAAAGACTGAAAAACCTTTTTTCAGTAGGGTGCCTAGCATGCATGGCAACTGTTTATTTTTGTATTAAGAAGTTAATAAAACCTAAGAGAGAACTTGTCTGAAAGGCTTAGAGAGAGAATTTTGAAGATGCTTCCAAGTATTTTCAAAGGATACAAAAATTGAAGCGATTTTATTCTCAGTAGAAATGTTATGGATCGAACTTAAGATTCAAATCTGCATCTAGCTACAAGATGAAGGTGAATATTGTTATATGTCAAGGAAAAACAGAGCATTTTATGCAATTTAATGAAGCATGCAGTCTTCCTAGTCCATTAAATTACAGCAGTCTTTTCATAATTGAACATTTTTCTAAATAGCATGATACTAGACGATTAAAAGGAGTCTCTCATTTTAGTGAGAAATTAATCTATTTGTTTTAATGAGTGTTAGCAGCACTGACTTCCCATTTCAAAATCTATGTGACTCATCCAGGAAAGCAATTATCACTAAACAGACTCTATGCATCTGTGTGTAGGTTTGGCAGAGATACTTGCTCTGAAAAAAAGGCACATTCTGAAACACCTTACCTAAAGACTTCCCTTCTCTTTAAACACCAAATTCCACAGTGAAGAAAACCAAAGGCCACAGCTTTATTACAATAAAATTGCTCTTCATCTAGTATAGTGTTTGTGATAGCATACTATCAGCAGTACGAAACAAGGATAAAAAAGGATTTATTTATATCCAACAAGGCCATATGGCAACTGTGCTGTCATTCAGTTGACCAATCCCATTAATTATAAGGATGCAGTTTTAAACCTGCTCCATGGCAGGGCTCTTCGGTACTTCACAGAATATAATTTCCAATCCAATACCAAAGCATTCATGTTATTGGGAGAAATTATAACCATATATAGGACCAGCTGCTCCCTTAAAATAAACTTCTACCTGCACCTTGCAATAGTTTGTGTTCTCTTTTCTCCCCTATAAAGAGGAATCAGCATTGTTGATCCATAATATGAGGTGTTTGCCTATTTAGATAACTAGAAGTGCTAACCTAGACACTGGTGTGCAGTTGCTTGCTTTTTCAACTTGTGTCTTGCCATAACATTCTTATTTTTCAGCTAGGACTTAAGCACACAACTTAATGGAATATAGTCCGTATGAATATGAAATTGCAGTATTTACTGTACTTCATGAAAAGGAGAGATGATTATTATATAACTGGCAATACAATATGTTGCATTCATTATAATATGAAGTCTATGCACCTTACGTTGGGGAAAGAAGTTGTTTTTGGGTGCTGGAAAAAAATCTTTAAATGTAGATTGGAAAGCATCTGAAGATAGGATAAACAGGTCATGTCAAATGATGAAGTGGCATTTTTCTGGTAAGAATAATTCCTCTTTCTACAGAAAGCAGGATAAAATATTTTAAGTCATTGCTGTATAGCCATGGTTTTTTGGTTTCTTAGATTTACTTCTCTTTCAAAATCTTATTTTCTATATGCCTCTCTTCCTTAAGCTAGAATAATAAGAATGTATTCAATGCTTTCCTTACCTCCCTCTGCTCCTCTAATGACCAATGCCGTCTGGAAAAGGGATGCTGAAGTTTGTGATACTCAAAGGAATGTGTACTGCCCATCCTAAGTCTATGCTTTCCATTATATCGCCAAGGTTTTCATTAAAATATGTATTCAGAGAAGTAGCCTTCTGTGTCCACTTCCTCCTCTTTTTCCTATGCAGCTCCCAAGAAATTAATGTGAGGCCCTTGAAGTCTTGGTCTGGGCACCACTCCCCATCCTTTGCTCTCCTGCTGCTGGGCTTCCCTCCCTCCTTCTGTTTCTGCTTCCCTGACCCTGGGGCTCAGGTGGAGCAGCATGGCTCACAGAACTGAGGGAGCCCATGGCCAGGGACAGGTGTCATCCACAACACATCAGGGAAATACAGAATGCATTGCAGTGTATCCGTGCATTGTGGAGACGGGCCTGTGTGGAGGTGGGAGATTGGAGGGGTCTGTGTGGGGCAAGAGGGGCATGCAGGGTGGGGGAAGATTGTGGCATGGCGGACTTGCATGATTTGGCACATCAGCAGCCCCATGCAGCATGCATCATTCTAGGCTATGTGGGCAGCTCACCATGGCATGTGACTAGGGGACCTGCAACTCCCAAGCACTCAGAAGTTGGACAGCTCTGAATTAAAAGCAAGTATTAGCTGAACATAATGGAACATACATATCAATTAAAATTAAATGAGCATATCCACACCTGACAGTTAGCAGTGGTCTAAAGCCTGATGGTCTTGGAGACCTAGAATACTGATCTACACTCTATTTAGATAATATCCAAAACAAAACAAAGAGACAATAGGTATAGGAACATATACATATACCAGTTTTGGCAAAGAATAAGAATACAATAAGTGCATCATACACCAATAAATAACTCAAAAGTTTTTTAACTGAACTACAGTTGAACCATTTCTCATCACTGAAGATCAAATCTGTACAGCAGAACAAAATTAACTCCTCAGTACTTATAAAAACAATTCTAATGGTGTTTTTTTTATCTAGATGAAATCAACAGTTAAGGTAGCTGTTCTGAATATACAACAAAATAAGGAATCTAAAGGAACAAAATTCCCTGGTTTGCCCTGCTAGGGCTTGGATTCACTAGTGATTCTGTCTAAAAAGTGTGACTAGTAAGTCATCAGTCATCGTAAGTAATTAAACATTTCCATTTAATGGCAAAGACTATGAATATTGAAAGGGTAGCACAGCTAAGTAGCAAACTACATTTTAATTTGATAATATTATTTCAGTGGAAGAAATATCAGTGATCAGGACTGATCAGTCTTTTCATTCTAAGCTGTCATACATCCCCATTAACATGCAGAGGCAGAATGCTCTCTCAGGACCTGAATGCTGGTGTACACTGGCAGATAAAAAAGATATTTTTGAATAGTGGATTTCTTGCCTTCCCATTCCTTAACCTTCCTTAACCTTTATAGTACTTCAAATCATATTTCTAACAGTTGTAAAGCTAATTATCCCATTCTCATGGTACTAATGGGCTTCCTGAGACTTTACAGCAGTACAGAATTGCAGCCAGCATGTAAGTTACATTTTTATCAAATGTAATTTCAAAGATATAGCTTGCTACAGTAATGTTTTCCCTTTTACTTCACCTTCATAGTATATTAAGACAGATAAAAGCACCAAAAAAGCCCCACTAAAGCATGTGATCTATATAGATGCTGCAGATTCATGTCCAACTAATGCGCTGCCTCTTCCGGACACGTGTTGGGTTCAGTGCAGGAGTGCACCAGGTTTAAAGCACTGTTTTTTGGGTGGGCATTTAAACATCTGCAAGCAACCTCAGTGAACTAGTACAGGTCAAAAAAGATTAAGAAGCTGTCAGATCGTATACGTTACCAAGCATACCATGAATTGACAAGTTTCTGGTAATTTCTTGACATTGATGGTAGTTTTGCATGTGGACTGACATGCAGAGTTAAATGCATCATAACACACTTGTTTACAATGTAAATCTTTGCACAGAAAAATAATTGTACATGTTAACTGAAATCACTCCAGGACATTAATGTTCACACTACATGGGAATGAGGGATGCAAGAAAACAGAAGAGTAGGGCTCATTTGATCAGAGTTTCTATGTGAAAAATTATGGACATAAATATTTTATTACTTGTTTACAAAAGGTGAATAAGCATTTCTCAAGACATATTCATTGTTAACATTAATAGCTGGTGATAAATGGGAAAATAACTTTCCTTAAATACATTGACTATCTCATTAACCCGTTTGGAAGAAAGGCAATAATTTAGAATATATGGATAGGTGCAAAAGGCATCGTATTACTAGAGGACTGAAGAATTAATACGGCATTTGCTAATTTCTAGGGACATAAAGGTTCTTTTTTATTGTTACTACCTGCATCTGTAGTTAGAATCATTTCATTCCTTTACTTTTAAAATGAATACTTTTTTATTATCTAGCAGGTTTTATGTCTGAGTCTTTCACATGTTCCCTACTTTTAAAGCACTCATCGGACAATTATGACCCTTTCATTTCATTTTCCAAAGTTTATGGACAGTAACTGCACAGACTACAAGCCATGCCAGCTTCCAATGGGAATAACCAAGTTATAGCAACAATTTTACTTTATATCAGTAGTTTCCAACCTTTTTTCATTTGTGGATCCCTAAAAAGTTTAAAATGGAGGTGCAGCCCCCTTTGAATTGTAAGTGTAGGTATTCACATACTTTTGATTGATCATAGTCATTCACAGACTGCTTAACACAAGTCTGCAGACCCCCATGGATACACCGTGGACCACAGGTTAAAAAACACTGCTTTAGATCACAGCTGTTCAACTTCTGATTGGCTGGAGGCTGCAGGCCATCTGGCCACAAGGCACATAGGCTACACACAAAGCAAGCATGTGGCACCCTTGCCCCAGCCATGCCATATGGGCTAATGACACACTATGAGAGACTCCTCAAGCACAATTCTTACCCATGTGAATGTAACATGCGGGTCCCCCTTGGCCAGGTAGACATGCTGCAATACACTGTGCAATGCTCTGTCTCCCCACCTCCATATCACCATGTGGAGATAAATTCTGTTGTGCCACACCAGCACCTCCATGCTGTGCAGGGTCCCTAGATCCTCTTAGCCCCTCTTGCCACAATCTTCCTCTGCCACAGACTCCCCATGGGCCATGAAGTGCCATCCTGACCCCATTAGTGGGGCAGACAGCAAACGTTGCAGGAGGGAGGAGGGGCCCAGGGAATCTAGCAGCAGCAACATGAGAGCAATGTCCAGACTGGGAGTCCAGGGACTGCACATTAACCCCTTGGGGGCAGCACATGGCCTGCCAGGCCTGGGTTGGACAGTCCTGCTTTAGATCGAGAATCGTAGTCTGTGGTTATAAACAGAGAGTCCCATCTTGAGCTATGATGACCAAGGTGCATGTTTCGTTCCCTAATTTTGGTATCGTAGTTAGATGGGTAAATAAAGTAGCGTATTTTAACTTATTTCATAACATTTAGAATATCTAGTTTGCAAGGTCTCTAGGAAAGAAAAATATCTCTTTTGTGTGTGGGCAATGCACAGATGCTGCCCTAATACCAATAACAAATAGGAATCTGGATGGAAACTGCATGCTTGTGGTGATGAATTCTACTGACTGATTTACAGTTCTGTACCACGCATTTCATTGTTTCATAATTATTTGTTGTCTTTTATGTTTTTTCTCTCCACTGAAAAGTCTTACAATCCCTGAGTAACTTTCTTCACTTTCCACTCATTTGGAAAAAACAGCTATAGGGCATTTTCCAAGAACACCAGATTTACCAGATGATTCTGTATTTTCACAGTTACTTACAAAAGTCTATACACAGTTATTTATATAAGATTAAATATACAGTGTGAATAAAAGCTATATACTACATACAAAATTTGTAGTGAGCTAATAACACTGCCTTTCATAGTTCAGTCTAATTTAGGACCAGATTATTCCATGCTTATTAACAGTAATTAATATCCAAATCCAAGTATAGTCAGATTAAAACCAATGCAACTAATCACCAACTAGGGAACAACTCAATGTAATAAGGGTGGGAAAATCTGACTTTAATGTTATTTTAAAGGATTAGTTGAATTAGTGTCTTTGATGGATTATTTTATAAAATGTATTCTATAAAATAGATTAGCAAAGTATATTTTTCTTAAGCTTGTACAGGAGAAAGTAGGAAGTTGTGCTGATTATTTCCGCTATTAGTATCATTAAAATAAAAATGATTACAGAAGAAAACATTTAATTTTAAACCTACTCTAATTTAGTCTTCAAAATATGCCATTCATAAATCAGTAAACCTGCAAATGGGAAACAAGATTTATTCCAGTTGAACATTACTAATCTCACAGCTAGAGACATATCAAAGGCTGCGTACAGATTACAACAGCTCATATTCAACATGAAACCTTTTAAAAAAAATAACGGGGAAACAAGGAGTGGGTGTATTTGTGCAATATTATTAGGGTCATTTACAATAAAGTCCAAATAGCTCTTGTTTCTATAAAAGCAAAACACTCTTTAGATAAAAATTTACACACATTTAAAAAATAAGACTTTCCAAGCATTAAAATTCACACTAAAATACAGACAGCTTAATTCTAAAGTTTCATTTTAAAATAAACTGACTGAGGCACTGATCTTGGGTAAACAGAGGTAACAATATTGAGGTTATACTAGAAAACTGAGAAAAATAAACCTTCTCATGTTTATTTAGCCTTACCACTACCTTCAGGTTGCCTGTTCCTCACTATGCTGAATCCACATTTCCAAAAGCAACACTTTGTCAGACACTACAGAAAATTACTGGAGGCAAAGTTTTGAGATATCTGAGAGTTCCCAAGTGAGCAGCTTTGAAATTAATTAAACTTCTTCAACCTCAGTTCTCAGGTTTCTTTTTTTGCTATTGTTCTTACAGAAGTAGGTTTAACTTCATTCATTTGGAGTTTTTGAATTGCTTCTTTCAAATAAGCTCCTCTTTGAAATACTGTGACTACCAACAAAAAGTGATACTAGGGTAACATTAGCCATAAAGAAAACAAAACATTTTCCAATTTTCCAAAACATTTTCCAGCAGTAGAAGTTAAAGTGTACACAGATATTCACCTAAGATCAGTGCCTCAATCAATTTTTTCTAAATGAAGCTTTAGAATTAAGCAGTCTACATTTTCGTGTGAATTTTAATACTTGAAAAGTCTTATTTTTTAAACGTGCAAACATTTTTATTTAAAGGGTGTTTATCTAAAGGTGAAAAAGTAGAGGAACTGGAAGAAGTCTGGGATGAATTTAAGATCTGGACAGGGACCTGGAGAACCAGGGTATTGCTGAAAAGGGGAGCCTAGGAGAAGTACAATACCTCCACCCTGCCCCACTATCACCCGAGCTCTGCTGCAAATGTGGAGAGCAGAGTCACCTTGTGGCACAATGCATGACCAGAATCTGTGCAAGGTGTGCCAGGAATCCAGCCACCAAGCCCAGGACTGCAAGCAGGACTGGTGCTGCAACTTACGTGGAAAGAAGGGGCATGTCTTCAAGAAGTACACCCAAGCATACGCAAATATAACCAAGAAAAGCATAAAAGGAGTGGATGTTGTACAAAAATGCCCCACCACTCCCCCCAACCAGCCTCCTGTCTCCCCTCTCCAACAGTAACAGAAAGAAAGGGGATAGGAAAAGGCAAAGAAGAGGAAAAAACAGAAAGAAAGACCCCTGCCTCCCAAGAAAATGTGAGAGCTCCAAAAGAAATGGTGGAAGCCCTTGGAAAAGGGGTGGAGGGCAAAGAACTGAGTGAGATGGTAAGAATGGAGAAGCAGGAAGAAAGATAAGCTGAAAACCTGGATCCCCCAGGAGAAAACAGGGAGGGGCTCTAGAAGATAGAGAAAGCTCCAGTGATAAAATGGAGGCCCTGGGAGGACAGACAGCAGCCCCAGAAAGCCCTGGGGCACACTCAGGAGGCTGGGAGACCCAATAATATGGAAAAGAGGCAGGGATTCCCCATGCAGCAGTCAGCCATCTAAGGGAGCCTCTCTCTCCAAGAGAGATCTGCAGATATGCAAAGAATCTGGCCTTGGGTTCAAGGAAAGACACCAAAAAGCTAAAGAAATTAACAAAGAAAAGCAGCAGAAACCCTCCCCCATAGCAGCTTTCCTCATGGGCATTCTAACACCATCAGGAAATGTGAGAAGTCTGCTTAAGAAGGACAAATGGGAGATGAGAGCAAATGCTGAATCACTTGCAGGCAGACATCTTTTGTCTTAAGGAATGTGGTTTGCCTAGTGACAGGGACTACAACTGGTTCGAAAAACACTGGCAACATGGGGACTACTTCTGCTGATAACAGGTGTCATTATGCTCCTGAAAGGCAACAAAGTGCACTCCCTGCAGCTTAGAGAAATTATTGCAGGCAGACAGTTACAAGTCACCTGCAAAACAGAAGGGAGGAAAATCAATATTGCAAATGCCTACACACCAGCGAACAGGATAATGAGGTGCACCTTCCTACAGAAAATGACAATGGCACTATCCAGCACCCAATCTGTAGTGATTACAGGAGATTTTAACTACATCATCAGTGAGAGTGACAGGATAAGCAGAGACCAACAGAAGGGCCTAGACAGATCATCCAAATTCATGCAGCAGCTCATCAGCAACCTTAGCCTGGTGGATGCAAGCAAAGAGGCACAGAGTCCCCAGGAAAGCTCAGGCCAGGCCAAATCACAGATAGACTACGTCCTCTCCTCCCCAAAGGATGTACAGTAGCAAAAATGGAATCCATGCCAGTCTGTTTCTTAGACCACTGCCTCCTAACAGTAAAAGCAGAAATGGGGGGCAGAGGTGTATAGAAAATGAACCTCCTGGATGACGAAAGCGAGTTTCATAGTTTCATACTAGCTAGGGTCAGGAGGGACCTGAACAGAACATCTAGTCACAAGACCCCAGGCAGGTGATCATCCAACCTCCTCTTGAATTCGCCCAAGGTAGGGGTGACGACCACTTCCCTGGGAAGTTGGTTCCAGATTTTGGCCACCCTAACTGTAAAATATTGCCTTATGATCTCGAACCTAAACCTATTCTCCATCAGCTTATTACCATTGTTCCTTGTCACTCCAGGTGGTGCTGGGGAGAAAGGGGCTCTATCTATTTGCTGATCATCTCTCCTGATGAGTTTGTAGGTAGCCACCAGGTCCCCGCCCCCAGCCTCCTCTTGCTAAGGCTGAATAGGTTCAGGTCCTTCAGCTCTCCTTGTAGGGCCTGTCCTGCTGCCCTCTCACCAAGAGGGTGGCCCTCCTCTGAACCCTCTCCAGGTTGGCCACATCCCTCTTGAAGTGCAGCGCCCAGTACTGGACGCAGTACTCCAACTGCGGCCTTACCAAAATCGCATAGAGGAGTAGTATCACCTCTCTGGACTGGCTTGAGATGCACCTTTGGATGCATGACAAGGTATGGCTGGCCTTGCTGGCTGCAGTCTGGCATTGGAAGCTCATGTTCATCTTGGAGTCAATAATGACTCCAAGATCCCTTTCCGCCTCTGTGCTTTCAAGAAGGGAACTCCCCAACCTGTATGCATGCTGTGGATTCCTTCTCCCAAGGTGCAGCACCCTGCATTTGTCTACGTTGAACCCCATCCAGTTCTCATCTGCCCACTTTTGTAGTCTGTCTAAATGTATTTGCAGCCTCTCTCTCCCTTCAAGTGCGTCCACCTCGTCCCACATCTTAGTGTCATCAGCAAACTTGGGCAACGTGCTTTCCACCCCCTCGTCCAAGTCTCCGATGAAGATGTTAAACAGTACGGGCCCAAGGACCGAGCCCTGGGGTACCCCACTGCTCACATCTTGCCAGTTTGAGTACAACCGTCCACCACTACTCTCTGGGTGCACCCCGTCAGCCAATTTTTTACTCATCCAACTGTGCAGGCATCAGTACCACAGTCACTTAATTTATTGATGAAGATGGGGTGAGAGACAGTGTCAAAGGCCTTCTTAAAGTCTAGAAACACTACATCCATGGCAACACCATCATCCAAGGATTTAGTTACTTGGTCATAAAAAGCAATCAGGTGGGTCAGGCAGGGCCTGTCTTTGATGAACCCATGCTGATTGCCCCTGAGCATGATCTTCCCTGCTGGCCCCCACAGATGTGCTCCTTGATGATTCTCTCCAAGATCTTCCCAAGCACCGAGGTGAGGCTTACAGGCCTATAGTTACTTGGGTCCTCCTCCCTTGCTTTCTTGAAAACTGGGACATTAGCCAGTTTCCACTCCCCTGGCACCTGGCCAGATGACCATGAATGCTCATACAGCCGCGCCAAGGGCTCTGTGATGACCCCTGCCAGCGCCGTCCACACCCTTGGGTAGAGGGCATCTGGACCTGCAGATTTTAAAATGACTAGCCCTTCCAGAAGATCTCTAACTACATCTGCACTGACTGCAGGCCTGAAAGAGCTATCCCCAAGATTGTCCCTACCTCTGGTAGGTGGGATATCCCGGACCCTGTTCAAGAAAACAGAGGCAAAGAAACTGTTAAAAATATCAGCTTTCTTGTCTGGCATAGCCACAAGATTACTATTTGCATCTTGCAGGGGCCCTACATTGCCTGGTGCCCTGCTCCCAATGTACTTGAAAAAGGACAGGCAGCGAGACTTCAGGCAGACCCATGAGGATGGGAAAGCCATCAGACCAGCATACAGAAACCACATCAAGTAGTGGACCAGTGTGAAAGAGAGGACAAGCACTTTCAGGAGACAAGCCTGGTTCCAGAAAAAGAAGCACAAACACCTAAACTACAAGCTTCAGAGTCTGCACAAGTAGGTGGGTTGGGGTTGGGATATGAAGGAGGAAATACAGAAGGTGAAATCCCAGATAGGTACGGACAACAGGCCAAGAAAAACATCTTCCTGGCCTGGGCCCCGTAGGTGAAGTAAGGGGAGGAGTGGTAGGTTAAAGAAATTCAAGAGAGGAACCGTGACCATGACTAGCCTGGTGGACAAAGTGGGTATGGAGCATTGAAGGAAACTGACAAAACCTTCCACAGTTTCAAGAACAGTAAGACTCCAGGGGCAGACAAGCTGCCCAAGGAGTTCTATGTTATCTTCTGGGATCAGGTGGGGTGGACCCCAACCTGCTGAAGGTTTTCAAAGACCGACTCCAGGCGGCCACCCGGGAGCATGCATGAACCAGGGTCTTGTGAGCCTCTCATACAAGAATGGTCCAAGGGAGGAGTTAAAGAACTGGAGGCTCATAACCCTGCTGAAATTTGACTATAAACTGCTGGCCAAGGTGTTGGCCCAACACCTTAAATCTGTTACAGGGACGGTGATCCATGAAGACCAGACATGCACAGTGCCAGGAAGACTGATCACTGGAGGCCTGTTGCAGCTACAGGATGCACTGCAATGTCGACAGAAGATAACCCAGAAAATTGCGATGCAGAACCTCAACCTGGAGAAAAATCTATGACTGAGTATCCCACCATTTCCTGTTTGACATGCTAAAGAAGATGGGGGTCCTATCAACCTTCATCACTCCGATAAAGACGCTGTACATGGATCTGAGCAGCCAAGTGCCGATGAATGGGATCTCCAATTTTGTTCATCTGTGTGATAAAACCTCTAACTCAGAGACTTACACAAGACTCTAGAATTAATGGAGTTAAGGTCCCTGGTCATAACGTAGTGGAAATGAGGGTCTTGTCCTACATGGACGACTTCAACATCCTCTGCATGGACAAGTGGTCAATCGAAAAAGGACTGAAACACATACAGGTATACAAAACGGCAGTAGCAGTCAAACTCAATGTGAGCAAAAGTACCTGCCTAGTACTGGGCCATCTGGGGGACCTGTTGTCCCTGGGGGTCTCCATCCCCCATGAGGGGGTGAGGATCCTCAGGGGGAGTTCAACCCAGAGGTGACCAGATGGAAGGTGCGGGATAAGACTGCGGCCAAGGTTAATAAGAAACTGGGACTGTGGCACATGCACTGCCTGTCAATGGGGAGGCAAGCTGCACTCATGAAGGCGGCACTGTTACCAGTGCCTCTGTACACCGCACTGGTATTCCCTCCCTTTGGAGTAAATCATCTGCAGAATCCAGAGGGCCATGTGGGAATTTTGGGAAACCTCAAAATTGCCACTCCAACCCCTTGCACACCACTCTAAAACACAAGACCCAAAGCATCGGGAACCTTAGATAAAAGCAATGAAGATGAAGGTATGGTCAACACCATTTTACTGCAATGACAAGGAAGTTGTTGGTTAATACAGGGTGTTTATAAACTCCTTGTGCAACTTTAAACTTTAATACCTTTGGATGTACACATGATAGAAGCAAACTGTGAATGGCGATTGAAAGTAATTCATGTAAGTTGTTTAAAATAGCATAAGCTATGCATAGGGTAAGGAACACAAATGAAAACATGGAATCACTCAGCAGCAACTGGAAAATGTTTTCTATGTTTGAACGATGTACCACAAAAGATGCCAGTTATGTTGAAAATCTAGAAATTTGAGCTGTATTGTGTTAAAACTTAATGAATTATGCTTTCAATTTCCATTTACAGATTGCTTCTATCATATGTACATCTAAAATTATTGAAGTTTAAAGTTGCACAAGGACTTTATAAATATCCCATGTAGGCTCCAAAGGTCCTAGGAAAAGGCCCATGCCCCACACTACAGGGAAAGGCAAAGACAAAACAAAATAAAAAAACTAACAACCCCAAAGTCCTAGCCAACCTGAACAAGGGAAAAAACCCAGCCTATCCCTGAATTTAGCAATCAGCATGACTCTGAATGGAAGAACAAGAAGCTTTTGACAGAAGCATCTGGCAAATCATGGGGGTTTCCTTTCCATACACTTATCCAGTCGAATTTTAAATTTATTCAGGTTCTTTATTCCCACTAGTTGGCCTAAAAGACTCAATCTGCTTGGAAAACAAAACTTAATTTCTCTGAGAGTCAGAAAGCTTCTGCTTTTCAATGTAAAATTTATTTTTTAGCCAGTTTGGAGCCATTTGATCTTGTGTTGGTCATGCTTTTCACCCTAAAAACCTTTTTCTCCTTCCCTAATGCTTCATAACATAATTTGACTTTTACCGCATCCTATTTTCCTATTCTTTAATGACACTTGTGTATCCCCCTGTTTTCATATAGCACAACAAGGGATTAAAAGAAAAGGAGAAACTGATCAGTTTTTACTATATCCCTCATTTGTACACACCATAAAATCACTCAACATAGTTCAAATAATGGACAGACTTTACGCAAGAGGGACCTACTAGTGAAAAAAAAAGAAAGTTAAAGGTCAGAATTCAGATATATTAATAGAATTCTACAGTTAAATCAAGCCAGGAAATTTTTGGACTGGAAGTCTAACAAATATCTTCTTTACCAAATGAGAGACACAAGAAGTTATAATGTACAAATTTATACATTTCAAGGAGACTTATTGAAATACGGAGACTTAATTTAGAGGCCTGTGTGAAGCGGCACGTATTTGCTTTGGATTCAGATTCAGCCAATTTGGAGGAGGTGATTTGATTCAGAGATTCGAATTGTTCCAATTTGATTTGGCTGAAGCAGATCTGAAAGATTTGGCAGACTAAACAGGCAGTTGACACAGCTGCCTCCAGCAGGTCAGTCTGTTGGAGTTGGGAGAGAGGGGATGGAAGAGGTATGGGGGAGGGAAGGATTGGGGCTGGGACAAGCTGCCCAACTGGGGTGAGGAGATACATTACTTGGTGAGAGGGGCAGGAGGATGTGGGATATGGGTGCGGTGCTTGGAGTGGGGGCTCTGCCCTACTGCCCCTTGCCCAGACAGGGCGGGGGGGGGGCAGGGAATGCAGGCACAGCTTGCTCCGGGCAGAAGGGGGCAAGTGGCAGCAACGCACAGCCCCAACTCCCAGTGCTGGGAGAGGAGGCTCTGTGCTGCCACAGCTTGCCAGCCAGCATGGGCACATGTGATGTGGGCACAGCAGCACTGGGAGCAGGGGCTATGTCCTGCTGCCACTTGCCCTCTTCCACCTGGAGCGAGCCGTGCCTGCACCTGTCCCTCTCCCCCACCTCTGCCGGGCATGCAGCAGCAAGGAATACCCCGCCTCCATGTACTCTCACACCTCCCCGCCCTAGCTGGGCAGCTTGTCCCAGCCTCAATCCCTCCCTCCCCCAACCCCAACTGACTTACCAGCTGGAGATAGCTGTGTCAGCTGCCTGTTCAGTCTATGGCCAAATCGCCGAATCTTTCCCAAATCTTTTTCTGAACCAATTCAGATGCTTCCAATTCAGAGCTTTTAACTGATCTCCCAATTCAATTCGGATTCAGAAATTTGGTCCTTGAATTGGGCTGAATCTCCTTCAAATCAAATTGGCTACTGAAGCTTCACACAGCCCTATTTAGTGTCCAAAAACAGAAACTCTTCTGTGTAGTTTCTTTTATCAGAGTGAGAATTTTTACTTTATTTTTGCTGAATTAATTGTAAAACTTGATTTTAAAAATTGAGCTGAGAGACATGGGCTAGGGACAGACATTACATACAAACTGGTTTAAGTGATCAGCAACTAATTTAAACCTGTAACAGAACAGACATTCAGTGCACACAAACCAGTTTGAAAATGACTGAAATCGGTTTGAGATAAACCCGGTTGAATATAGTATCAGACTTAACTGATTTGGGTCAAACCGATTTAGGCAATCTGTCCCAGACCCCCCCCCAGCATCCCAGATGCCTCTGCTCCAGAGAGGTGGGCTGGCCCTGCCCCTCTACTCCCTAACTTGAGCTTCAGCAGAGACAGCAGGTCTGCCTGGCTTCCCCATGCCCACCCCCCTTTCCCTGCTCATGCAGGGATTCCCCCCTTCCCTCTCCCACAGCACAGACTGTAGCCAGCATGTGGTCTGCTGAGAGGTGTCTGTATAAGGCAGACAGGACACAGGCAGACAGGACAGTGTCTGCTTATGCCTTTTTGGAGATAATCAACAGGTCAGCTGGTCCCTCCCTTCCTTCCTTTGTAAAAGCTGTTTAAGAAGACCTTGAACTAATAAGAGAGACTTTTATTTTGTTTTGATGGGCTGATAAATGCTCTGTTATTAACTCCCTGCTGGGATAATCAGGAGCAAGGGAGGTGGGGGGGGGAAATCCCTCCCTAATCAGAGCTTCCTGCCAGGGCCTGGCCATGCCCCGCCACTCAGCACTATGATAGGGAAGGGAGAACTGTTCTAGTGCCCCCTCTTCACCCCCAGCTTCCAGCCTGAGCCACTGCAGGCATGTACCTCCATTTCCTCAGTCCAGAGGGGATGTCTGTATGGTTACAAAAAGGTTCGGGCTAGTTAGGTTAGACTAACCTGCAAAAATTGAATCAATTAAGGCTTAGGCTTTTTCAAGGTCTGTCCTTAGCCAAGAAGCTTAACTTAAACTATAAGAAGAACTAAATGGATGGTACAAGAAACTGCAAGAAAACAGCTACCTGGGAAAAAGTTAGATGCATGGAGAAGTGTTTAAAATGAATTTCAGAACATAGATACATCAATGTTATGTTTTTTCACACTGCTAACACTAAAATTATTTGCTTCAGTGTTAAGACAGTAGAATATTTTTAATACAAAATATCTCTAGTGTAAGGGTAAAGAAATTCTACAGTAATTGCAAAAAAAGGACAGGGACATATAAAAAGCACCAGAAAAAAGCTACACCAACTAGAAAGCTACCCTTCCAGAGCTTGCAAACTACAGCCCATGAGCCAGAAGCTTCTGTGGCATTTTGGCAGCATTAGGGTAGGTGCCTGTATAGGAGGAAGAAACAGTGGCAGGAGTATTGTGGGGTGGGGAAGTGGCTGCAACAGCCTGCTGCACTCAGAGCTAATCTCCATTAAAGCAACGCTCCACTACAAAACACTGCCAACCCTATTTGAATTTGGTCCAGTATTTCCTGTTTTCACTCTTATTCTGGAAACACTATTCAATCTTGAAACATTGAGGAACTAATATGATGCCTTTTCATGTTAATCTTGTGAGAGAGAACATGTTGATATTGTATATCTTGACTTGCAAAAGGCCTTTGATCTAGTATCACACAACGTTCTCACTAGAAAATCGGAGGATTGTGGGCTTAACTCTGAGACAGTTAGCTGGGTGAGAAATTGGCTACAGGGTAGAACCCAGAGAGTCGTAGTGAACGGATCTGTGTCATCCTGCCAAGAAGTGGGCAGCGGTGTCCCACAGGGGTCAGTGCTCAGTCCAGTACTTTTCAATATCTTTATTAACAATTTGGATGTGGGGGTGAGAGCTCACTGGCCAAGTTCATAGACAACAGAAAGTTATGGGGGAGCATGGTCACACTTGAAGATCAGATACAGGTGAACCTAGACATGCTAGCAAGTTGGACAGATAGGAACCTGATGAAGTTCAACGTCGAGAAATGTAAAGTGCTCCACCTCGGGATGAGCAACCCCCAACACACCATAGGCTTGATGATGTCAAATTGACTAGCACCACGAATGAAAGGGACCTGGGGGCAATAACAGACCATGGTATGAATGAGCTGGCAGTGTGATGCTGTAGCCAGCAAGGCAAATAATACTCTGGCATGCATCAATTGATGCATCTCCAGCAAAACCAAGGAGTTGATTCTTCCACTCTACTCAGCACTGGTGAGACCACAGCTTGAGTACTGCATCCAGTTCTGGGCACCACACTTTAACAAGGATATGAACAAGCTTGAGAAAGTTCAAAGAAGAGCCACCCATATGATGAGTCTTAAAAGGCAAGCCACACGAGAAAAGGCTGAGGGATCTGGGACTCTTCAGCCTGAGGAAAAGAAGGCTGAGAGGGGACCTGGTAGCAACTTACTGCTACACTAGGGGAGTACATCAAGGGCTTGGTGACCAACTGATCACCAGGGCATCTGAGGGGAAAACCAGGAGTAATGGCCACAAACTCCTGGAAGACAGATTCAGGCTCAACATTAGGAAAAACTTCTTCACAGTCAGGGTGTCCAGACTGTGGAATAAGCTTCCTCCAGAGGTGGTGCAATCACCTACCTTGGAAATCTTCAAGAGAAGACTAGACAGTCACTTTGCTGGGGTCACCTGACCCCCAGTTATCTTTCCTGCTTGGTGCAGGGGGCTGGACCCAATGATCTTCCGAGGTCCCTTCCAGACTTACAATCTATGAATCTGTGTGTATGTGGATATGATTATGTTTTTGTTAAAAATCTGATGGGAGGTTTAAGATGTTTTGAACTGAATTCAAAATTCTTTTATCTACCCCTGATACATATGTGTTTTAGATCAGGACTACTCAACCTTTCTGCTTTGCAAGCCAGATGGATGGTGCTCAATCTTTCTGTATGCTAGATTTGGCCAGTGGGCCTGATCTGGCACATGGGGTGGGTGAGGTGGGGCCCAGCCCTGATCCAGCCACATGGGGGGGAGATGAGGCATGGCCATGGTGACTGTGCAAGGAGGGAAGGGGGCATGGCCAGTCCTGATCTGGTCCCATGGGACTTGGTCAAATTACTGCAAAGCTATATTTCTGCTAGTATTTTAAATACTTCTGGTATTCTTTCAACAAAATAACTTATAAATTATAACTCATGAATTATAATAAACTTTATAGATGATACATATATCAGTATGGAATACAATCGCTTGCTACTTTCAATAAAATAAAAAGAACAAGTTACATTTAATTGTGAAAGGCAACTATAACAAATCACAGTCATTTAACTATAATGGATATAGGTAATTATCATGTATAATTACCATATACATGAATGCTACATTTGAGACTTGTACAGATTTGTAGAAAACTGGGGAAACCTAAACATTATTTCCTGTAAAACTGGGTCATAAAAATAATAGATTACTTTTGATATGTACCAGCATATCTAATCTCCTTCATTTTATTCTGACTTTGCATACTGATATGATCCACTGAAGCCATCACAATATCAATTTGAACAGCAAATTGAGATTAGACAATATCCAGTCATTCCCCTGGCATAACCTCTTCCATTACAGGGCTCACTCTTTAGAGAAGGCACATTTCCTTTTTATCCAATGCTGTCCCATGTTACCAAGGCAATGGTTATATTCTGAACACAGCTTACTAAGGCAAATGAAAGTTTTTATGCATTCCCCTGGTTATCCAAATCCATTTCAAGGAAACAGCATTACTTGAAATAGTTTTATAATAATCAAGCCTGTCTTACCAAATTAAACTTAATTTTACACTCCACTGCTTCTGCCTGAAACTGTTGCTGATTCTAAGAATACTTGCCATTTTTCTTACTAAATGATCAGAAGATAACAAAAAATTAGCACACACTTTAGAGGCATTCCCTTTTATCTATAACAACTTTCCTTGAGCCATACAAACGCTAATGATGGTTGCTTAGTTTTAGTTTCACTCCTGATTGAGTGAAATAGAAAGGAGTGGTAGTATGTTGTTTATGCTAGCTACATTTATTTTACAGTTGGCTTGGCTCCTGAAGAAGCTCGATAACGCAGTTGCAGTTGAGAACAGAAACTAAAAAAACTTTTAAAAAAATACTAGCATGAAGCCAGAGGGCATTTTTTTCTATCTTCTGTTTTCATGAGAAGATAGAAAGACCTTTCAGATCATCTATAGTGCAAAATTTCTCCCTGAAGTACACTTCTAAATTGCTGCTAGATTCAGTTTTAAATGACTTACTGGAAATCAACATTATTAGCTGCCAACAGTACTATATGGAATCTACAAACTTTGTAACACTGTATGTACCCAGACATAATTGCAAATCAAGGAAGGTTTATCAACTAGACCTTCTAAAATTAGACAGCATTTAGATAAATGGATATTTATCTAAATGGATAAATACCTTCAAAAAGGTACTCCATGAAGTTCGACAATTACAATTTACTGTCCATGAAGTTTAACAATTTACTATATCAGGACAAAAAGGTGGCTCTCCTCAACTGCCCTTAATTATTTGGTATGCTTGTTATTTTTTAAACTAGGACCCCAAACACAACATAAGCAGGTCCATTAACAGGCAGCATGTTCTGAAAACCTCAAGATGGCCCGGATTTTTAAAACACCTCCCCCATGTCATAACTACTTTTGAATTAAAGAAAAAAAACCCCAAATCATCTTGTATCAAACCACAAGGCTCTAAGTGTATTGTTTGAAATACGGAAAATGCATAGTCTAAAAGCTATAGGCAGGAAAGTTAAGTTAATTACACATACATATGGATACATGCTTATAAAAACAATAATCTAGCCACAATTCCTGCCACTAGTTTTTAGGCCTGTTATAGATAAAGATATTTGAGTTTGCAAGGAACTAAGGATGAACTGATTAGGAATGTAGGTCAAAATGTCAAGATCTATTGATTACACACTCAAGTACTGACATTTAAATATTAATTCCAAGTAGTTGTACTGCAAAAAGGTTTATATAATCCTAAAGGAAAAACGTCTGTCAGTAAAGCAGAGTACAGCCTTATTTTTCCCTTATCTGACGTATAAAATTGGTCCCCTAAGCCAAAGCATAAAATTTATAAACTAACATGGCTAGTAGATTATTCCATTAATCAACAAGAAATTATAATTTACCCCCAATATCAAGACATATAGAAAAGGTTAAGTTACTGCTTCAGCTTAACCTTACTGTTTACTGAAGAAGAGGCATGATTCAGTGTTCTGAAGACTAGTCTGACAATCAGGAAATCTCAAGTTGTAATTAGATAATAAAAATCCGGTCATTAAAGAATTTATATAATTTCTTTTTGCTTCAGGGTTTTCAATTGTGACATGGGAATACTACTACTTACCTGCATCATGTATGTATGAAAGATTAACTTATGTTTTCAAAATGCCTTGAGTATGGAAACATTATACTTGCTAATCATTACCACCACTATTTTATATTCTGTCATGGGGGGGATGGAGAAGGAAAGTTTTAATATTTTTTAAAGTATATGTATTTGAGGGAATAAATACAATCTTGTCATTGTTTTTTCTGCCTCCAATTTACTATGAAACAGACAGCCTTACCAATAAAATGAGCATAAAAGGTATTAATGGTTCATGTTTTTAAACACTCTTTTAACATGTAACTGTATAAAATTAATGTAATTTATGTGCAAGTGCTTAGGTGCCATAATGAGTATACTATAAATCCCTAAAATACCATTATTATAGAATAATGCAATAACACTAATTTACTAACAATATAAGATATTATTTCACCTAATTAATTAACTTAACTTTGCAGATGGAATAGGTGAACAGGACAGTCTAGGGTCAATCAGTTTTTCCATTTTCAACTATTAAAATGGATCACTGGATATGAATGTATGTTTGTAAAATGGATGCATCTGAGAAAGTGAATTTCCTGGAAATTGCTGGAAACAGGATACTTAAATCCTTATGCAGATTAGAGCTTCCTAAACCTAAGTTTCTCCACATCTGGGTCTTGAAGCCACTAACAGTGGGCAACTAGCATTCAACCATTCAACAGTGGGCACCTACCATTCAACTTTCCACCACCAACTAATAAAAGACAACAGATAAAGGCAGGTAGAGGGGTAAAGTAAAACAACATTCCTTGTATGTTTTACATACCATGGTGATACCAGTGCAACTGACTAAGGCCCCCCCTCAACATTGCACTTAAGGAGCTATGATTAAACAATTTTATAGCTCGGAGAATAGTGCTATTTTTCTTTAGCCACTCTGGGAACAGTATACAGAAAGAAGGAAATCATAAACAGAAGCATCTATTTGTCTAACAAGATGGGCATGTTCTAGGCTGAATATACATGTGTATTATTTCTTAAAAGGGAAAACAAATGCATTTTACGTTATTGTCAAGTGAGTAAGGAAGCATATCTGATTAGCATTTAACATATCGGTGTACTTTTGTCAACAATGAAAGTGTGAGAAGAGTGGCAGTTTTATTAATGAACAGCTAGAAAAAAGGTATTATTTCCCCAAGTTAGAAAAATGTCACTACAAATATATTTGCCATGAGATTTTTTCCTCAAAAATGATAAGGAACCACACACAGTTATAACGCTATCTGAGTTGAGAACCAGCAAGAACAAAGCTACCTTTCAGTAGGGATCTGTCCAAGACCTGAACACAATTTTAATAATTGTAATAGATTCTTCTGACTGTACTTTTATCACCAATCCCAATAAACCAAACCTCTCTACTGAAGTAAATAAACAGCAGAAGTCAACATGGTTAACATGGGGAAAAAATCTCTACAAGTTTCAGAGATGTGATATATTGCTGTAAGCCACCTGACTTAATAGATGAACAAAGATATAAAAAAACATGCATTTTAAATGCATATCTTTTCATTAACAACAGCTCAAAGCACAAGGGCAGAAAAAGTAGTTAACATCTTCTACCCTATGCATGGTAAATTAATGGTTGCCAGGCAACCAACAGGCAATATGTTGGAAGGAAAAATAGACAAGTATGTTTACAGTTCTAGCAATTTCACTTTTACATATAAGCTGTGGATAGTGGCTGCAGGGAAGGAGGGTTCAGAAAACATTCACATGGACTGCCTTTTACTGTAGTTTGTACAACTGATCAATCAAAGGAAAATCAGAATGGTTTTTCTTTGATGGGAAATCTGTAACTATATATTTATCCTGACAAGCATCTTAAATGACTAAAATGAGATGCTATTTGAATACAGAAACTTAATATTTTCAACATGCAAGCATCTGATCTGCTGTTATTCCAGGCTGTATGTGCAATAAATATGAATTATTCATTTTTTCCATAAGAGAAAATGCAAAGACTGGTTAAATTTTTTTTATATTAATTCAATAGAACTATTTATTCAAGTAGTTATTCATGTGCATGGGGGTGTTTGAAGGATTCAACTCCTAGAACGTACCTTTTCTGAGGGTAGAACGTCATGATTTATATTCTAAAAATGTATATGTCTATAACTGTATCTAGAGCCATCTGTAATGGTACAATAAAAGAGGATTAATATACTGGAATCATCACATTAAACTAAAAATTATTTAATTTTAATAAAAATCTTAGTCCCTGGACTTGATTTCTATGTTTTTATAGTACATATTACAAGCGACATGGAAGCCTTTTGTTAATGTTCACACCAACTTGTTCAAACAGATGTGACAGGAGCAATGGTATATACCATCCAGAAGCTCTCTATTTAATCCTAAATACTATGCTTTCCAAATCCTCTGAAGTCTATCATTTTTAAAGGACATAAATGCCTAGAAAGAGCTGTCTTTATTCCTAATAAAGATTCTTAACTACTTTGTAATTGAAATGAAAAAACTATAGTAATTATACAGTCATCTAAAAGCCTGGTATATAACTTAATTTTATTCGATCCCTAACATACTTGTATTCGTTTTTATAATCATGTGTACAATTTAAATCATGCTCACTACATTACAGGTCATTAACACAAGAAAGATTTAATAAAAAGAAGACTATGCAGCAAAATAATGTGCTCTTGAAATAAATCTTAAAATGACAAATAATAAAGAGAAACAGCATATTAAAAAATAAAAATGATAATCTACAGCATGACCATGACACCATTTATTCTAGATAGTAACAATGTAGTATAATGTTACATAACACTATCAGTAAAGTCAAGAAAGAATAGAAAATTTATGACGCATCAAACACTATGTGCAAATAAATAAGACAGAATTTGTACTCAAGCTTGCCATAGCAATTGAATTTATTCATCCCTCTAATTTTCTTAAAAGTATAAACAAGAAAAGTTGTTTTTGTTCATATTTACCCAAGAAGTTTCTATAGAAATTTTAATCTAATAATGAAACTGCTTACCAATATGGAATATCATATCGGTTTAAAAAAAAGAAAACAACTTTAATGTCGAGGCAGCATGCATTTGCAAAGACAGGAAACAGTGAA
This sequence comes from Crocodylus siamensis, assembly GCF_052110815.1. Lineage (NCBI taxonomy): Eukaryota > Metazoa > Chordata > Crocodylia > Crocodylidae > Crocodylus > Crocodylus siamensis. Next base: position 235,862,460 of record NC_143396.1, on the reverse strand, counting down.
AGAGCTAAATTAGCAGCTTGTAGTTGAGTTGCAAAGAATGACTATGGTATTAAAAGTTTCACAGTTAGCCTAAAGGAATTCTGCTCTATACCTATTAATAACTAAAAGTTTGTAATTACCTATGTATTTTATACTTTATAACTGTATAACTGTAAACATTATAAAACTGTTCATATTTAAGGAAAATAAATTATAAATGTCCATTTTCTGGAAGAAGAATCATTAGAAGAGTTAGTATTGACTCCACAAATTATGGAGGCATTCAAATGAGATTAGAATTTGTTTTGATAATGAATACATCCAATACTGCATTAATACATATTAAATAAAATAATCGAATTCACATTAAACATAAAAGTGTAGTAAATATAATCATTACTAATATTAGTAGGGGCAATATTTTGAAATGGTCCCATTAAATGACAGTTATATATTGCCTTGTTTCCAGTCATTCTTTTTATTTGGATGCCTATAACTTTTTAAAAAATCAGACTCCACAAAATCCAGTCTTCACACATACATGTGGACAGAAATTCAGATACAGTAAAATCTGGTAAGAATGTGTTACTCCAAGGGGATTGGTAATGACTAATAAACCATCAGTGACCAATTAATAGTAATTAGCCAATTTCAACTTTGCGAGCTGTATTTTGAATGCTATATTAAGACACAGTCGAGAATGATTTTGATATTTATAAAAAAGAAAAAATATACAAAAAGAAATGCCAACTGTATACACACTGGTTTATTACAAAAGAATGGTATGATTATACGGATACATGTTTAATGCTCAGTTCCCTACCACAAAAAATCAGAGTATTACCTGGAAAAAATAACAAAGTCAAAGGTTTTTGTTGCGCGTGCTTACATTCACTCACTGCTGTCCTTTAGGTGGGACCCACCTTCCAGCTGATGTTACAGCGTCCTCTTGCACCAAGGGTATTGTTTCAAGGGACAGAACCCAACAGGATAGGAGAAGGCAGGCAGTGATAGTGGGTGATTCAATTAGTAGACACATAGATCACTAGGTTTCTGACTTCTAAGAGGACTGCACGGTGACTTCCCTACCAGGTGCAAAGGTAGCAAATGTCACAAGATGTATAGATAGGCTGCTAAGGAAAGCTGGGAAGGAACTGATGGTCATGGTCCGTGTGGATACCAATGGCATGGGTAAAGGTAGCAGAGAGGTCCTGGAAGTTAAATTTAGGCCGCTAAGTAGGAGGTTGAAGTCCAGGACCACTATGGTAGCCCGTGCTGCATGCAGGTCCAGGTAGATAGGCAGAGCTCCAAAGTCTCAATGTGTGGCTGAGATTTCATAAATTGTAAAGCTGGAAGGGACCTCACAAGATGATCTGGTCCAGCCCCCACCCCCGCACGAGGCAGGAAAGACAACTGGGGTTATGTAACCCCAGCTAGGTGATCATCCAGTCTCCTCTTGAAGATGTTCAGGGTCGGTGATTGCACCACCTCTGGTGGTGTGAGATAAGGGTGTAGGGAGAAGGAGTTTAAGTTTATTAGGAACTAAGGGATCTTTTGGAATAGGAAGAGCCTGTACACAAGGGGTGGCCTCCACCAGAGACAAAACAATGCCAAACTGCATGTAACATTAAAAAAAAGTGGTAGAGCAGCTCTTAAACTAAAAATGGGTGGAAAACTGACAGGTGCAGAACAGCACACAGTTCCGACTGACACACCATATAGGAGTGAAATCATAAAAAAAGGCGATTAGAAACAGGGTGAAGACAAGCACAAGCAAATACCTTTAATGAGTAAAAGGTCACAGAGAAGTAACCAACCAGACAAGAATAAAAAGCACACATGCTTTTATACTAATGCTAGAAGTCTAAGATCAAAGGTGGGAGAACTTGAATGCTTAGCAGTAAATCATGATATTGACGAGATAGGTATCTTTGAAAGATGGTGGAATGTGAAAATCAGTGGGGAAAGCTGTAATACCAGGATAAAAAAATATAGAGGAATGACAAAGTATGTTGTACTGGTGGGGGAGTGGCACTGCATTAAAGACTGTGTCAAATCAAATAGGTTAATCTTTTCAATTGATAACAGAGGTACCATAGAATCTCTGTGAATAGAAATACCAGGTTTCAATAGAAGAAAAAGTATGGCTGGGAATATACTATTGAACCCCAGTCCAGGATGGTAGCAGTGACCTAGAAACGCTAAGGGAATTGAGAGGCAAAAACAATGAAATGGAAATGGGGACTTCAGCTATCTACAAAAAAATTGGGTCAATCTAACATCAGGCCAGAACCAAATTCTTGGTGTTACAAAGACTGTTTCCTGGAGCAGTTAGTCCTGAAACTTACAATAGGAAATGCCATTCTTGACCTAGTTTTAAGTAGTGCACAGGATTTGATGCAATAGGTAAGTGTTACTGACCTGCTCAGCAACAGCAACCACAATGCAATTGGGTTGGCATCCCTATAGGAGGGGAGATAAGAAAATCTTCCACAGTAGCCTTTAACTTTAAAAAGGGAGTGTACACCAAAATAAGGAAGCTAGTTAGAAGTTAAAAGGGGCCCCCTAAGGAGGTAAGGAACTTGCAAGCAACACAGGCACTGCTTAAGAATATCATATTGGAGGTACAAAGCAAATGCATACTGCAAATCAAAAAAAAAAAAAAAAAAATGGAAAGCAGACCAAAAGAAAGCCAATATAGTTTAATAGCAGAGTTACAGAGACAATAATCAGGAAAAGACTTCTTTCAAAAAATGGAAATCAAATCCCAATGTGGAAAATAAAAAAAGAGGGTAAACACTAGCAAATCAAAAGTAAAACTGTAATAAGACAAGCTAAGGGAGAATTTGAGAAGAAACTTGCTAGAAACATAGAAGGTAACAATGAAAATTTTCTTCAAGTACGTTGGTAGCCAAAGATGTCCCATCTGGGCCTCTGAATGACCAGGGGGCAAAAGAGGTGCTAAAGGATGATAGGCCATTGTCAAGAAACTAACTGCATTCAGTTTTTCTAAATGCATTTAACAGTATGGATGGGGCATCTGTCTTCACTGTGGAAGATATTATGGAAATCCTGTCACCAGATCCACTCTTCTCTAGGGACAAATCAGTGGAACGTGTCAAAGGGAAATCATGCCTCACCAACATACTAGATTTCCTTGCATGGGTGACTGATGTCATCTTGGATGCGGGGGCACGTGACCCCCCCCCCCCATGACCAGTACCGCCAACCAGGGGCAGACAGGAAGGGGAGTCTCCCTGTAGCTGATCCCACCAACCGAGAGTGGCAGCCAGCTGCAGCAGTTGGCCAGTGCTTGCAGGGGGGGCACTGGTGCTGCTGCCTGCCCCCTTGCCCATAGCCTATGCAGCGAGCGCAGCTGGACAAGGGGTGCACTGGTGCTCTCAGGGGGTGCTTATGCACCCCTGTGCACCCCCTACACATTGCCACTGGTTCCTTGAGTGTTAATAAGCAGGTGGATCAGGATGATCTAGTTGACAACAGTATATCCCCCCCATCAGAGGCTCTTAACTAAATTAGGTAGTCATAGGACTACAGGGAACACGTGGATTAGAAATTAGCTGAAAGACAGAAAGCAAAGAGTAAGTATAAACAGTCAGTTTTTAGGAAGGAAAGCGGTAAACAGCAGGGTCCCGCAGGGATCTGTGTTGGGACCAGTGCTACTTAACAGATTAATAAATTATATGGAAAAGGGCGTGAGTAATGAGGTGGCTAAATTTGCCAAAGTTATTCGAAGTGGTAAAAACTGGATGGATTGTGAGGGACTACAGAAGGATCTGACATAACTGAGCCAATGAGCAACTAAAGGCAGCTGCAATTCAATATAGATAAGTGTAACAACATGTGCCTAGGCAAAAATAACTCAAACTATACCTGCACCATGATGGACTATACATTAACTGTTACCACACATGAAAGAGAACAGGGAGTCATTGTGGACAGTTCATTAAAAACACTGGCTCAGTAGCCATCATAAAGGTAAACAAAATGTTAGGGATTATTAAGAAGGGAACTGTAAACAAAACAGAAAATATCTTTATGCCGCTTTATCAGGGTGGATAAAAATCAACCATTTTTTTTAAACAAAGAATCTTTTATTTAAATGAGATTTTTAAAAAAAACTCAAAGTTTTTAATTGAAGATGCTTTAAAACAAAGATATCATCATGGAATAGGGGTTATAACTTCTAATCATATACTATTTAAGACAGTATATTAATGAATTCTTTTTACAAAAGTTTTAAATGGGCCACAATAGGCCATAGGCTATATTAGGGGCCCAATTTTATAGGGTTCCCAGAGGCTCCTGTATAGTTTAGTAAAGATTAGAGAAAACCACTCTACCCAATGGGACTCAATACTCAGTCTAGAAGATCCCACTAACCATCTATGATGCTTAGTTTCAGTTCTCAAACTGTGGATTTGTCTCTCCTAATTCCCTATCTATCAGCCCTATTGTCTCTGCAAGTTTGTGTACACAGAGTCAAGCCCTTACCCCTCTCTAAAAGTGCAACGTTTCAAGAAGTTAAATGAATAGAGGATTGTTAGGGGTGGAGTAGATTTGGGCAAGGAGGAAGAGTCTAGAAATAAATGCAAGGAAAGAGGGGCAATAGAAACAAGAGAGAAATACTTTAACATTTTGAGCAGAATTGTTGAAATTATAAAATACTTCTGTAACAACCACTTCACAGCAGCTACTTGAAAAAAGCAGGAGAAACCAAACTAATTCTCCCACAAGACGAGTGATGGAACAGTAGTGCATGGTTTTGAACGATATATTGAGAAGTGGCCTAATCCAAAGACGATTTGTGAACAAAATCATAACAAAATAGATGGAATTGCCATAGCCAAAATTCTCAGCATTGAGCTAAAGAGAAATGTAGATAGTATGCTGGCTATCCTGAAGCCTATTACCGTAGCCTTGAACCAAAGCTATATAAGACAACAAGAATGAATTTTTTTGTAGGGGAAAAAAAAGATTAAATTGAGGCTTCCTGACCCATAATTTAAATCAAATCCACCCTGCTCTTTATAAATCCGTGGTGCCCCACACCTTGGATACTGTGCTCAGTTCTGGTCCCCATAGCTCAGAAAGGGTATAGAAGAACTAGAGAACATCCAGAGAAGGGCAATAAGGATGACTGGTAGAATGGAGGGGAGGGACTTCCGTATGAGGAGAGATTAAAGAGACTAGGCCTGTTCAGTTTGGAAGAGACACTTCATGAGGGACATGATAAGGGTCTACACAATACTAAATGGTGAAGAATCACAGAAAGAAAGTAAATAGAGATTTATTATTTATTCTCTCTTACAATACAAGAACTAGGGGTTACAAAATGAAACTAGTAACTAGTAAGTTTGAAACTAACAAAAAGAAGTAATTTTTTTTTTTACAGAGCATGTAATTAAAATCTGGAACTCATAGCCACCAGATGTTGTGGAAGGTGACAATTTTGCTAGATTCAAAAAGGGATTGGATAAATTCTTGGGAGGAAAGGAGCACCAATAGCTACTGAACATGTGAGTCAGGGATACAGCCTCTGAATTCGAACCTCCTAGACTTAAATACTAGAGACTGCAAGTGTGAGAGGAACAGTGGAAAAAACCCCCCTGGTCATATCCAGTTTGCTTTCCCTTTCAGCATCTACTCTCTGCCACCGAGACAATATTTGGCAAGATGGACCTATGGTCTGACCCAGTAAATAGCACTTCTTATCTTCTTATATTCTTATCACTAAAACAGCAGTAAGGATGCATACAAAGTCCTGCATCTAAATCAGAATAATTGCATGGGGATTGACTGGCTAGGCTGCAGTACTGCAGAGAAGAACCTGGGAATTACAGTAGACTGTAACAGCGGGGCTACCAGGGCCAATCTCCACGAGGCCCACCCACCTGTTCTTGGGCTAACCACCTGCCTTCTCGCCCACCATGCCTTGGTCTTAATTGATTAATTAATAGATGTAATTAGGCGGGACGCTGCCCATTTTCTGCCCCACTGCTAGGGGACGCTATTTGCGGCTCCATTCATCCCCTACACCGCAGCCCAAGCCTCACTGATGACATCATGATGTTCTCATACGTGCCACTCCCCCATGATGGAGCCCAGAATCCTACTTTAGGACCCCACCCGGGTTCCTCTCTTCAGGCGGACTCTGCCGTCATACCAGGCCAAATATCGCCCTGCCATCAGTTCCCCTTTGGGTGTGATTCCCTCACTGGGACCTTCAGCTCACACTAGCCCCGGCCCACCTCTAGGCCAGTAGGGACCCCAGGCCCCTGGCTCTTGGGCGTCCCTCTTGGTGGGCCTCCTTGCCCTTTGGACCCTCCTGGTCCTGGCCCCCGCCTTGGCCAGTCACGGGAAGCTCTAGCAGGCCCTGATGTATGACCCATACTCTTATCCCAGGGACCCCCTCTCTGGGTCCCCCTTTAAAAACATGGGGAGCCAGGGTACCTCATACCATGACTGGTGCCTCAGGGTCTCACAACAGACTCTCACTCCTCTCCCCCAGGCAGCAGGTCGTGGTGCTATGACTGGTGTTATCTTTGACCCACACTATGCCTCCCAGCAGTAGAGGACTTAATGGGGTCAGCGCTCAGCTCTCGCTCTCTCTGGCTGAGCCCCCCTCTCCCTTCACAAGTCTCCACATCACCCTCTCTCTGGGGCTTCTGATCACTGCCCCCTCTCGCTGTGATTCCACAGCACCGGCCCCTTTTCAACTGGGGCTCAGATATTATATTTGACCCAAACTCTACCTCCCAGCATTGGAGGACTTACTGGGGTAAGGACTCAGCTCTCTCTCTCTCTGGCTGAGCCCCTTCTCCCTTCACAGGGCTCCACGTGCTGCCCCCCTCACACTGGGGGCTTCAAACTGCTCGTAACACCCCCTTTACTCAGGGTCTCGGGGCTTCCCTCTACAGGTGGGCTCAGGTGGCTGTAGCCATGCCTGGCCCCAACTCTCCTCCTCGGGGTCTTGAACCCCCGCAGGGCTCAAGCAGCCTTGACCACACCTGGCCTCCAACTCTCCTCTTCGGGACTTGCACCCCCACAACTACCTCCGGTGTACTGCGACTCACCCTAAGTTGAGGGCTAGGGGTTAAGGCACCCCAACCCGCCTTTCACCAGGGTGATCAGGGCCACCAGCAGGGACCTGGAGAAAGTCTGCTGACCAGGGCCCCCCCTGGAGTCACCAGGAACAATGGCCACAAGCTGAGGGAGGACAGGTTTAGGTTAGATATTAGAAAGAACTACTTCATATTAGAAAGAACTACTTCATGGTAAGGGTGGCCAGAGCCTGGAATAGGCTCCCCAGAGAGCTGGTGCTCTCACCTTCCCTGGAGATCTTCAAGAGAAGACTGGATAGGCACCTGGCCTTGTGACCCCTGCCACCCCAGTGCTCCTTCCTGCCCATGGCAGGGGGTCGGACTAGATGATCTGTCTAGGTCCCTTCCGACTCACTGATTCTATGATCACTGGCCTGGCATTTCCTGGGGGCTCCCGCACCACTGGGAGCCCCACCAGGCCACCCACTCCTAGCACAGTGTAGTTTCCGGTCGTACCCAGGACCAGGAGCCTCCTACCATCCCCTATAGCTCCTCCCTTACCTCCGGATGAAACTCGGCAGCCCTCAGGCCAGGTGATGTTGTTGCCTCTCCTTCAGTAGCCCAACTGCCTCGTTTATATAAGCAGCCCTGAGCCCAAAACAGCTGTCCTCATCAGGCACCTGGAGACTGCCAGCTCCAGGGCCTTAAAAATAGCAGGCACACCTAGTGCCCTGCCACATAGACCATAAGATAAATATAACCCAACAGCGTGCTCTTGCTGCAAAAACACCGCTCAACAGTGTTGCTTGCATAGTCACCAACTTTGGTTTTTGCTGGTGGGTGTTTGCAAATGTAAAAAAACACCCCAAAACAGTGGTTTACTTTAAATTTGACATGCTGAGTCCCACACAAGCTGGTGGGGAGTGCACATGTACACGTACCTCTAGGCAGACAGTGGCGGAGCCATGAGGGGCCTGATCCTTGTTGTGGCAGTGCAGCTGTGGTCCCTTCCCTGCCATCTGCCCTGAGTTGCAAATGCCAAGCAAAAAGCCTTTGCGTGCCAGGGGTTGCTGACCCTTGCTATAATGGATTCACTTGAGTCTTCTTAAATTCCTTCTAATATCATGTTTTTTGCCTGTTTTTCCATTTACAAGATACAATCATTTTTTTTCTCTTCCTTTTTTGAAATATTTAGAACCGTGCCACTTGTTTCAGAAAGGCGCATTCTAAATAACAAAGGGAATATGGACAATTTTACAATGTTAGTTTTAGTAATAAGCAGCTATGCTCCTGTCATCTGTTTTGGTTGGTTAGAACTGAGCTTTGGTACTGTTGACCCAAAGAATAAACCTGCAGATGGGAGGGGAAACCATACTATGCATGGCTGAAAAACACAAGTTCTCTTATCACCATGAACTTCTGCAACTTTTTTAAATGAAAGTTTCCAAGAGGTTAGACAGTAAGATATCTCAAGAATCCTATCAATAATGAAAAAATTGAAAGATACATCAATGGAACTATCCGAGAATCCTTCATATCATCTTTTTTTCCCATCCTGATAAAGTATATTGGATTAGATACAGAGTCTGGATTTACAGCAATCTAGTCTTCCAATTCTCTGATTTAATAATCTTTCTGAAATAATGTTTCTATGACTCAATAGCCAATTCTAGCGCTGTACTGAAAATTCTAAGCAGGGAGTTTATTATCCTAGTTAATAAAGGATCAAGAACAAGTTAAAAGCAAAAACACTGTGGAAATTTGTCTAGAAAAATGCCATACCAAATTCATCAATGTAAATGCCTGTGCAAAATGCACACTGTGAGATCCCTAATGGCCTTGAGTCATGTAAAACAGCCCAAATAATTTGTCAAATATCCAAAGTTTTATAAAAGTTAGTATTCTGCCAAGTATTAAATTTAGCCTCTAATGAAGTGATTCTCAACCTTTTCAGACTCCAGACGTCCCTCATGAAGTTGCAGGCACCCCTCAAAAAATATCAGCTCTTAGCTTTCATTCCTTTTTTTACTACAGAAAAATAAAAGATCTTTCAGATGCAAAGAGCTTGGAAAGACCGCAACAGGTAAAAATATTTTCGACACAATGGATTTCTATTTGAAATCTGCAGATTTATTTTATGGACCATATGTAGATGTTTGTGCTCCTAACAGCTGCAACATTGCACAGCATCCTGCAGCCCCCTGAAAACATCTTATGGCAACTTTGGGTGTTGCAGCAACATCGTTGAGAATCTCTACTGTAGTACACGTGGTTATAACTGAAACTGAAATGAAACGCAGCTGGTCACTTATGCACCAGATGAACCAGGACTATAGAATCTTTGGAGAGCATGCTTAATTCTTTACTTTTACTCCTACATACCCACCACACCTAAAATGAAGCCATGCTTCTCAACATTTTATCTATGTTTTAGAAAGCATACTCCTTATAATGTGAAGACTGATATAGCATGTGATGACTAAAGAATGACATTTAGGAATTTGCTTTTAGAAACTGGTTTGCATTAGAGCAATGGTCCAGGGGAATGGCAAGGGTTAATTGGTTTGTAAAGTCTGTCTGTGGCAAAGATTCACGTTCTCAGCCAAGAGTCTGCAATTAGCAGACACATAGGCACAAACAGCCTGGGAAACAGAAAACATGCAGTAGCACAGTACTCCCTTGAAACTCATAACAAGATCAGAACATGCAGAATTAGCATCAGGTCACAGTGACCAGCTGAAACTGAGATCCTGGTTTTGGTGGGATGACCAAATTAGGAGACTGGGAATGACCAAATTAAGATGTATGGATGTTATGTGTTTTAAGAAACAAAAGATTATGCTGACAGGACAGAATGTAAACAGCATGACAACCACAGAGAAACCAATCAACAGTATCTAGAGATGAAGAATCATCAGGAGAAAGGGAATATAAAAAGTGGGATCATGAGGCCACTGGGGGCAGAGGGTGCACCACTGGCTCATCTTCCCCATCCTGTTGTGGGGGAGAGGGGAGAGTGAGCATCGACCCCCAAGCTCCAAGTTTCTTGATGTTCTTCAAGCAAGAACCATGAGGTAGCACTCGCACACCAGCTGGACATACCATCTCCTTGCAAAACCCTAGGACTGGTAAATGAATAGAAGTATGTAGTCATTCTGCTTGCTTTGCTTGCATTAATCTTATTTTCTATCACTGTGTATCAATAAAATTCACCTATTATTGAATGGAACAGGTCATGGTCAGTCTCATTTCGAAAGGTTATGCCTGTCCAGAACAAGGTATCAGGACTGGTTCATAAATCCAGTGCCAACATTCTGGATACTAGTGTTTTTCTATTGCAGGCTTTGATGGTACAAAGGTGACATAACCTAACACGTGGCCTACAAATACATATATAGTTAGCAATAGCACCGAGGCATAGCCTAAAGATTTTTTAACAGACTCATAGATTTCATAGACATTAGGGCTGGGAGGGACCTCGGGAGATCATCGAGTCCAGCCCCCTGCCCAAAGGGCAGGAAGTCAGCTGGGGTCATAGGATCCCTTTGAAATCAAATTCAATGTTGAAGATTTAGTGTATTCCAAGCATACTTCTTGTGAGTAAAAGACTTCTTCAGAAACAAAAACAAAAAACCCCCAAAAGCTCCTTGGAGGTCCCCTAACCCATATCCATATTTAGCTTTACTATGGAGAAGTATGTTTCCTCTTTACTGATTACCCCAAAGCACATGCCAATTATTGGTTCAATACTGATTAAATAGAAGTTCTCCCTTCCCTAGACAACGTTAGATTTCTTGGAAAAAACAATTCCACATTGTAAGATCATAAGAAAGTAAGTCCCCTTGCTCAAAGCAGGGTATTTCCCTTATTCCAGGAAAAATTTGAAAGAGAAAACTTCAAGCTGCTGAGTTTATGCAATAGCATTAAGGGCTCCTTACCATTTTTGAGTATACATCCCATGGTGTCTCTCTGAAGCGTGTGTGGTAATATCAATAAATACTGGACTCCTATCAGCTTGGTATTTATCGATGACTACATATTTGAAACAAATAAACTAAATCAACATTCCTAACATTCTTTTCCATTATTTTCATTTCAATAATATAGTCATACTACAGAATGACTATCATGCTTTTAGTTTTAGTAGCGAATCTCCCAATCAGAAACTTCTGCGGATCATAAAAGAATACATATTTGCTACTGAATCTTCCTTATTTTGGACTGGCTTGAAAACAGACGGTTTGCCACAGTATTTAGATAGATAACAATGTTTAGGCTCCAGGAGATTACTGTTGTCTCTAATTAGTGGGGTGGGGAGGGAAAGAACGGTCTCTATTTCCCTGAACAGAAGAGAATCTACTGGACACTATCTTTTTCTTTGGATTGGAGAACAGGGAAGCTAAGGATGAGAAGGAATATGATATTATGGGTGTATATGTCATACACAAACATACACATTTATAAAATAGTAGTCAAGTGTCTCTTGACTATCTAACTTAATTCACCAGATATTTAAAGTATTTAACTAAACATTTAGAATGAATTTAAGTTTTTTTAGTTGTATATGAAACGTACCAATCAAAAGTATGTAATAAATTACATTTAATGAAAACATACTGGTAAATAATGGACACACACAGGGATGGATTTTGCATGTCAGGCAACAACTTGGGGAAAAGCAGTATACACCCTCTCTAATAATAGGCATTTAATAAGATTCATTGGAAGGCTAAGAAGTCTCAAAACATAAATCCAGTAATTTAAGATTGACCCTCTTCAGACTAACCCCTAGAACACAGTCTACCTCTCACCTTCCTCCATGTGGGGAAATAAGGGTGCCAAGGCATATATCAGTGTGCAAAAACATAGATTCATAGATGCTAGGGTCGGAAGGGACCTCAATAGATCATCGACTCCGACCCCCTGCATAAGCAGGAAAGAGTGCTGGGCCTACATTACCCCAGCTAGATACACATCTAGCCTTCGCTTGAAGACCCCCAGGGTAGGGGAGAGCACCACCTCCCTTGGGAGCCTGTTCCAGATCTTGGCCACTCGAACTGTGAAGAAGTTCCTCCTAATATCCAATCTAAATCTGCTCTCTTCTAGCTTGTGGCCATTATTTCTTGTAACCCCCGGGGGGGCCTTGGTGAATAAATACTCACCAATTCCCTTCTGTGCCCCCCGATGAACTTATAGGCAGCCACCAGGTCGCCTCTCAACCTTCTCTTGCGGAGGCTGAAAAAGTCCAGTTTCTCTAGTCTCTCCTCGTAGGGCTTGGCCTGCAGGCCCTTAACCATACGAGTGGCCCTTCTCTGGACCCTCTCCAGATTATCCGCATCCTTCGTGAAGTGCGGCGCCCAGAATTGCACGCAGTACTCCAGCTGCGGTCTGACCAGCGCCCGATAGAGGGGAAGTATCACCTCCTTGGACCTATTTGTCATGCATCTGCTGATGCACGATAAAGTGCCATTGGCTTTTCTGATGGTTTCGTCACACTGCCGACTCATGTTCATCTTGGAGTCCACTAGGACTCCAAGATCCCTTTCCACTTCCGTGCCACCCAGCAGGTCATTTCCTAGGCTATAGGTGTGCTGGACATTTTTCCTCCCTAGATGCAGCACTTTGCATTTCTCCTTGTTGAACTGCATTCTGTTGTTTTCTGCCCACTTGTCTAACCTGTCCAGGTCTGCTTGCAGCTGCTCCCTGCCCTCCGGCGTGTCCACTTCGCCCCATAGCTTAGTGTCATCTGCAAACTTGGACAGAGTACATTTCACTCCCTCGTCCAAGTCGCTGATGAAGACATTAAAGAGTATCGGTCCAAGGACCGAGCCCTGCGGGACCCCACTGCCCACACCCTTCCAGGTCGAAACCGACCCATCCACCACGACTTTCACATTTATTCTCAAGACAAGAAGGTCTGCCAGCTAATTCAGGTTTCATTTATCTGTTAGAGGTGGCCCTTCTACCTCTTACCTATACTGGACAGCAATGACAATAAGAGGCAAACTAATCATTCCACATTAAATTTCCTTACTTCATGTAATCTGAACTGTGTCTCAATTAACCTGTAAAGGAAACTTTCTAGATGCCAGCCCAGCTAGTTTGTCTCCATCTCCAAAGCAGATGATTGGTCAGATTCTAGTATCTTGGAAATAGAGCTCAGTGATGCCTGAGCTGCACAGAAGCAGGTGTCAGACAACGGTAGTGGCAAAATAGCTCCCAGATGCCTGGGAGAAATTTAAGTTGAAAAGGAGTTCTCTATGGCTAGGGACAGACATTCAAAAAGCTGGAACCTAAACTGATTCAACCTTTGCAGGTTAGTATGACCTGCCTAAGCTGAACTAGTTTGTAACAGGACAAACAGACTCTCTGGACTGAGACAATGTGGGCACATGCCTGCAGGTGCTCAGGCCAGGTACAGGGGGCAATAGAGCTGGCCCTTCCTGTAGGGAAGCTGCGCTTGGGGGGTGTGGTCAACCCAGGCTGAACTAGGGGGTCAACCCAGGCTGAATTAAGCCAGAAAGGGGCTTAATTCCCCCTCCCTATGCCACCTGCAGGGACCCCAGCCAGGTCTGCCTGCACCGCCCTGTGCTGCTACAGCAAGGGGGCACCATGGCCTCTGAGGCAGAGGGGGGCAGGGGGCAGAGTTAGTTTCCCCTCTACCCCACTGTCAGCTGGGACACTTCCTGCCTGGAATAGACCCCTGGCTGTCCTTTCCGCCAGAAGCCAAAGGAATAACCCTGCCCCTGCTCCCTCCACGGCCCCCACCTGGCTGTGGCCCCTCCTCGCCACTGTGGCGGGACGGGCAAAGCCCTTATGGGGAGCAGCAGCCCATCACACTGTGGAGGAGAGTGAGCCCCTTCCCAGTGAGGGGCTGTGCTGCAGGCTCAGGCTGCACGCAGCAGTGCTGGGGTCTGGTAACAGAGCCCTGCAAGCCCCCGCAGCACTGCTGCACTCCACAACCACTCTGCTGGCTCCATAGCGCAGCCCAGCCAAGAAGCCATAACAGGCTCAGGCCCGTTGTGCGCTCACTGATTGCTGCTCCGGCTGCCAGCCGGGGCCAGCCCCCACTGCTCATTCTCTGCGGTGGTAAGCCACTGAAGGGGCTTATTCAACCCCCATTATTCCCCCCTCCATGCTTCAGCTGCCACCCAGCTGGGCAGACCCTGTGGCCAACAGCTGAATAAGCCCCTTCTTGCTGGGAGGGGGCTTGCTCCAAGCACAGAGGGCTGGCTCGCACCACAGCTGGGTCTGTCCGGCCTGGCCTCTACTGCCCTGTGCTTCGAGATAGCTCCCTGCTGACAAGAAGTGGCTTATTCAGCTGCTGTCTCCGAACACAGGACAACAGCGGCAGGGCAGACCCAGCCGGGCAGACCCAGCTGCCATGTAAGCAGTGTGCTTGCAGCCAAGCCCCCTCCCGGCAGGAAGGGGCTTATTCAGCTTCCAGCTGCAGGGTCTGCTCAGGCCAGCCGCAGCTGAAGCTCAGGGGGAAATAATGGAGACTGAACAAACTCCCTCAGTGGCTTGCCCCCACAAAGGATGAGCAGCAGGGGCACCTGCCCCTTCCTGGCAGCTGGAGCGGCGATTGGTAAGTGCAAGACGGCTTCCCAGCAGGGCTGTACTGTGGGGCCATCAGAGGTGCTGTGGAGTGCTGCGGGGGCTTGCAGGGCTCTGGCACTGGACCCCAGCGCTGCTGTGTGCAGCCCAAACCTACAGCGCAGCCCTTCGCCGGGAAGGGGCTCGCTCTCCCCCCACAGCGTGACAGGGCATACCATCCCCAGTAAGGTCTGGGACAGACAATGCATAAACTGGTTTGACCCAAATCAGTTAAGTCTGATACTACATTCAACCAGGTTTATCCCAAACCAGTTTCAGCCATTTTCAGATTGGTTTATGTGCACTGAATGTCTGTTCTGTTACAGGTTTAAACCAGTTTCTGATCATTTAAACTGGTTTATGTGTAATGTCTGTTCCTGGCCTTTGACAGCTAATCAGCTCCCTCAGTGCGACCCAGACAACCAGTGCAAAGCAGAGGGAGATAAATAGGTCTCAGCCTCTCTTCCTTTTGAAAACAAAGTCCCTCACATGCTATGAGGAAGAAAGAGAGGTTAGGCTACAGCTGGTCTAAACATAAGTTGCTTTCTCCCCCAAAAAGTTAATCAACCTCAGTCTTGCCAAAACTACCTCCTTGAAGCCAAAGAGGCATTTTGTTTGAGTGCATTTGGAGTAGGTGATTTGTATACAAATAAACATACTGTTTGGCCTTATTTCAAAGAAATCTATCTACTGGATAGAATTTGTCGGGGGGAGAGAAGAAAAGGTGAAAAATACTTTTAAAAAAATATTAAGGTTGAGACAAAACATAAATAAACAATTCTAAGGAAAAACATGTTCCCCGAGTTATAAAAATGAAACATGCCTTAATAGCGGATAAACAAGATCAAAATATTTTCACAATTACCCCACTGAAAAAAGAAAACAAATGGTTGCACTTAGCTGTTATTTTAAATAATTATCGAGTATTTTATCAGGTGTAGCACAGTACACCCCTGGAGATAGGACACCAACTGCTAATCAAGAACTGTAAGTTTAGGATTCCTTTTTTCAAATCAATGTTTTCTGCCACAGACAAAGAAAACAAAGAATGATTTAAAAAAAGAGAAAAAGCACTGGCTCAAATTAGACTGATAAGACATTGCTAACTTAGATTCAAATATACAGCATGGTATGCCGGCAGACTGACATTCTATTAAATTATTCCAGTTTACCCATTATTCACTGCTCAACAGGAGGCTCACAGTAACTGGAGAAATCTTTCTTGACATACTTTTCAAATATACAGTGCCTATACAAATTATAAAAGGGTCAACATAATTAAAACCCATGACTTGTTAAAAAAAGAAAGAAAGAAAAGGAAATCAATATTTATATTTAGGTCACCATCTTGCATCCATATATGCAGTCCTTTTGCTTATTCATATTTTAAACTGAAGACAGTTACTTGACTTAAGGCTGCACATAAGTATCCATTAAGATAGATTTTCACCTTCCTAAATCTACATTACGCTAGAACTGTGATCAAGGAATATTTTTTCTTGAAATCTTGAATTTAGAGCAGTTTCTTAGGAAATAAAAATTCTTAAACATAGATCCAAGTCTTCTAACTTCTCCACATGAAAACAATTTATGACATCCACTTTTAGTGGATTTCCTTAATAGAGCTAGAACAACATCCAGAACCAAAATTTAGAGTTAGATTATCATATTTCTTTGGTAATTTCATGCGTCAGCTCTGACGACCTTAATTAAAAAAAGATGAAAGGTGTTTTTTTTTCCTTTTTCTTCTTTAAAGTCAATTTTCTATTCCTTTTTTCATGCAAAAACAATTGCTTTTAAAGTTTAACCTGCTCACTAGGAATACAAGAGAGATTTTACAAGCAGGAGTCTGACAGAAAGATCTGACAAGCTGATTAGTTGCAGCTTAGGAGTTTCCCCTTCCACAGTGAAGAGGCAGGGAATGTCCTCATGATATTGCCCTACCCAATGTTCACACACAGGCATCCCGTTTCCAGGGGAAGAGGCAGTCTGCAGGAAAGCTACAAAGGCCCGGAGAAGAGGAAATTTATTGTATGCTACCCTACCTCCCCAAACAACATAAGCCAAGAAAACAAAACAACACTTCTGTCCTCATAGCTCAGAGGTGGGCAATTATTTTGGGTGGAGGGCCGCTTACTTAGTTTTGGCAAGCCATCAAGGGCTGAATGACAGGCGGCCAAGGGCAGATAAATATCAATTTTCTAAATTTTTTAGGGACCCCACAGGCTGGATAGAATGTTCTGGTGGGCCGCATATGGCCCACGGGCCGCATTTTGCCCATCCATGTCATAGCTGCATCCCACAAGAGACACTTTCCTAGTGTATCTGTGTCAGGGTAGAACGTGTGATTTTTTTTTCACATTCCTAGCCAATAGCTGAAACTAAAAGGTTTCGGTCTGCCTTAAAACCAACTGAGAAACTACCCCCTCTCAGATTAAGAAGGTTTATCCTGCAGAAGAAGAATTTTAGGTTGGAGTTTAGGAAGAACTTTCTGACTATGAGGGTAGTCAAGCACTGAAACTGGTTATCTAGAGAAATTGTGGAATCTTCATCCTTGGAAATTTTCAAGAGCATGTTGGACAGACACTCGGCTGGGATGGTTCAAAGATGTAGTTAGCCATGTTAGTCTGAAATCAAGGAGAAAGAGCAGATTTACAGTTGAGTCTTTATAGTACAAATTCACCCTACCTTCTACTGGGATGGGCTAGTAGGGGCCAGTCCTACCTTGAAGAGGGGGTTGAATTAGATGACCATGTGAGGTCCTTCCAGTTCTTCCTGGCTGTGGTCCTGGATGACTTTCACTATGTCTCACATCATCTTATTAAGGTCTGATGCTAGACCTTAAGGATTCTGTCTCAGCTGGGGGAGGAGGAGGAGCATTTATATGGCTATGGGCTTGTTATTCTGAAGCTAAGATAGTGATTAAATAAACCTATTCAGAATACTAAGGCTTCCCCAATCCAGTTGACTTCAGAAGATTCACAAGAAGAAATATCTCCTAGGCTCACAAGAAAAAACATCACAGTTTTGATGTGACTAATATTTTAACTGCACCATAAATAGTAACAGCACTACATGTTCAGCCATTTATGGTGCTAGAAGTGGCAAACCAGCCACAAAGTTATTCCACAAAAAATGTGAAACATCTTTCTGGCTCATTTGTATAGTCCCATAAACTGAATGTATAGATAACATCTCCATCCCAATGCTGAGAGTTTCCTGACTGTCAAGGACTGGCATGGGGGTAGGGAAGGGCTGGCATATCATGGCCAGTATTTCTCTAATTTGTCCATGTCTTTCTTAAAGTGTATGGTTGCTTTACAACCACTTTGTTTGAACACCTTAATGATAATTTTAGGAAATGGAATACTGGCCCTCGTGTCTACACCAAAATTATATATTTTTCTGTTGTCTCTTCTGGAACAAAGCAAGGACTGGTTATTTTAAAACAACTGTCAGTTTTGTGAAGGGCAACCTTAGCTTTGCATTTTCTGGCTTTCTTTTTTTTTTTTTTTTTTTTAACAATTCAAATGTTTTGAAAGATACTGTGCTCTCAAATCAGCAGTATGTGTCTCCTCTCAACTTTATCTTCAGAGGAGGGGGTCAGACAAGAGACGGGGCCACAGGATGGAAGAAACTGTAGGATTTATTTATTCTTTTTTCTTTAAAAAGTTACCACACTATTGCAGCTTTGACCTTTCTGAAACAGCTTAGCCAAACAATAAAACCCTTCTTGTTAGTTCTATATTCCTGTTCCAAGAAGCAAGTAAACCTTTCCGTCCTTCACCCTACATCTTGCCTGGGGAGAAAAGAGAGCCCTTTCGTCTACAGACTTTATAGCAAACCCATTTAACTAATGAAAGTTTAATAAGAGCAGAGAGTTACATTACAGAAAGTTCAGACAAAATGTAGGCTTCCAACTATAGTTCGCTAACAACATGAAACATAAAACTACCCCATCCTAAATACACACTAATCTGCAGTGTGCTATAAATGCACGTGCTAAGTAACTTTATAAATACTGAACCCACAACGGCATTCTATAAGATCTATAAGCATCTACTCAAGATGCTGCCACATTTCTTATTGTTTTAGAAACTATAGGGAAATCTTTGCAGTAATAGCCTTAGATCTTTCCTAGTCAAAAAAAATATTCAAATATTATTGTAGTATTTTCTATGGTAACGGTAATAAAAATATCCTGCATAGAATGTGCACCACTTACATGAAGACTTAAAACATAATCCTATCACCATCACTAACCTATCACAACTTAAGCTACAAATTCACAGGATAAAGACAAAGTAGAAATTGACAAAAGACTAGATGACAAAGGCAGTCTCTTTTTGAAAAGCGTGGGGGAAAAAAGCTTGAAAATGCTTTACAAATGTGGCTTTTAATAAAAGATTCTTGAAAGCATACAGGAGGTTTTTCTCCAGTATTTCAAGATTTTGATGGAAAAGTACATCAAGAATTAGAACAAAAATCCAAATTAATTCTGAGAACAAGACATCAAAAACTCTTGTCTATTGTAGGGTTAGCAACAACTGCAAAGTAAGACACTAAAAAACACAAACATATTAGATTAGATATATAAATTAAACAGAATTGAGAATAAAAAGAACTCCAAAAGCCAAGAAAGAGCAGAGAGAGGGAACAATTACAGCCTAGTATGACAGAAACCCAAGAAATGGGTTCAACTCCCCATTTCAACCAACCACTCCCTTTTTAAGTGAAATTAGCCAAGCCATTTAAATGAACAATCCACTTATTTCAGTGAAAGGTGGTTTGTTTTACTTTTTTAGGCCTTTATAATAAAGACATTAAAAACAAAAAAGGTAAAAGGTGTACATGGGTACACAAAGGGCTGGCCATGAAAGCATTCAATCAAATTTATACCATAATGAAAGAGAGAGAGACTGACAGTCCTCTTCCAATGCCCTACAAATGGTCACACTTTTAGGACTAGCCAGTTATCTTCCACAGTACAGAGTGCTTCATCAATGGCCCACCATGACACAAATTTGCCTCCCAGAGAGGTGTACCTGGCCCAGGAACTTAGAGGTGGAGGGCACTGTCAGAGCTGGACTCTGAGAGCCACTCTTTGCAGTTTCAAGATGGCCACTTTTTCCAGCAGGAAATCTGCTAGTCAGATCACATTCTACCTAGTTGCTCTATGCAGGACAGAGTGAAAGTTTGGCACCTATATCCCTTCATGATTCTATGCATTAACTTCCACATGCCTCAGTTTCTGGGACCTCACAGTTTTATTGCAAGAATAGGATCATATGAAAGTGGGCTGGAAGGGACCTCACAAGGTCATCTTATCCTCAAGGCAGGAACATCTTTGACTAAACCATCACAGCCAAGTGTTTGTCTATTCTGCTCTTGAAAACTTCTAAAGATGAAGATTCCACAATTTCTCTAAATAGCCTCTTCTAATAATAGACCACCCTAATACTCAAAGTTCCTTCTCATCTACAACCTAAATTTCCCCTGCTGAAACTTGAGATGCATCAACACCCTAAACTCCCAACCTAAGAATAATACCCTGGCTATCCCAGCACAAGCTTTTAATGCAATAAAAGTCACAGGAGTTAAGTTTTATCTCAGATTAATGCCCAAACCATTGTTGGAAGACCCAGGAACCCATTGCTCAGAAGACTTCCCTCTGTACCCTTGATGTTACGGGTTTAGCAGCCCTCCCAGATGGCAACAGGCCTTCCCTCCAAGTACAGGGTCTATGCACAGACACCTTTCCCCCCCTCCACAGTGGGACTACAATTGTTTTATTGATCTCCAGCCTGGGGCAAATATACCCATAGAATAAACATACACCATGTCCAAAACTGAACTAACCACCCTATGCGAGTATCTCCAAGAGATACTCCAAGGGATTTATTAGAAAGTTCACTTTACCTGCTGGGGCACCAGTCCTGCTTGTGGAAAAAAAAAGGATGGGCATCTGCACATCTGAGTAGATTACCAGGCATGCAACCAAATTACCATCAGCAACAGATATCACCTGACCTTGATCCCAGAACTACTGGACCAAATGGAAGTGCAAACTGTACCTCCATGAAGATTAAAACCTAGTATGCATTTGGTCAGATGATGAATGGAAAAACTGCTTTTCGAACACAGGATGGCCACTTCAAATATCTGGTCATCCCATTCAGTCTAACAACTGCCCATTACAGCATTCGAGCAATGATATATTACAAGATCTACTTGACCAATTCTTGGTGGCCTACTTCAACAATACCCTTATTTCCTTAGAACACTGCCCCAACATGTCCACACAGTCTTAGAATGATTACAACAGCATGCATTATAAACCAAGTTGGAAAAATGCACATTTCATCAAATCACCATCAAGTTTCTGGGATTTCTGCTATTCCTAGACAGCATTAGGATGGACCCCAAGATGGTGAAGGCAATCTGGGGCTAGGTTCCATCATATTCGGTCTGGAAAATACAAAAATTCCTGGGCTTTTCTAATTTCTACAGGATATTCATACTAAATTTTACACAATTGGCAACACCTTTCACTACACTGCTAGTCAGCAGAGGCCCAAAGTGCTTTTGAACAGTTGAAAGAGGTCTTAGTATCAGCCCCCAGACATCAGCTACATATTCAGTGTAGAAACAGATGTGTCCAACATAGGAATCACGGCAGTGCTCTTGCAAAGGTGTGGCCCAGAGTAGGTTTTCCATCCATCTGTCTATTTCTCCAGAAAGTTCACCAAAGAGGAACAAAACTATCAGATCCTGGACGAAGAGAGTCTTGCTATCAGAGCTGCCTTTAAGGAACAGCACCGCTATCTGGAGGGGGCATTTCCTGTCCACGTCTTCACAGACAACAAGAATCTTGAATCAAAGGCGACTACAATGGGCCTTTGCTAGCCTTATTCTTCTCCTGGTTTGACTTTATAATCTCCTACTGCCTGGGATCAAAAAGTGGCAAAGTAGACATTCTATCCCACAAGGAATAGTATGAGGCAGACTGGGTAATCACCAGCCTAAGCCCAGAATACATCCTAAAGCAGGGGAGGGCAAAATCTGGCCAGTGGGCTAGACTGGGCCCATAGCAGACTCCATTTCCCAGCAGCCCTGCCCATATCACTGTGGCTGGTTTCTATGGAGACCCCAGCAGCAGCAGAACCATGACAGCACGAGGCCAGAATTTCCATGATGATCCACTGCCTGCATGTCCCAGACAGGGACACAAAATCCCAGCCCCAACCCTGGAGCAGCTCCCTGCCCAGCTGCATGTCCTACCGGCACTTCTGGGGCCAGTCTTGATAGAAATCCTGGCCTCATGCTGTCACAGCCCCACCACTGCTAGGGTCTCCATGGAAGCTGGCTACAACAACACAGACAGGGGCTGCTGGGAAATGGAGTCTATCCGCCAGCTGGATCTGCCATTTTACCCATCTCTGTCTTAAAGCCACATAGCTTTGTAAGTGCAGTCTTAACAAAAGACTTGATGTCTGTGTTTTGTTCTACCTCTATTGCTGGACTACCATCATATTAGAAAGGCCTCCTAGATGAAGAACAGCAAGAAACTTGAAAAGGAAATACCTTAATCTGGGAAGGGGCATAGGTTGTAGCCATGTTTGTCTAAGGACATAGGTAGACAAGGTTCTTTAGATACCTTCTATTAGACCAACTCCAATAGTTGGAAAATATTCTTTTTTGCAAGCTTTCAGGCACCAACACCCTTCGTTAGGCTGAGGAAGCACCTGCAGTTGGTCTGTGCTCTTCCGGGATCGAATGAGTAGTAAAGAAGCCAGAGGCTGGTATTCATACAAAAAAGCCAGTCAGTGACAATGTAAATTAAGTCAATGGGTGAGACAGGTTGGGGGTGGGGAAATGAATGTAGCTGGTAAATAGTGGAGAAGTACCTGGGGAGTCGGATGTTAGGCAGGTTATATATAATGTGTCATAACAAATCCAATGTCTATATTTAGTCTGTGATTTTTTTGTATCCAGTAGGTTGATGAAGTGAAGTTCATAGGCTTGTCTGTAAAAGGTATTTTGTAAATTCCCTTTGAGGATTAGAACTGAGAGATTGAAGAGAGAGTGGTTTTCTTGGGAGAAATGTGCACCCACAGGTAATTGGGTATTCTTGTCTTTGATAAATATCCAGTATGCATTCATACAGTTGTTGTTTGATCTCTCCTGCATAATTTCCATCACGGCATTCGGTGCATTGGATGAGATAATTTACATTTCTGGAGATGCAGCTATAAGATCCAGGAATGCTGATGTTTCTGTTGTTGCAGGTAGTAATTGCGGGGGTAGTGGAGATATGCTGGCAGGTTTTACATTTCTTGTCATGGCATGGTCTGCATCCATTCGGTATGTTTTGGGCTGCAGGAATTTTGCCTCCAGTGATGAGGTTAGTGTGGTTCGGTTCTTGCTTAAAGGCTGGGTTGGGTGGTTCTGGGAAGATCTCTTTAAGAACTGTGTCTTCCTTTAGTATGGGTTGCAATTCTCTGAGGATTTTCTGTATAGGTTCCAGGGAGGGGCGATGTGTCATAACCAGTGGTGTGCAATTCATGGGGGTTTTCCTTGTGTATTGTACCAATTCTTCATGTGGTATCCAGGTGGCTCTTTCAAAAGTGCAACCTCTCTCTCTAGAGGAGTGTCCTTGTTGAGTGAAAGCCTTTTTGAGATTTGTGAGATGATGAGCCCAGGTGTTCTCAGTGCAAATTTGGTGGCATCAGAGAGCTTGCCTGTACAGAAGGAGGACTGGGGCTGTGTGCTGTTGGTGGGGGCAGGGGAGGAGCCACAGAACTCACAGGCTCCAGGCTGTTGGGTGGAGGGAGCTGACTATTGTTTAACTGTGCAATCAAAATTGTTTAACTGTACAGCCAAGCCCTGCAATACCACCAAATCTGCACTGAGGAGAATACCTAGGGCTCTCAGGCTCTGGACTGTTGGGTGTGAGAAGAGCGCTATTTAACAGTGCAACCAAAATTGCAATTAATTGGAACTACTTTTTCTAATCTTGTAATTAGTTTTGATTAATTTTTGTAATAGTTTGTCAGCCCTACTTCCTGGAATGCCTGCGCACTGTTGTATTGCCCTCCCAGCAGATGTCAGGGTGACTGAAGTCCCTCATGAGAACCAGGGCCTATGTTCTAGAAACTTCCGCTAGCTGTTTAAAGCTTCATCCACCTCATCCTCCTGGTCTGGTGGTCTATAGCACACACCCAACACAATGTCAACGTTGTTGTTCTCCCCTCTGACCCAAACCCACAGACTTCATAGCACAACTCCTTCAAGCAGTGCTCTAGTCATAAGAGTTATCCAAGTCTCTCTTATTCCAGTCATATTATAGTTCTGGGACTGTGTGAGGACTTCCAATCCCATCTGCTTATCTCCCAGGCTCTATGCATTCCTAGATCTGACTACTCATTGCTTGTACATTTCAACCTCTACCTCCTGACTCAGATTGTTTGGAACTCAGCTTCCCCAGGTACAATACCTGACTCGGCTTGCTCCCTGACCTTGCTTTGACTCTGATCCTCTGGCATCAACCTAGCTACCCCTCATACCTTTGGCATTTGTGCAGAACTAATCAGACAACCTGCAACTTAGCATGTGACACAATTGGTCCCTATGGTCATGGAGAAAAGCCCATTGTCTCTAAGCGACCTTCAAGTATTTGAAGTCTGTTATCAAATCCCCCCTCAGTCTTCTTTTCTCCTGACTAAATAACCCTAGTTCTTTTAGCTTTTCATCGTAAGTCATACCTCCCAGGCTCCTAATCATTTTTGTTGCTCTGTGTTTGACTCTTTCCAAACAAGAAATAGGTTAACATACCTGTATCTTTTTTGCTTTTGCTGTATTTTTGTTGTCTTCATGCTTTGCTCCAGTAATGCTATCCCTGTTCCCAAAAACTGGATTCATTTAGAAAGGAGGGGTTGCCTCTAGGAAATCTCCCCCTTGCTCCAAGTCCCTCCCAAGCCCCAGAACTGCATCTTTTCACCTCCAGTCTTACCTCTAACTCCATCCTCCACTCTCTTTTGTGCTCTCATCTATATAACCCAATTCCCAAAACAAAAAGGGAATTAAAAAAGAACAAAAAGAAACACACTATTATGAGATCTAATGGTCTAAATCTAATCATCTAATACCTTAGAGATCCTGAGTACTCAGATATTGTGTTGGAGGGTCAACACAACAATTGGATTCCTCAGACAGAGAAGGAGAGTCAGGAAGTGTTAACACATTTCTATTATCCATTATCATTTTTCAGCATTGAGCTATACAATCTAAAAACAACAATGACCGAATCTTCAGTTCAGTGTACACTACATTTTAAATTAACATGATTGTTACTAAAAACTCATGAGAAAAAACTTACTAATCCAGGAAATAAGGAAAAAATTTTCAGCATTCTAATATACTAACATATAATGTAATATATTTCATTATAATTAAATGTAAATATTAAGAAATAAATATGCACTTATCTATAATCACCAATATAAATAAAGGCGTTTAAATATATACTGTATCATACTGGTTAGCCAACAAGAAACACCAAACCTACCAGGAACCAAATTTCTTTAGGAAAATAACTAATAAATATAAATGCAAAACAAGGTTAAAATCAATAAATTAAAAAAGGTTTCCTGCTTTCTGATTTGGTTTAAACCAATCTACTCTGTTTCTGAACAGCCAACTAAATAAAAAGTAATACTATGTGCATGACTGGCAGTATGACTCTCAAAGGTAAGAGTCTATAAAACAATTTCCAACCTGCTTTAATAATAGGATATACCATAAAACTTCAGTTGAATGATATCATTTTAAAACAGGACTACTGCCCTCAACCAGAGATTTTGGCAATGATATAATTAATTAACATGTTTTAAAGATGACATTTCTTTGATTATTCAGTGCGTCGAGGGTTTTTTGCCTTGTGAAATTTATAATATTGTACTAAATAGGTAAAAAAGATCAGTTCTCATGGAAGAATGCCATTTGAAAATCCCCATAAAGTGTCCCTTAAAAAGAATCACCCACTGCGGACCCTGGAATGGACCTTTTATTAACCACGCTTAACTTCTGTGAATTGTTTTCAATGTTGGAAAAAGTTCAGATTTCATTTAAACTGCAAAGTTAAAATCAAAATCTGAGCACCACTTCTTCTTAAAACTTACACAACAATATATAGGCTCACTCATTAACTGACCTTTCAAATGCAAGCTAATTCTGCCCATAGTTTCTTTTTTATTTCTCCTGACAGGCAGACTCCATTAAAAACTGATGATACATAAAAATCTCTAGGATATAAACATTCACAAAGTCTTTTTAAAGCTCTGATTCAAAATGATGGTGTTTTCCCACTCCTCAGGAAGGTTTCCTGTCAGAGCCACAGCTCTTTGAGTTAACAAGAAAAAACTGATTCTGGCCACCAAACAAAGGAGAAAATGATTTAAGCCAAAGCAACACAAGATGCTGTCTTGCTATGCTGCAAGTGGCCATTTTTTTATTTTGACCCAAAATTTTTGCTATAGCCCTACAACAAGAAAAAAATTTAATCCAAAAATACCCTATACTTCATACAGTTACTCAAAGATTTTAAAAAGAGTAAGCAGGCTTTGCAAAAAATTGTTCACAGAAAAATCAGTCATTCTACAGATACAACATTTATGCCATTTTTCAAATCCATGGATATATTATAAATTCCTGCAAACAGAAGCTTATAATGGAAGTGCTGACACAACCTTAACTACAGCAGCAAATGCACTGCTATAATCAAGTTGTTATGGCAACTAGAATTATCAGGTTGAGAATGAGAGAGAATGCACAAGCAGAACTTCAAAAATCCTTCTGACACTCTCATAAGAGATCTTATAAAAATTTCTAGCAACAACATCCCCACTCTCACCTCCGTAATGAACCACAATAGCCCAAATTTGTTCCTTTGACATTAGGGAAAGTACTGATTTATCTACTGGATGTTTTTTCATATAGCTTACTATAAAATCTAAGACAAATTAAGTTTAAGATAGCATTTTCTGCGGGTAAAACAGAATACTGAACAATAATTTCTGAATATAATTTTGTGTGAATTCTGCATTTGCTTTGTGAAATCAAACTATTAGTAAACTAGACATTTTCATATACTTTGCTAAAACTTGACAAAATCATGGAAACTAGTTTCAAAGATTCACAAATAGTAAGCTATTCAAATAGGATCAGACTTTACTGAAGGTTAGGTATTTGTGAAACTTTATTTCTCCCCCTACAGAATCAAAAGATTATAACAAAGGCAAGATGCTTTTTTCTAAACACTTATCTTTAACATACCAATCGGAAAAAAGTCACATTTCTAACAAAATACTCAGTTTTAGTGCAATAAACTAGATATACTATATAAATACTGTTGTTAACATTTGAGACATTTTCATTTATTTAAAACTTAAAATTTCTCTAAAGGTATTTTAACACTTAATAGCATAAATTCTCATTATGAAGTGTTATTAGGAAAAAAGAACTTTTACAGATATATGTAACATCAGCAGTTCATAATCCTACAAGTAATGTAAATCCATCATTAACACTGATTTTTACAACAGCATTTTTCCAAACATATATGTTAGTATAATTTCAGTCAGGAAAATGTTTTTTTAAAAAGTCTATATATCTGAGTTCTCTAAGTGTTTCATATGAAAGACATGTATAAATTTGACTGCTATTGAAAGAGTCCAAGGGAAACTGTAAAGACAGTCATCCTCAGTATTCTGACAAAGTAGTCAGGTTCCCCATGGTACTCACACACTTCACAATAAACACTATCTCCCTTCCACCAAAAAACTATTTTATACCTGTTGCTTTTCTGAGGTATTCAGATATTCTACCCTGTAGTCGTTTAAGAACAGAGAAGACCCATTTTATGGAGTTCATTCCTGCTCAATTATACAGGAGTATCACATTCTCACTTCCCTTAAGAGTAGATTTTACTATTACAAATAATAAAACTTAAAAATAAAGTTTTCAGACTCTACACAGAACAATCAAATCTAATGTTAATCATAGAACCACAGGGCTGGAAGGGACCCCGAAGGATCTTTGGGTCCAGCCCCCTGCATGACCAGGAAAGACATCTGGGGTCAGGTGAACCCAGCCAGTTAACCATCCAGTCTTCCATCATCCATTAATCATATGTTTAGTTGACAACAAAGTCTTTAGCCTTTAAAAAGTTCTAAAGAAGTCTTTAAAATGAAAGAAGACAACAGTATAATTTACAGAACTCTACACTGATCACTGAAAATTACAGCTTTACAGCAGGATTTAAATTAGTTGAAAGATAACGACATATTTAGTCACAATGTAGAAATATTTCAGTTGCAACAGTGAATAATTAATTCATGTGCAGTAGCAACAAAACCAGAAGACCAAACTTCTGGTAAGAAGTGAAGAGCTGGAAAATTAAATGTTTTTTGTTCATAGAGGCAGCAACTATTCTCATACAATAAAAGGAACTTACACAACTGTCTCCAGAAAACGAGCATTCTAGGGCTATGTACATACGTCCATTTAACTCCCCCCGGGAGGAACTGATCTAAGTTATGCAGTTTTCTATAAGTGGCATAGTTTAGACAGGTAGCAAACAGGACACAAATTTGCCCTTGTGTGGGGGTTAAGGGGGTGTGTGTGAGAGAGGGGAAAAGGCGGGGGAGCAAATCTTAGACCAGGTTCTGCCATTTTTAAACCAGTCTATGTATACAAAACTTCTGTTCTGTTACAGATATAAACCAGTTTCCAATCACTTCAACCAGTAAAAGTATAATGTCTGTACCTGACCTGCTTCAGGTCAGACGTTTAAGTTCCTATAAATGTCCTGTTGCCTCCAGCAATGTCACTATTGAAATATTAAAACCGCTTTAAACAGAATCAAAGAGCAATGCAGGAATTGAATGACAACATTTAGAAGTAGGATTTCTGTGTTTACTTGTTTTTTAATAGGATAAGGAAATGAATGATGGGGGAAAAAAGAGAGAGGGAGTAATGATAGTTCCTACAAAGCACTTCCAAGTACTTTCTTCTTTGAAATTAGGAAGAATGACTGCAACGTCAAGCAATACTCACCAAAAATTTTACAATTCTAATTTTTGGTAATTTTTAACCTTAGAATGGATTTACTGACACATTCTACTAGAAAGACTGTTTGCCAGTACATTAGAAAACTGGCACATACAGGTGGGTGCTAGGTTTAAATGGGAAGGTTCGAAGATGAAAACTCTTTATGAACACACTACACTAACCATACATGGACTAGAGGTATGATGTGAGAATGATTTTGACCTGTTTGACAACTTCTTCAGCAAGAGTTTTATAACTGTATTAATATAAATAACTGCACTACTTGTGCTTTCTTTTTCAAGTAGGAGCATCAAATATTTCCACCTGAGGATAGCTTAGATGGAACATACCTGTCGAAATGCTCTGTAACTCTGGTTTATGCAGTTTTAGGTTTGGGAGAATACCAGAGGAAAGCAATAAGATTTACTTTAAAAACCTCTCAATTTTTTTCAGATCGTCAATGCTTAACATCCAGAAAGTATTATACAGTATTAATTAGATACAGATTTAACTAAAATAGTATCTGACATCATCTACCACTGCAAAGTATCTAAAGGTTTATCTCAATTTATGTGGGTTCTGTATATGCAAATTGATTCTTACGCAATGACCGTTTTTATAGCCAATTTCCTTATATGCGAGGTGAATTCACTCATATGCGATGTACATAGGTGCCTCTCCCAAGCAGGTAAGTCTGTGGGGAGAGGAGAAAGGGTCATGAGGCTGGGGGCCCCACTCACCCCAGCCCCTGCTACAGGTGCTCTGGGAGCAGCCAACACCAGCTGCCTGCAGCCACTGGGCTGTAGCATGCCCCGAATCCCCCAGGGCTCCGCTTGTCCCCACTCACCCCAGCTCCTGGGCTGCACCATGCCATGGTGCAGGCAGGTGGTGCCAGCTGCTCCTGGGTCTGCTGCAGCAGAAGCTGGGGTAAGTGTGGACAAGCAGAGCCCCAGGAGGTTTGCAGCATGGTGCAGCCCAGCAGCTGCAGGCAGCTGGCATCAGCTGCTCCTGGGGTTGTTGCAGGAGGGGCTGGAGTGGGGAGAATCAGGGGCTCAGGGCTACAGCATGGAGCAAAGTGGAGGGAACTGTCAGCAGGTGTGGGATGGTGGTGCGTAGCTCTTGCTGCTACGTGCACCCCAGGAGGGCTGCAGCCAGGGGGGCTGTGCAAGGCTTTCCAGTGGGGCATGTGCCCGTGGATCTGCCTGCAGAATGAGAGCAGGTTGCGCTGCAGGTTGGGGCCAGCTGCGGCACCGGGCTCTTCCTGGTGTTTGGCGGTGGCACTGGAAGGGCAGGTTGGGGGGGGGGAGCTACAGCAAATTTTAGGGTGGCAGCAGCCCCCTTCCCAGCACCACCACCCACCCTGAATGCAACCTGCTCTCTTCTCGTGTGCAGATCCAGTGGCATGCGCCACCGCCCCCCATGGAAGAGCTTGGTGCAGCCCCCCAGCCTGCAGCCCTCCTGGGATGTGTGTAGCAGCAAGAACCACACTCCCCCCCACCCCAAGTCCCTTGCCCACTGACAGTTCCCTCCACTTTACTCCCTGCTGCAGCCCTGGGAACGGCTGACAGGCTGCACCGCACCCCTCCTCCCACCCCTTCCCTAGTCCCAGCCTTACTCCCTCCCTCATCACCGTGGGACCATATCTCTATTTCTTACATTGTAAAATGTGTTCCCTTTATGCATATTCAATTTATGCACAGTTTTCTGGGAACACATGTACTGCAAAAACCAAGGGAAACCTGTATTAGATTTTTGTTTCACTCAAAGTTTGTATGACATGCAGATCTGTGCAAGAATTCATCACCCATTCTGTATGGTCAGTGGTCATATAATACATATCCAGTCACTAAAGATATAGCAGTTCCTAGAAGTTTAGAACTTGTGTACATCTGAAAGGGTTTCCCAGTATAAACCTGAATATTAATTTTTTTGTTAAGTATATTAGTGAAAGGCACTATTTTTGTCATCAACGTTGGTAAGTGTAGGCCAAGCTAAAAGAATCATATTTAATCCTCTCTTCTTAGTATTTTTCAGGTGAAACCTTGAACAAAATTTTCACAAGATTCTTTATTCCTGCACTAATTAACTGCTCATCTTAAGCTGCTTTGGTGCTGTTTAAGTGGCAGCAGGTTTATCCTCACTTTATTTTGCAACAAGATGTTGTGAACTGATTTGCTGTTGCTCCATTTCCAAGGTGGCTGACCTTCTCTGAAGCATACATAGTGTAATGCCTCTGGCTTCTTGCAGCCAAAAGGTAGTTCTATAATATATGCATGTATGTGCCTAATTACTGCTCTAGTAAAAGGATGCAGCTCCAGACTTTCCACTGCGATGATCAAAGGACAGCCACAAACATGGTTTCTTTGTGCTTTGCCAGATTACGTGACCACACAACCCCAGTACGAAGTTATCTTTATTGCCACAAGCAAAAAACAATTTCTTCTCAGGTTCCA
The DNA here is from genome assembly GCF_052110815.1 of Crocodylus siamensis. Lineage (NCBI taxonomy): Eukaryota > Metazoa > Chordata > Crocodylia > Crocodylidae > Crocodylus > Crocodylus siamensis. The sequence goes on along the minus strand of NC_143396.1, from coordinate 235,831,262 downwards.
GTATTATGAAATCTGGTTCTCTTGAAGTCACCTCCAAAGCACTTAAAGGATTTTTTTTACTTCAGTTCCAGGTGAACATTCAAGGCTAGAGAACAATATAATGCAGGACTTATGAAACAGCTATTGCAGTACTTCAGAAAATATGTGTCTCATTCCAGCAACGTTAATGTGGATTTTACATCAAGATCCACTTTACCTTCAGCAGCTCTTATTCCTTTCTATAGAGGGACTGGCTTATATTTACAACCATGGCAATCATTTGTGAGGTGTAGAGTTGGACAGTGACTAAGAAGCTTTGTTCTGGTTGTGGGGCACAATGCATTCCAGCATCATTTGGGAATGAGGCCACAGAACTGAAATAAGTGCATTCAACATTTTCTTACTGGATGAACCAATGATGTAGAGAGATGCTCCATCACATTTCTGCAGATAATTTATGAAGCAGGGTGAAGGAAAGTATGTCTTGATATAGAGAAAGCAAGATTGGGGCACATCACGAAAATTGCTTTCCATCCGCAAGATGGGCTTCCTATAAAAGTAGTTTTTTTTAAATACTTCATGTCCAATTTCTTCTCCCCATGTGAAGCAACCTATTTCTGCTCATCCAAAATGTCACACCTCTTCCCCATTCTAAATATACCAGGGGCAAGTGAAGGAAAAATGAAAGCAGGTAAAACCTTTTCTCATGTTAAAGGAATTTAAAAATCAAAAGTCTCCTAAGTTTCTAGGGAAGAAAAATTTTTAAAAATAATGTCTTACATTATCAAGTCTCTGATCATTTAAGGCTAGAATTAGATCTTCTCTTTAAACTAAGATTTTTTTCCTCATTTCAAAAGTACTTTTCCTAATAGCATTAATGGAAATTATCTGAGCAAAATGTATGAAGGTTTTATTCTGTAATCTTTACAGACTGATTTTCAAGGGAGTGTTTGTGCTGTGTTAAATGATCTTTAATATACATAATTTTGTACATGTTAACCTCGAGAGAGAAGTTAACCTCAAGAGAACAACTGAATTAAAATAAGAGCAATTTGTTTAAAATTCAATCCTAATTAAAGAAGATTTGAGAGCTGAAAAGCCAACAAATGATATGTAAGCAGTTTTCAACAGTATGTTTTTTACATGCAAGTGACTTTTCCAGTAATAAATGAAAAGTTAAGAAAAGAATTAGTTTTTAAAAAAGCCAAACAAAACTAACCACACAAGTGTGCTGAATCTACACAATAAAATTGTGAATGGAAGACAATAAGGCTATACCTAGGATCCTTAAATGAGAGGCAGTATGAAATAAAACCAAAAATTTCATGACAATGACTTTTTGGATCATCTGACTGGTAACAGCTAGCAATGAAAAGGCCTTAATCTGAATCGAGTTTTTAACCCTATATGTGTCACCTATATGTCAAAACAATTCCTGTCCATTCTACCTGATCACACCCAAAAGCAGCAGTCTTTTCCTGGATCCATTTCTTGATGACAAGCTGTTCAAACAGAAAGCACCTATCAAACCTAATATTATCATCTGCTGCTTTTTTCTTCTAGCAGACACTGCTGTCCATCAGAAGAAATAATTAATGGGTTTATTATGTATGAAAGCGTCATCCTGTCAGTTCTGTGTCTGGTTTGAATAGCTCATATCTGCTACTCATTGGTGCCATGCGTGCTCACTGTCCTGAGATATGACAAAACACTACACCCTTTGGATTTTTTTCCCCTGTTCAAGAACAGCGTTTCACATCTGTGTCTGACAGAGGAATTAGAAGCAAAGGAGCAGACCCTTCGTCATACCTTACAAAAATGAAATTGCATGGGTGAAAAGTTAAGCCAAAACCTGAAGTATACTGATCCTGCATTTTTGTTTTTCAAAGCAATATACAATGTGGAGGCTACTGAATTTATAGGGGGGAAAAAGAAAAAAAAAAAACTTTTCACTGTTGGAATCGTCTACAGAAAACAGATGGGATTTACTGGATGCTAAAGCTTTTAATCAATTTTTAATAGGTGCTGAATGCTTGAGTTAGCTAGGGTCAGTTCTTCTTTCTCTATTGTCTGAAGAGATGCAAAGTTCACAGCTCCTTTGCTGCAACCTTATTAGAACAGAATAATCTAAAATGCTGCATCTAGAAACAAATCAAGTATGTGGGATACCTCGGAATAAACTGGAAACACATCACTTCAAAACGAAGCAGCAGCAGCCAACAAGACATTGTGGAAAACAAAATCACAAGACAAGGGTGCAGAATGCATTTCAAATAGAAAACCTTCCTACCTGGTGAGTGTCTTTTAGTATATTCAGATAGAGCACAGATAAATAAGCTTCAATCAAATACCTTGGAGGTAAGTTGCTTTTTTCTTTCATATCATGCTTTACACCTTTACTCATAAGAATATTCCTCTGATTTATAGACAGTAAGTCAGTGAATTTCGATTAAGTGCATCCTCCTTTATACTAATCCTCAAGTTAAAGCCTTCTAAAAGGTAAATGTTTTATCTTGACAGATTTCCTGCACTGTTCAAATAATTGATCTCTTTTTCTTATTAAGGTATTTGGACATAAAATATTAAATATTTCTCTCTAGTGTTGTCCTAGAATTTTTCGCTAAGACTTAAAATCCTTCAAATTGCCAAGCTTAATAGCCAGGAAATTATATATAAGAAACTCCCACTAATAAGCCTGCTTCTGTTACTCTTCACAAAACACATCTGTACTTTATTCAGTCTACAAAAGCAAAGAGCATTTAGTCCAATGGAAATATCATACTTAAAAAGATGTATTTTATTCTATGCAAATACATCCCTATTTGCAAAAAACAGGATAGTAGCTAAAGCAAGGAGTGCCGATTATAATAATTTATGAAAGGTACAATGAGATAATAGCACAGTGTTAATAAACCTTATAGGTATAATGTATACAGTTTCAATTCAAAGGTTGAACACAGGGAGTTTAATAAAACTACAAAGAAAGGGTCTGGGTAACAGAATTACTTTAACACAATAGATCATAAATGTGCAAAAAACCCAGCCAAAACCCAGACTTTGGGAACCCAGAGTATAAAGTCTAAATAGAAGTTGGTTCTGTATAAAAATATCCTGTAAATCATTTTACAATGAGATTCTAATATCAAAAATATACTTAATATCTATTAATCCAGAGATTAAGCTTGCTAACCATGAAGACAGACACCTGTGCTTTGCACACTGAAAAAGACACACCCCCTACAACTGACAGTAATAAAACAGATGTGCGCTGTTTAATGGACCAGTCAATATTCTATTCAATGGGTTTTTTTCATAATTTAACTTAGTATAGATCCCTTGTTTTTGTTATAGTTCCTGTCCCCCTTCCCCCCACAACAAAAGATGAGACATTTTTCCTGCACTGCTATCAATTTCATTGTTTCTTCTACTCTTCCACTCTTGTATCTCCTTTCCTTTCTCGTATTGCTCTCCAATTTCTTCTTTCTTCTCTCTTTCCTAAATACTTTTCTAAATTATTCAGATAATCTCTCCCTCCCTCTTCCTTATTCTCCTCCCTGCCAAAAATATGCAAACATCTACCCACCCATTCACAGGTACATCCCCCCAATAATCCACTTAAAATGGCCTGTTAACTCTACCAGTCCACTTAATTTGGCCTGTAAACTCTACCAAACATCTAATAGGCAGGAATTTAAATAAATAAGATGCTGGAGCCAAAGATACACATATACATATATACAGGTTCCATTATCCCAAGCCAATTCTCAAGTGAGAAGTCAACCTCATACTGCCAAATGCTGGAATTCCTACCATGCAGCTGAGCCTGAAGCCTCTTTAGGGGATTCATCTCATACATAACTCTCCAGGTAACAAGTAGCTCCTAAAACTGAAGCTCCTCCTACAAGCACCCTCTGCTACCGTGAGAAAAGCACTACTCAATCCACTTCTGTTTTTCCTCCCCACACTCCAGAGTCTCCTCTACTAGAGGCATGACAGTTTCCATTATTCTATTCCTCTTGCACTGACTGTAGGATGGGTGTGGGGTTGGGGAGAGGGACTTGTTTTTTCTTTTTGGTACTGAACTCTTCCCTCAGCCACCTTGTTGCTCATAGACATATTTAAACTACTTTACTCTCCTCACAACTTCTATCCTCTCCCACAGGGAATGGCACCGAGCCTGTTAGGGCTGTTACTGGTAAACTTCTTTCCAACAGAAATGAAATTGACATGACGTTAGTTTTCACTGTACCTATTTAGAAACGTGAGCAGCACTAAAACCGACAGCCTACAGAAGCCTGGTAAAGGAATGAGCAGCAGCAGATATAATCTCATCAGCAGATTTTAGAAGACAGTATTGAATCTGTTATCCTCAGCTCACATGTAAAAGACCATTTTCTTAGTACTAAGGGCTAAAGCATTTTAATGAAAGCTTTGATTATGTAGAAATGATGGTTCTCGTCCATCAAAGTTTACTAATTATTAAGGACAAGTAGGTATGTGGATTTTAAGACAGGATGCAAAGTATCTTTTTAAAAATAAAAAATAATGGCAGGCCACCTAGCCTTCCTCAACGAAAGAAAAGATAAAGCTGAAAACACTTTAAAAAACTGATTTCTATATTACTATGTGTAGCTTGCAAAAATCTACTCAAAACTTTCAAAGACGCTTAACTTTTTTAAGCCTCTTATACTCCCAAACTTAGGAAAGGTAGAAAAACAAATACAGATTTTATGAAGTCATATGTAATGTAAATGTCTAGTCATTTTTAAAGAACAAGCATATGTTTTGGAAATGGTTTATGACAAATATAAAACTGAGAACATTTTAACTTAATCGCAGTCATTTTTCATTTAATTTGAATGACCATATTATCCAAATCCAAGACAACTTCACATTTAATACAACCCCCTAATAATTAGCTCCCATACATGGAAAATTACAAAGTTGTTGTAATTTTACATGTATGGAAGCTAATAATTGGGAGCTGTATTAAATTTGTCCACTCCACCACCGCTGTGTCAGAGAAAGCAATGGAAGCAGGATAGAAGGTGGGGAGGCCAGCAGGGGGG